>NW_004524599.1:19527844-19587302 GCF_000260255.1 Octodon degus
GAGAGAGACCAGCTCAGCCCACCAGGGGGCAGGGCTGGCTGGCATGTGGTGCTGGGGGATTGAACCGCGGTCCCTGATTTTTTTTTTGCTAAGCTTGTTCTAAGTAGGTGCTTTAGACCACTGAGCCATCTCTCCAGCCCCGGAACTACTTTCTGCTGTGCCCCAAGGCCACAGAGCTGGTGTCCCGCAGTCCCCTCCTCCCCCCAGGAATGTTGCTCCTTTCTCCGTGAAATTCTCGCGAATTCCTGGCTTCCAGCACGCTTCTCCCAGAGGAACTGCGTCCTGCTGGACCCGCCGGTCCTGATCCGAGGGGTGCGCGGTCAGGGCCTTGGATGGGCTCCGAGCGGACAGGCACGGGGCACGCGCACAGGCTCACGTGGGTCTGTGGGGGCTTCATGGTTCCTGCTGGCCGCTCTCCGCCCCTGGCGCGGCCCCTGGTTTAGCAGGATTCTGCCAGCTAAACAAGAATTTGTAATGGGTCAACTCACATTTCAGACTATAAATGTAAATCTTGTGCTTTTTGTTGTAAATGTATATTCACCCACTGTTCTAGGCTGTTTAGTAAATAGTGGCTGTTTCTTGCTGTTTGGGAGATAAAATTCCTACCTCACCAATTCCTGTAACCCTCACCAATTCCTGTTAAGAAAGTTAGACTACAGAAAGGACTTCAAAAGGAAATTAAATGGGCTTTACCTCAGGTGCAAGATAGCCAGAAACTAAAACAAAGCCCCAGGAAATTTAGTTTGGGTAGTGGGCACACTGACCTGAAAGCATTATTTTGTGTCAGCAATGAATTTGTTTACCAGATGGAATGTGGTTCCAGGTTTTAACACGCCCCACCCCCCAACCCCTACCTCCCCACCCCCCAACCCCAGTCCCCCACCCGCTTCCTGGGCTAGCTACCTTTCTGTCCTCTCCGCATGAGAGCTGACTGGGGCCCTGAGCTCAGCAAGAAACAGCTTTCCAAATTCCAATCTGGCTGCTCTGGTTTCTATTGTGAGAGACCCATCACAGTATTCAATTAAAGAGGAAGCTGGTCCCCAAGAGGAGGAGCAGTCTTAGATGGGACTGTGAATGAAAAGAACGCACGGCCTGGACCTTGAAGCTGTGGAGTACAAAGCACTAACCCGTGAGAGTTATATAGTTATGTATATTATTGGGGACCCTTGGTACCAAGTTGACCAAAATCTGGGCAGCGATCAGGGAAGTTTTTGACAGCTGCAAGAAAAAAAGTGGCAGACAAAAATGAGAAATAGAAACATATTAAACAAATAGGGGGAACTACCCGCTCGGGCCCCCATCCTGTCCCTCTCTTGGACAGGAGTTTTCTTTCTCTCAATAAATATATCCTGCTCATAAGAAAAAAAAGCAATCCTGATCAAAATAAAGTGTAAAATGTTTGTTGATCTTGACAAATTAAAAAAAAAAAAATACAGAAAAAGGTACCAAAAAAAAGAAAGAAAAAGAAAAAGGTACCTAGGCCGGGGGAGATAGCTCCAGCTGTCTAAGCGCCTGCCTGGCAGGTGCAAGGCCTGGGGTTCAATCCCCAGTTCCACATGCTGTGCTGGCAGCCAAAACTGGGTGTGATGGTGCATGCCTGTAATCCCATGACTGGGGAGACAGAGGAGAGTGTCACTGTGACTCCAAGCTGTGTAGCAAGACCCTGTACCAAATAAATATATAAATAAAAGATTTTTTAAAATTACCTAATTCAGTTGCCCGAGAGGAAGGAGAAAGACCCATTGGGCCAGGCCTTGGAGACCCTGTATTAAGCAGAGCCAGTAAAAGGAGCTTGCAGCCTCAGGGCCTTAAGCATTACTCCATGATGACAAGGAAGACAAAAGAGAAAGTGCTGGTATGCACTGAGGCTGGCAGGACCTACGCCTGCCCCCACCCAAGGGTGATGGCCCCTGGGAGGAGGTGGGGGGTGCTTCCACAAGGCCACTCATCAGCAGAAAAGGGTGACGGCTGTGACCATGGGCAGGCATCCCCCGAAACTGCTAATGAGCATAATGAATACATCAGATAAGAGCTGCAGACTGCAGCTATGACCCAGAGCCAAGGCGACTGGGTGCTGTGGTCACGGCGGGCCGCGGACAGTCTCCCATCTGGAGCAGCACTAGGCCGACTTCAAGCTGGCAGAAGGGCCAGCCCCTGCACAGGCCAGCAGCAACCCGGGCTCACCTTGCGCACTCTCCGTGGACCTGGAAATCTGTCCTTCCTTAGGTGTTGTCCTGGTTTGGGGTTTTTGCAGGGAAACAATACAATACAGGACACTCTTTATAACACTGTTTTATACTCATCCAAAGAATCATAACAGAGTACAGAAAATCAGTCCACACACTAAAGACCAAAGAATCCAGCTGAGGGCCTGGATCCTACTATCGTGCATGAGTCCAGCTGAAAATCTAGAGCCCATAACAATACTTCCCACAACTCCAACTGGAGGACTAGAGCCTGAACATCTAAGAAACAGGGGTTGGACAATTAACCAAAGTAAAGCACAAGGACTGTGCAAACCTATAAAGTTCCTAGTGATAATGTGGCCCAGTGATACAAAAGTATACCTGGAAAAAGTCTCTCAATAGGCTCTCCAGGGGCTGGGGAGAAGGCTCAGTAGAATAAGTGCTTGCCTGGCAAGCACAAGGGCCTGAGTTCAATCTGCAGCTCTGGGGAAAAAAATCAATAGGCCTTCCAAACATTAAAAGGGAGGCATAGAAGTTAATTGGTGCATTTGGCTTTTGGAGACAATGTGTACATATTAAATTCAATACTACAACCTATTTCTATAGTAACTATGCCTGATGCAGGCTTGCTTCACAGACCTACCCTGGGAAGGCCCAAGATCAGTGGTGGAAGCTAAAAAGTCTGCATGAGCAGGATGAAGGATCTGTGCCAGCAGGCTGAGGGATCCAAACTGGAGCTAGGAAACGATGCTCGAGGTAAGCACCAGAGCTCCCCCAAAAAGGCGCCACAGCCGTCCTCAGCAACAGTGAGGCCCCAAGCTCCTCCAGCAATGAGGAAAGCTGAATTCCCATCAGGAAAGCCAAAGTGACAAACTTCTCCACGAGGCTGAGAGGTGCATCTTCTCCTCCAGAGCCAGGAAGTGATGCTCAAGACGAGGACCAGAGCTCCCCCACAATGAACCATAGCCATTCTCAGTGACAACAAAGGTCCCAAGCTCCTCCAGCAACAAGAACAGCCCAAGAGAACCAACAGCTCCAACAGCTCCATGGAGCTTCCCTAACGCTGCCAACAGTCCTCAGGTGGCCCTCCCACGCCCAGCAGCACGCTGGTTCAATTCACATGGGTATAACAAGCTGACAAACAGTGGAGAATCCACTATGGGTGCCACAGGTTCTGAGCGTTCCCTAAGATGGCACAGTGTAGAGCAAGGCGTCCAGAACCTTGAAGACTTGGCCGTGCTGCAGTTCATCTGCAACGGGCAGCAACACAGCCCGCACACCACCAGCCTGCACCCTGCACAGAGGGCGCCTCGAGCCAGGCTTTGTCTAGAATGCGTGAGCACTTGAAGTAAATCATATTCAAGCTTTTGATCCTAATGGGAACTTCATGAATATAGCTACACAATTCCAGTTCCGTAATCGGTTACTAGGCACAGAAAGGCTTTCTCTGAATAACACCATCAAAATCCTCTCAGAAAAAAAAAAAAAAAAAAGCATAGGTTAAATGTAATTTACCACCACTAAAACACCAGCCACTAAACTTCACCACAAAAACCCCAGCCCGAGGGCACTCCACACCTACAGCCACTGACCATGTCAATAACATCTTCTGTGGCATGCAAGATGACATCAGACATTGTCTCCCAATCAGCGGCAATGACCACTAGACAGGCTAGGTAGAAATGCATCAGATCTAAGAAGAAGTTTCAACAAAATTATGATCACCACCTTGGACCTATGCCTCAGCATGGCCTCACCGGTGAACATTAATCAATCCCAAGCAGACCAATGCTGGGATTCCCAAGGCCTGGCGGTCACTCAACAGTAGGGACACTGAGTATGGAAAACTTTAACTTCCTTTGCCAGTAAATTTCTTGGGCCAAACAACACCAATCCCCAGGGAACGTATAGAGGACTCCAGGGAAGCCCTAAAAATTATAAGAAAAGAACACAAAGCAGAAATACCAACAATAATCCATTAAATAACTGAGAGTAGGCCATCAATATATTTAAGAACCCTTACTCCAAATTCTAATAGACCTCTATATCAAGGAGACCTTTGTTTGTTTGTTTGTTTGTTTGTTTGTTTGTTTTTGTGGTACCAGGGATTAAACTCAGGACCCTGTGTTTGCCAGGCAGGCACTTATTCTACTGAGCTCACTCCCCTGGCTTCAAGGAGACGTTTTTATAGATGTAGGAAGTTGAATTTCTATCACACACAGAGCCCATAACATGATACCTCTACTAACCGAAAGAGTGGGAGGACAGCACCTCTCTTCTGTCCCAACCAAGGAATATTACATAATAGAGCACCCCTAATAGGGGCTATGGACTATTGTTCAAGGGCTGGAGTTATACCAGGCAGTGGCTGGGTTTCTAAAATCCTCCCAGAACTAATTCTATATAAAAAGAAAAACACTTCTAAAGTTAATCTATAACAATTAAAACTTAAACCAAATTCCTTGCCTCAACCAAACAAACCCTCATTATAATGTCCTCTAAAAATGAGGGCATAGGGGGCTGGAGAGATGGCTCAGTGGTCTAAAAGCACCTACTTAGAACAAGCTTACCTAAAGCATCAGGGACGGCGGTTCAATCCCCCAGCACCACATGCCAGCCAGCCCCGCCCCCTGGTGGGCTGAGCTGGCCACACACACACACCTCTCTCTCTCTCTCTCTCTCTCTCTCTCTCTCTCTCTCTCTCTCAAATAAATAAAAAAAAAAAAGATGGCATAAAGAAATTACTGAAAAGTAAAAGTATTACCATAAGCAGACACTATAGAAGTTGTCCACAGCCTCACATGTAACAGTCCAGGCTGGGCAGTCAGGAAACATATGGCTTTTAAAGACAACAATCGATTTGAGAGCACTAAACCAGAATACTAAACAGATGGATGACACCCTCTGGAAGTAGACGCAGTAACACGTAAGATCTCAGACAGCAGCCCGAGATGTTACACGTCCATCGACCTTTCCTATCCGTTCTTTGCCACACCTATTGACAAGGAATCCAGAGGACACACCACCTGCTCTTGGGAAGACAGACAGTACAGGCGTAAATGCCTCCCACGAGGTTACCTGCACTCACCAGTTGGAGTTTATTCACTGCGAAGTAGACATGAAGCCAGATGATTATACTACTAGAATCACTCCACAGATTGATGGTGTCACATTGTCATGTGACCACAAAACTGCTCTTGAAAATAAAATGATTAAAACTCACTGAACATCTAAGAAATAGGGGTTGGACAATTATCCAAAATAAAGTACAAGGACTATGTGAATCTACAAAGTTCCTAGGGATAATATGGCCCAGTGATGCAAAAGTACACCTGGAAAAAGTCTCTCGATAGGCCTTTCAAACAATAAAAGGGAAGCATACAAGTTCACTGGCGCATTTGTCTTTTGGAGGCAATATGTGCATATTAAACTCCATACTATAGCCTATTTCTTTTTCTTTTTCTTTTCTTTTTTTTTTTTTTTGACAGAAGAGATTTTTTAATCAAGTTGAACTAAATCTGTGCAAACATTTTGTAGCCTTGTAACCAGAATCCTATAGAAACAGAATAAAGCCAGCATCCACCTATAGGTCTATTACATCCTTTAACATCTTACCAACTGAAAGGTTGATCTTAGGAGGCATTATGCCAAGGAACACAATTTTTAGTTTTGGCAATGAGCAGAGAAAGTGTCCTTGGTGTCATGCGTACTTAGCATGCACACTGCAATGAGCCACAACTCCATTCCTAGGATATCAACTTATTTTTTTTTTAATTTATTTATTTATGTGTGTGTGTGTGGCCAGCTCAGCCCACCAGGGGGTGGGGCTGGCTGGCTTGTGGTGCTGGGGGATTGAACCGCGTCCCTGTGCTTTGCTAAGCTTGTTCTAAGTAGGTGCTTTAGACCACTGAGCCATCTCACCAGCCCTATCAACTTATTTTTGTCTTAAATTCTTTTTTCTTGTGTTAAATTCTTAATTTGATAGTTTGCCTATTACCACATAGACCCAACATTTCCATTGTAAAAATCCAGCACAAATTAGAATTACAGATCTTTATTTGCAAATTCGATCTGCCAACTTAGCGTTTTCCACCGACTCGTGGCGCAGAAACTTCCCCAGGCTTCACAGTCTTCTGCTTAGGTGCTGCCTCTGTGGGGGCCTCAGCAACAGCCAGGGCAGTCCTCTTAGATGCTGGCTTAGCCTTTTTTGCTTCCTTGGCAGCCCTGACAGCGTGTTCTCTTTGGGCCTTTCTAACTTCTGGTTTCTCATTCCTCTTGGTCATTATGTCAGCAAGAGATGCACCAGTGACAGCCCTCTGAAATTTGACTGCTCGTCGAGTTCTTTTCTTTTGAATTTCTTCCGACTGCCCCTTTTTGTGCTTTCTTCTGTACAGGACAGTCCAGTTTATGTGCGGAGGATTTCTCTTGGAAAGGAATGCAGACTCGATTTTTGCATTCAGAAACTGGAAGACCTTCCCAGTGGTCCTGGCGTAGTGCCTCCTGTGTCTCGGGTGGCTCTTGTAGCCGCTGAAGCTGCACAGCTCGACCTTCACGGTGGCAGCCAGCAGTCAAGGCGGAAGATGGTGAAAAGTCCTATTTCTACAGTAACAAGAAAGGAAAGAGAAAACTCAGTGCACAAAGTGCTTTAAAAAACACTTAAGGACCACATAACCGGATTCCACACATTGCACCTACTGAATTACCATCAACCCGATGCTTCCCTTTCTGATACCTAAGGTACTTGAGCAGTTTGGATGTAATCCCTTCCCTGGCTAAGCGATTTCCATACTCAGAAGCTAAATATTCTTTGTTTGAAAAACATGTGTGGACGCTCTGTTAACCTCTACAGATTTCCTGTTCAGTTCTATCTCAGCAAACCACAATCCCATGTACACTGCTCCTCAATCAGTAAACGAGAGGTTCTGGCTGCCTCGTGTGCCTTCTGTTCCCCACGAACAACTGGTCACCCCAGATCCCCCCTCTACTCCACTTTGTCTTTTTCTCTTTCCTCCACAGTGTGCCTTATCACCTGGCAGAAGATTGGGGCTCTCTGCAGGGGCCTCTGATCCTGGGGAGTCACAGACCCCGAGGCCTCTCAAGGGCTGGAACCACTGTCGGGGCCCTGTGGCCCAGGTTAGGCAAGGACAGGATCGCCGACGCGGAGCACTTTCTAGAGAGACACGATTGTCGCCACTGCCTGTGAGCGGGAGCCCTCGTGGTTTCTGGAAATCCGAATTCCAGAGGCGGTGGCAGCAGCTACGCAGTCCTCGCATCTCCAGACCCAAGCGGGAACAGAACAGCGAGCCCTAGGAGCAGGCACATGGTCCTAGCAGGGACTTTTCAGGAGAACCTACAATTTGCCAGCAAAGGGTAAGTGCGATGAATGGTGAATTTTTTGTTTCCCGCAAATGTAAACCGCTTGAAAGCAAAAGATCGTGTGTTCCCGCCCGGTTTCGAACCGGGGACCTTTCGCGTGTGAGGCGAACGTGATAACCACTACACTACGGGAACAGTTGAACGGTTTATCCACCGGACAGTGTGAAGGCGCCGCCACGCCCGGCCGGGACCCGCAGCAGCGCGGAGGCACCGACAGGGGGCACGCTCGGCTTCGGGCGGCGCACCCGCAAGAGCCCCTGCCCCGGCTGCTCCGTCGGTCCTCCGCACAAAGGACGCAGGGAGGAACTCAGCGGCCAGGCCGTGACGCCCCCCTGGCCGGGGAGACCCGTCAGACTCGGTTAGGAGCGCACCGGCTGCCCTGCGTCCGCCCCTGCGAGCTGCCCGGCGGCCTCGCCTCCTGCTGGTGGCTGGCGATCGTGCAGCCCCAAACTCACTGCCAAGCTGACACCTTCTTCCCAACCATCCTCTTCATAGTTCGCCATCTCTTCTCAAACCTAGTGGAAAAATCACAGGGCTTACCTGTCTTTCGGTCCTCGTGCCACATGAAGACCTCGGTGTCATTCACACCTTGTATTAATTAAATAAACGCGTCCGCTTTTCTCTTGTTGGTCTGTCTCTTCTCTCAGAGGCCCTGGCACGAACTGGGCCTGACCCAGGAAAGCTCTCTTTTCCCACAAAGGTATGGAGGGTATGATTAGGACGGCGGAGGAGGAGAAGGAGGCAAGCGGGAGGGAACGCCTCGTAATACAGGGATGGGTCTGCATGGAGACCCCGCTACGCATTAAGAACACCAAAGAAATTAGGATTTTTTTTTTCCTGGCATGAAATAAGATTGGAGGGTCGGAGCTACCAATTTTCTCCACTTCCTGTACAGAATTCATTCCGCATTTCCAGGTCAACGCTCCCAGTGCTGCCTGGTAGAGGCAGCCCCTCAGCCCTAACCTGAGAAGGTCAGGACACCCGGTCTGCAGTTTGCTGTGGCCCATGTGGGGTAAGTGGCTCTGCTGGAGCTACTCAGGACCTAATATCTCTTGCTTTTGTGATCACATGTGGGTAAATACAAAGTATGACCCTTGAGAAGATGTGACATACAAAAAGAACTATATGATATGGTCAGTTATCAAGGTGACGGAAAGGAAAGTTGCCTCAGACCACGTTCACTGGCCCTGAGCCTGCTGGGCAAAGCTGCCGATTCACTGTCACAGCTGCAGGCGCCGAGGAGGCCCAAGTGTTCCTGGCCAGTTGATCCACATATGGACCCACATTAGGGTCACCAGGAGAAAAGGAGACACCTGCACTCTCCCATGTTCTCAGAGCAAAGGCATGGAGCACCAGAATAGATGTCCCATATGTGGCGGTGTGCCTTCTCCTGCGCTCCAGGCTTCGGAAGGCCTTGCACCCAGGTCTTAAACAAATCCTCATGTGGCTCTGTGTGACAGCAGCACCTACAACCCACTGTGCTGGAGTTCTTATCGCAAGGGAGAGGCTGAAACAGGGGACAGAGGTCAGGTGCTGGCACCAAATCCTAACGCGAGATGGTGCTCTCATGGGCTGAAGTGTCCGACCCCAAGTTTACTGTTGCAAGGCCCTGGTTAATTCCAACGTCTCTTCATCCAGAACTAAGGACTTGTCTTAGTTACTTTTTCATTTGCCAAGACACAATATTGGATGCTCACAGCTGAGAGGAAGAAAAGTCTGTTTCAACTCAGTTCGTAGGGTTTTCAGGCCATAGACAGCTGGCTCCAAGGCCGACCAGCATGCAGAGGAGAAATAGTCCACAGCAGGGGTGGCAGGCAATGGGGACACCCTCCAGGCCATGCCACCACCCCTATGGCCCGTGTCCTCCAGCCAGGCTTTACTACCGAGCATCCCATGTAGCTGTACACACCTCAGGGGAGTTCTGCACTGGTTAATCACCCGGAGGATCCGGTCCCCTGCCAGAGCACTGCCTGGGAGCACAGGAGGGCTGAGGCAGCACGAGACAGGAGCCATAACAGACCTTTCAGGTGTTCATGAACATCAAGTGAGATCTCAGAGTGGGACTTCAGTCAGTAGGACCACTGTCCTCGCAAGAAGAGGGAGACACCAGAGCTCTCTCCGGCTTTCTGCACAGAGGAAGAACCAAGTTCAGGCAGTGATAGAGCGGTCAGCAGCGAGCCAGGGAGCGGCCTGGCCGACACTCACCCCAGAGCTCCCTGCTGGCCTCCAGAAGGTGAGCAAATAAATTGTGTTTAAAGCCACCTGCTTTGTGCTATGTTGCTACGCAGCGCTTGTTGACCAGCACAGGTGTATTAATAACCAACAGTCTGACTCGGGACTCCTTGATCTCCATGGCCCCAACTGTCTCGTTTCTTCTCTTGCCTTAAAAAAACAATTTTCTCCTGACGCTTTTCAAGGTAGGGGTAGTGCATCGTAGCAATGAAAGTGCTAGTGAAGTGGAGGGTGAGAGTGTCCCGAGAGGGACGCGCGCTGAACCTTCCTGGGGGCGCTGCTGCCCCCGCCTGAAGTCTCACCGCCAGCAGAGCCTGAAAGATCTTCAAAGCCGGCTTCCAAGTGTTCTGTTTGTTGATCACGTGATCTCGAGGAGTTATTTTGTACAACACCTACACAGTCTCCCGTAAATGCTTCCCACACTAGCATACTGTCCCCACTGCTCTAAACTTTGCCTTCCTGTGTTTGTGTGTGTGTGTGTGCGCGCTCACACATAATGCATACTCATTTTCTTTGAAATATACATAGTACTTCACTGTGGAGTTGTGCAGTAAACTATGTAATTAAATAATTCCAAAGTATTTAGTAAATAAGTGAATAGATTAACTACTTAATAAGCCCTAGTGTCTCAGGGTTTCCCTAGTCTTGCAGTCACCAGCTGTGGGCTGAATCTGCAGAATAGTCCTGTGGGCGAAATGCACTGTGCGCGTCCAGGCGCAGCGCAGCAGAGCGGGGGCCTGGGCACCGTCACACCAGCCTCGCTCCCTGACACAATGAAGAAAATCCAGGCAATGCATAAGACCCGAGAGAAAAAAGAGAGCCCTGAAGCCAGGGACTCCTGCCTCCTCTCAGAAGGTGAGGTGTGCAGGCAGGACAAAAGGCGGCGGGCCACGCCGGGGTTGGAAGGCAGAGGAGGAGCAGGTGGCGGCCAGCCCTCCTCCCGAGCGCACCGTATTTTTGAGGCCCCCCGCGCTGTCGGCCTGCGGGCTGTGATGGCCGAGTGGTTAAGGCGTTGGACTCGAAATCCAATGGGGTCTCCCCGCGCAGGTTCAAATCCTGCTCACAGCGGCTCCGATTCCCTTGCAGTGGTCGTGCTGCTTTTGATTCTCTTTTTCGTCTGGAACAGCCAGCCTGCGCCCGCGTTGTGCCCTGCCCCTGCCCGCCTGCCCGCCTTTCCCGGCCCTCTCCGGCCGCTCCTGCTCCTGAGAGCACGCGCGTGCCTTCATCCCGAGCGCACCATTGCCGGGCCCAGGCTGCAAAGCGCCTGCTCGTTTCTCTAGGAGCCTGCTGTGTGGGAAAGCCCGGGCAGATCCCAGTGGCCAGGAGCAACTGAGGGAACGTTGCTTTTAAAAACTAGAAAACCTGAGTTCAATCCCCGGTTCCGCAAAAATAAATAAATACAAACTAGAAAACCGCCCTTATGAACCCGAGCAGGCAGGCAGCTCCTGAGATACCTTTTGTCTGGCGGTAGCCGGGGCCTGGGACCACAGACGCCCGCGAGAGAAAGCAGAAGTGAGGACCGGACCGGCCAGCCCTCTGCGCCGGGCCGCGCATCTCGATGAGGACCCGCGACCTGTGCGGGCTCGGGGCCTTGGTGTGCGCTGGGTCCCCGCGCCTTCCCGGCGCGCGGAATCACTCCAGCCACCGGACTCAGGAGTGAAGAAGGAAAAGCAGTTCCTGCCTACTTTCCGTTTCTGTTAAATCTGAAGTGAGCCGCGGGGATCCCTTGTAGGTGACCCAGACCAGCACCCGGGTCCGTGCAGAGGGGTCCAAGGAGCGCCGCCTGCGTCCGCCCCGGGGGATCGTGGAGGTCAGTGTTGTGAGGGGATTGAAAATTGTCCTCATTTCTGGCCTCTGCACGAGTTGGGGTTCTGCGATGCTCCTGCTAAGATCGAGCAGCCAGAGCGCACTGGGTACAGGTGGGCGGTGGGTGCAAGGTAAACGCAGACCAGCTTGTCCGAGGAGGTTCTGGGCTCGAGTTCTGGTTGGCTCCGCCTGACACTATTGGGTTGGGGTTAATGCTTAGAAACTTTTTCTTTATGTTATTCAAAATTACTTCAAACATTAGAGGAGACTAAATCAGACACAAGCTTAAATATATCATGGATTCTCTTATAAGAAAAACTCAAAGTATAAGGAGCAGAGTAAGATGGAAAGGTTAAGATATGCCCTGTAAGGCGCCCACCGCCCACAGGAAAGCGCTCTGCAAACAGGAACCACTGAAAACCTAACAGTGCAAATAATTAAATTGTGTCATAGCCTGACATTACAACAGTGGACAGTAGCAAAAATAAAATATAGCTTCATGAATAAAATAAGGAAAGTAAATTCTTTTTTTGTTTTTTTTCCTTTTTTTGAACTACCAGGGATTGAACTCAGGACCCTGCACTTGCCAGACAAGTACTTATTCTACTGAGCTATCTCCCCAGGCCCTGGAAAATAAATGCTTAAAGTTCACTGAAAAATAATGCACTTGATATTGAGAGATGGGGTCTGCTGAAGGCATTCTTTGAAGCACAACCCGAACAGCCAGATATGAGACAGTAAGAGACAGAGGGGAGTGAGGTTCTGATGCGAGCTGCGGGGCAGAGGAGCCCCGGAACGACATGCTGAGAGGCCAGACAGAAAGGCTGTGAGCTGTGAGTCTGCGTCTCTGAAGTGTCCAGAAGGAGCAGCTCTAGAAGCAGACAGTACTCGAGGTCACCAGGGGACAGAGAGTGGCCACTGAGTTTGTGTTGGAGGTGATGAAATGTCCTGAGATCAGAAAGTGATGGCAGGCACGCAACTAAGGGAGTGCAAGAAAGCCACCCAGGTGTGAGAGGTCTGGACGGTGGCCTCCTAACTCCCCTCTCGAAGGGCACCACCACACTTCTGTCCTCAGCGCTGGGCTTCACACCGCCACAAAATCACAGGACATTGGTCACAAAATCACAGGACATCAGTCTTTGTCAGAAGCCATCTTCTAAGGCCCCTCTCATGAGACATTCAACAAGTTCCATTTTCAGCCGCGTCACCAATGTCAAACATCTAGAGAACTGTTTCCCATCAGATAACTTATATTCTTCTTCTGTTTTCCCCAGTTCTACATTAAAAGTTTTCCTTGCACACCCACTAGTTCTTCTGCTGTTTAAATTTTTATATGTCGCTGCTACTGTGTCCTCCCATTTTTGTCCTCTTGTGGTCATGATCACTGCTGTCCTTCTCCCCTCCTCTCCTCTTCCTTTGTTCCTCTTCTCTCTCTTCTCTTCCCTTCTTCCTCTTTGGTGGATTTCTGGCTAGAGAGGCATCAGACCCATCTTCAACGCACACCCTGGCTAGCTCTGCCTCACCGTGACTTCCATCATGCTGAACATGCAGACGGCCAGAAAGCAGGGCCATGGGCCTGAAGCAGGTGCCAGCACATGGGTCCCTAGGAAACCCCCAGGACTCTAGCACCCACCTGGATGCGGAAAGTGTTGTCCCTAACCAACAAAGCAAACTCTAGCTTGTACAGAAATACATAACGGTCCTCGACCCCATAAGAGAGCTGAGGTCATAGAGTACCCAAATTGTCTAAACTCTAAGAAAAAGCAGGTGCACCCAAGCAGAAATGGGACATGTAGTAACAGTTCACACACTGCATTGGGATGAACATGGGTCCTCCACTCACTGAGGCTGAGAAAACTCCAGCTACAACTTGGCGTCTTATGAATGGCTCTAGTCTGAGTGTGGATCAGAATGAAATTCTACAATCCTAGGATCAAATACTCAAGTTGAGTTTACACATTCTTGTAGAAAATAGAGAAGCAAAATGATATCACTATGAGAGAGAGAGAGAGAGAGAGAGAGAGAGAGAGAGAGAGAGAGATTTGGCCTTATTAAATGGACTCTGTAGAGAAGGGGAAAATAAACTTCCAAAACATATCTGACCATTGTCATGTGTAGAAAATGTATGAAGAACTCTCAAAACGCAATACTAAGAAAAGCTAAAATGAGCATGTTACTAGAGCACACACTCGTGAATAACAACTAATCTACCGGGAGTGGGGCTCGAACCCACGCAGACTCACGTCTATTGGATCTTAAGTCCAACGCCTTAACCACTCGGCCATCCCGGTAACACCAAGTTTGGATTCCTTCCTGTTTATACTTTGGTCTATTGAAGGATTTACTTACCTTCAACAAGGACCATTCCACCGCTAGTAGGCGCCACACATCACTCTTTATGTTAGGGAAAGCCAACTCATCCCCGACCCCAGGGGACTTGGGTTAAAATAAGGACTATAGATTAAAAACGGAAAGCACAGGACACAATAGGGATGGTCACTTTTCCAGACCCTATACTGTCAGCACTTCGAAAAATCAAAGAGGAAGGGGGGATGCCTCCACTTGGGCCACTCGCAGCGTCCCAGGAAACGGTTCTGCCCGCTGAATCCAAACCCTGCTGGAAGGACGCTCTTTGCACTCCGCATCCGAGGGCTCCTGCTGGCCAAGGCTACCCGCCACACCCCAGGAGCTCAGACCCGCAGGAGCCGAGGCCCTGCGCGGAAAGGCGAGCTCCGTATCAGTCCTTGGGTCCGGAGAGGACTTGTGGAGAGCGAGGTCCCCGCGCGCGCCACGGCTTCGTTTGCTGTCCCATGACTGTGATTCTTAACGTGCTCCATACGCTGATGAAATACACTTGCCTACATAGGACTGCCAGAAGTTCATAGAAATGTCTATGGAACATGTCTTTATGACCCAAAGGAGAGAAAATAACTGTAAAAAAAAAATCTTATTTAAAAGCCAAATAATTGGGTTGGGGAGATGGCTCAGTGGAATAAGCGATTCCCTGGCAAACGCAAGAGCCTGAGTTCAATCCCCAGTTCTGGGGGTAAGAAAAAAACCAAATAATTTAGCAGAACACTGGCATGGTTTGCTCTGTGTAAATCACTTATTCAAGGAAGTCTACAATAGAAAAGTAAATAAGAATGACAAAAATAGAAGATCTTGGAAATATTTTAAAAGATGAGATCTTAATATGTAAATAATAAGACTGGGAGTGGTGGTGCCCGCCTGTAGTCCCTGCGCTTGGGATGCTGAAAACAGGAGAATCACTACAGTCTGATCTATGTAGTGAGACCCTGTACTATATATATATTAACAGGATTATTAGGAAACAGGTAAAGACTAAAAACAGGATATTTATTTAAAAATTCATAAAATTGTAATTGTATTTTAGATATATAATAGGATTAGCAATTTATAACGTGCGACACAAAACGAGATTCCTTGACTCCTTTTAGACTGGCGGGATTAGGAGACCGGGTGTGTGGGCGAGGGGAGCTGGAGCGCAAGAGCGCTCGCATCCTGCGGGCAGAATTTATCCTCCTGCAGCATCCCGGGAAGGGGCAGGCGTTGCACCGAAGCGAAGACTGCCCACGCCCAGGTGTCCCGACGCTGGGCGCCCAGTCGTAGGGGTCCCCACACACCTGGGACCGCAAGGGACAGACTGCTTCTGTGGGGATGTTACTGGCGGCAGCGTCTGGTCCTCCAGAGTCAGACTGAGCCTTGAAGACAGTGAACCAAGAGTGGCGAGCGCCGCCGCACCGGCTGCCGCGCGGCCGTGGGAAGGAATGGAGACGCGCACGCAGCAGTACGCTCCGCTTTAAAGAGCAACTTTAAACTTTCTCCAGACGGCTCTCCTCCTCGGCTCGCACTTTGTTTCTTGTCGCTCAGCCTTGTAAACCTTTGCTCTCAGTCTTCTTTGGGAACCGCTGGGCGCAGGGCGAACCTCAGCCCGGTCCGCACGGGGAGACTAAGTGGGCCCTGAAGGCGGGGTGGATTTGTTGCGACAGGAAAAGAAATAAATAAACAAACAAATAGTAATCTGAAGGATAAAGTTAAAGTTCGCTTTTAACTGTTATACAAATATATGCGACCACTCAGCCGGTTGTTTCCGTAGTGTAGTGGTTATCACGTTCGCCTAACACGCGAAAGGTCCTCGGTTCGAAACCGGGCGGAAACATGAGGTACTAGTATTTTTGTAAATTTGATCTGAGTTCACATTTAGGAAATAAATTATCTGTGTTTTTGTAAATTAGGTCTGAGTTCACATTTCGATTTGGTCTCAAAGCAGCTTTCCTTGTAGCTAGGGCAGCATGACCTCCTTCCTCAGT
The DNA here is from genome assembly GCF_000260255.1 of Octodon degus. Lineage (NCBI taxonomy): Eukaryota > Metazoa > Chordata > Mammalia > Rodentia > Octodontidae > Octodon > Octodon degus. The sequence goes on from NW_004524599.1 coordinate 19,543,776, forward strand.
CTATCCCGGTATAGCAGACCACGGAGGAAACAGACGGCCCTACAATTCTGTACCGTTTATTCAGAGAAAATGTGGAGAGCAGGGCTTTTGCAGTGAAAAGAGTGCGCCCGGACCTCCCAAAGGCCCAGGACAGCTCTGGAAAGAGGGCTCTCTACAGAAAGCTTGGAGGTGGGGGTGTGCACCCCTAGGCCAGAGAGCCCAAGCGCAGCCAGAGAGCGAGACAGAGGCAGAGGAAGCCGGAGTCAGCTGCATTTTCCTAGAGAATCAAGGAAAACACAGATGTGAGAAGTGAAAGAAAAAAATAAAGAAGCTTCTTCTTCTTCTTAGAAAAACTGCAGGAAGGAAGCCGCCATTCACCGAATCAAGAAGAGTAACTGGAAAGCTTTGGTCTGTTGCAAGTCACTGCATATGCACAACCAGATGCGCACTGGAGAGAAACCCCGTGTAGGTCAACGCAGGGCAAGCAGTCAGCACGCAGCCTTGTGTATGTAATACGGAAAAGCCTTCAGCCATTCCAGTTCCGATAGATTTTATTTTATTTTATTTTTTAAAATTTTATTTATTTATTTATTTAAACATTTATTTATTTATTTATTTATGTGTGTGGCCAGCTCAGCTCACCAGGGGGCGGGGCTGGCTGGCATGTGGTGCCAGGGATTGAACTCAGGACATTGTGATTACCAGGCAAGCGCTTATTCTACTGAGCTATTTCCCTGGCCCCTCTGATAGATTTTAAAAAGTCACAGAGGTAAATTAGCTGTGAATATGTGACACTGACAGGAGAGGACTCAGTGGCGAGAAGCCCTTTGTCAGAAATAAGGAAAATCTTCAGCACAGACAGCTATCGATACATACACGGAAGGATTCGTAGCAGAGAAAATTGGAACAATGTGAGTCATCTCAAAAAGGTTGTATTTTATCAATGTATTAAAATATGTGAACAATCAATCCCCAGTTCTGCCAAAAACAAAAAATAAAACCTTCCATTCCTTAAAATACGTGAACAAATTCACCTGATAGACAAGCCACATGTACGTAATCATAGAGGAAGACCCTTCAGTCCTTCCAGTTGCCTTGAAGTACGTGAAGGAACTCACCCTGGGGAGAAACACTACATAGAAAATATGAGAAAGCATTTTGTGCTTCCCATTAACCTCAGAAGACGTGAACAAACTCACACTCAGAATAAGTATAATGCGAAAAGGCTTCATTCATACATGAATTTTTATGCAAATGCTGCACTGTGGAGAAACTCCTATCCATGTGTGTTGTGTAGGAACACCTCCAACCATCTACTCTGTTAATATGCACTCATGTTGATACACATATGTTAATATACATATATGTGTGGGAGCACCTCTAGTCATTTTGGTCTCCTCGCACTGCAAATGAACACAGCATGGTCGTCTGTACACAGGATGCACACAAGCGCTGAAGCAGATTGGGCCAAAGCCTTGTGAGTCTGCTCAACTACAAGTCCTATTAACGAAGTCTTCTGAATGTTTGTCTGCAACCTTATGTAGGTAACATGAAAATGTGACATCAACCATTTCTGTAAAACAAATTATTTCTGCATAGAACTCTACAGAAAACATGCAATCAAAGGAGGTATCCTGAAGGATAAACACAGTGTTCATTTGTTACTCACTCTGAAAATATACATCAGGAGTACATGTTTGAAAGTTCACTTTAAAGAATAAATTTGTAGTGACAGAGAAAACATTTTTATTTTTTAATACTTATTTCATTTTAATGGGTAATGAAGTAGAAAGGTATCATTTTAATTTGCATTTAAGATTAAAAACCTTTTCATGTTTATTTCTCACATGTGAACCATGTAATCATGTCCACAATTTTATTTATTATAATCTTTTTTTTTCAAATCGGTAGGACAGTTTCAATAATTAACACACTGCATACATTCTTCTTAATGGTTAATTGCTGTACAAGAAGTGGACTTGAGATCCTATTTACAAACACCATTAGAACAAATCATTCTATTCATTAAGAGAATGTAACTACATATCTATCCTAACCACTTTGAAGACACAGATACAAAATGGACATTCATCTGTATCCCCTTTTTTTGTTAAGTTCTGTTATTTGAATATTATAGGTGTGTAAACTCAGCAAAATATTCTAAAAGAGTCCAGTAACCCATAATAGCATTGGGTCTTCTGTTTAACTGGCAATGTCAGAAATTGTTGACCTGAGTCCCCCACAGCTCAACATAACAGCATGGCTTTATTTCTTATATTTCATTTTTATACTTTCCTTCTGAATGGTTAAGACCAAGGTAAAGCAGGACCTGTGCAACAAGAGTTGTAGCTTTTGGGTCTGATAAGGTCAGTGAAATCCCCTCAGGATTTATCCTGAGATCCTGTACCTCAGATTGTAGAACCTTTGTCAGTGTCAGCCATGTGGATGAGTCACAGCCATTGCTTGGCCAATGTGCTCTCTGTGAAAGCCTGAGAGAATGTTTTCTCTCCATGTGTCTCTCCTTAGGCACACTCTAGATCATTGATCACTTTCCTCTTTGGCCCCATAATCTCCTTGATCAGAAAATTTGGGACACTACTGAGGTACATGAAGTTACAGTACAAGTTCTCATATGTCCTGAGTCTTTAATGACCTTAGAAGGATAGGGCCAAAATGTTGGCTTTCCTTGCAGCCCTCCTTTTTCTCTAATTTTGGTCTGTAAACTTAGGTTGTTAACCATCCAGAAGACAAGTGTGTTGTTATTATCGAACAACTTTGGCTGTTAAGTTTAACTTCACTATCTGTCTGCATATCAAACATCTTAGGCCTTGTATGGAACAGGTATTTTTCATCAAGTATTGATATGTTGAACTTTAAGTCCCTACAGAATATGATAAAAAAACATTTAAAAATTAGAATATATTTTTAAAATAGGCATAAAGAATTATATACTCCTCATGTTTGCACATAAGTCCAAAAATCTCACCATATACAACCCTGAAGCAGGACAGTCCCACAATATTCCTTTTCCTGTCTCTTGCTTTCCTTCACCACCCGCTTCTTCTTGAACATCCATCTACCTGAGAGACATCATAGCAGCAACTGGCATGTCATGACAAGCAGCTCATGTTCAGAAGACCAGAATGACAGGCACTCTAAGCATGAAACTACTATTACAGATTACCATCTGCAGTGCAGTAGCTTAGTTCACAGGTATCAGTATATATAGTTAGTCAGGGTGAGAATATTTCCCAGAAAACATTTTTAAAAACTAGATTAAAGGAGAGAAGAAATGTTTTTATCCAAGACTCAAATATTTTCTCCCATTCTATGGGTTCTCCTTTAACTGTGATAATGCTTACAGTTATTTTAATCAACTAAGTTTTGAGACAGTGTCTTGCTTTGTAGTTTGTGTTGGGTTTGAGCTCACTATGTAGCCCGGGTTGGTCCTGAACTTGCAGTGATCCTCCTGCCTCAGCCTCCCTGGTGCTGGAAGTACAGGCATGTCCATCACACCCGGCAATAACAGGTATTTTAAAACAGCTCCCTTGATGGAAAACCACAAAAGTTCAAAAACATTTTCTTCAGTTATTTTTATTTCGTTCAATCAAGTATCATTTATACATTGACTTCAAATTTATATCTTTAATAAAGACTCCCTGGAACTTAAAAAAAAAAAGAATAAATTTGTAGTAATATTAACGGGGTGGGGGGAAGCAAAGATAATTAGAAAGCAGACAGAGATATTCAGAGGTGACCCTGAGACACTGACTGATCCCCAACCGTCCCTATTTGCTAAAACAGAGATCAGCTGGGTGTGGTGCTGCAGGCCTGTAACTGGGGAGGCTGAGGCAGGAGGATCACCTTGAATTCAAGGCCAGCGTGAACTGCATGGTTGTGTTCTGTGTGTCTAACGCTTACTAAACACTAGGATGATATTTACACATCAAATACAAAAAAAAAAAAAAAAATCACATCTCTCTGTAGTAGGAAGAGTATAGAATTCCCGGGATTGAACTCAGGCCCTTGCGCTTGCCAGGAAGCCCTTATTCCACTGAGCCATCTCCCCGACCCTAGAATTTTTAAAATAAGGCATTTATAAAATATTAGATCACATGATGGCAAATGTTAAGGAGGAAAACCGTCGGGGATGGACATCAGGATTGAGTTGGATCTTCTGTCAGAGGGAGAATGCTGGTGGCGTGTAAGAAAAAACCTGAAGGAAAGAAATCAGTCCAGAGGTGCCCTTCAGTGCAGAGGACCTGGGTGTGGAGAGCCAGCGCGCTACAGGAATAGCAGGTGAAGTCACTCCACTGAAGGAAAGTGAGTGTTTAACGAAACGAAGATCTTGGATGAACAAGAGACTTAAACACACGCCGCTGCCAGTAAGAGCCCTTTACCTCGTTCACTTCCTTCACGAGGTAAAAAGCCTGCTCTGGCCCACACAGGGATCAAACCCACAGCCTTGTGCATTATTAACACCATGCTCTAACCAACTGAGCTAACCAGCCACCTCAAGATGCCACTCTGTTCTAATATGCCAAAGGTTGTTTACAGTCTCAGCCTAGGCTAAAGCCAGCTGTCCGCCCATCAGTTGCTCCCACCCACCCCTGCTTCCCGCGCTCTTCCTGTTCTGCCAGAGCACTTGAGACCACTCCTGCCTGCACCCCTGGAGCGGACCGGCCGGATGTCAGAGAGCCAGAGTCAGGCGCTGGACCTTCCGGTCGCAGGCCACTCTCGCCAGTTCCAGCTCCTCACCCCCTCGCCACCTACACCTGCCTCCGTTCCAGGGCTAGCCTTGCAGGCACTACAGATGGAGTCCGGAGCTTATTTTTGTAGTCTGGGTTTTTTTTCGGGTCTCTGGCTTGCACTAAAAAGGTGCAGACCAGGAGCTGCACGATAACAATTCCCCTGGATTCGGTTTCCTTCCAGGACACGGAGCTTTGGAGAAGAATGCAACAGCTTCTCTCACAAGTATGGAGTCTGCGACCCTGGAAAAACTCGGAGGGATTGGGGCAGGCGGTGCAGAGTGCGGCTTTGCACAGATAGGCCTTCCTTTGTGCTGCAGCTGTGGCTTCCCACCCTCGAGCAGGGTGAAAGGAGCTGGGAGAAAATCAGGGTCTCTTGGAAACACTCAAACCAAAGACCACGGTCATTTGCACCCTGTCAGGTGAAGGTCCCAGTGCTCTAGTTGAGGCCTTGAGAATCCACATGCACAGATGACAGTGCCTTCTGCCTGGGGAGGACATGGGTGCCCCCCTGGGGACGGTGAGAAAGGCAAGTCACTTGGGGCCAAGTTACAGCTCCTGGGCCTCCTTACTGTCTCTTTCACAGCTAAGGGCCAGAGATGACGCCCACTGCACCAGTTCAGAGGAGCAAGATGTGCTGGAAGCGAGCTGGAGACTTTCCAGCTGTTAGGTGCAGCTGAGCTACTCAGCCACTCCACAGCCCACAGACCTTCGTGTGGTCACAGGCTGCAGGAGACATCTTCTTTGCCTTATTAAACTCTCAATGAAAATGATGAGAGGTTTCTAACACAAGCAAAGCAATCTGAGAACTTAGCTCACGAACTGGACAGAGGGTCTGACTGAAAATCTAAGGACATTTCTGTCCCTCCTAAGCAATCTCCTGACTGCACCCTCGGTGAGTGTGACCCGCTGAACTCAACCGCAGGCATGGCCTGCAGTAAACGGGTCCATCTCAGCCTGGGCACAGCCAGCCACTTCGAGTGTCAGTCCTCGACACTGCCCTGGTGTCTCAGGCCTCACCTTCCCGGGGGTCCACGTGTGAAGCTGTGGCCTTCCTGATTGCTTCTGGTTTCTAAAGTCTGAGCAGTGACACAAATAGTACAGCCACTTTGGAAACTAGCTCATCAATTTCTTAAAAAATTCTATCTAGCCAGGAATGGTGCTGCACACCTGTAATCCCAGCACTTGGGAGCCTGAGGCAGGAGGATCACCCTAAATGCAAGGCCAGCCTAACTACGTAGTGAGATCCCATCTCAAAAACCAAATAAACAAATACAAAGTTATATATAATTTTAATATAAAATCCAGCAACCCCACATAGAGAAATTAAAACATGGCTCTACATAAAGCCTTATACATAAATGATTATAGCAAAGTTATTCATAATAGGAAAAAGTGAAAATAATTCAAATGTCCATCAACTGATCAATAGATAAACAAAATGCCATATATACATGTCATGCACTAGAATATGCAGTCATAAAAAAATAAAGTATTACCTTCTACAGTATTGATGAGCCTCAAAAACATGCAAAGCGGAAAGAAGCCAAACCTAAAAGCAGACACATTCACCTAGCGTGGCGACACACACCTGCAGTCTCAGCACTCTGCAAGCCTGAGGCAGGCAGATCAGAAGGGTCGGCCCGGCCCTAAAACGTAGTGTGATCCTTCGCAAAATAAGAAGGCGCCGGCACTCAGCATGAAAGACCCGGTCTTGGTACCACATCTGAAATGTACTGAGCAGGCAAATCCATAGAAAGGAAAATTAGTGGTGTCTGGGAGAGGGTGGGAATGAGTACTGACTGCACACAGACATGGAGAGCTTTGGGGACATAAGCAGGAACAGGAAGACAATTCAAGGGGCTCTGTCATGATTTGGGATTCTTGCAAGAGAACAATACAATCCCAGACACGCTTTATAGGATTATTTCATACTCACCCAAAGAATCAATACAAAGTACAGGAAACCTGTCCACATACTAAAGACCAAAGAATCCAGCTGAGGGCCTGGAACCTAATATCCTGCATGAGCCCAGCTGAAGCCCTAGAGCCCATAAGAATGCCTCTCCCAAGTCCACTTGGAGACCGAGAGCCCATGACAGTGTCTCATGCAGGCCCATTTTGAGGATCTGCACTGGGAAGGCCCAAAGGTCACTGGTAAAGTTAGAAAGTCTATGCATGCAGGATGAAGGATCTGAACTGGAGCTAGGAAGCAAGGCTCAAAGTCAGAACGAGAGTCTCCCCCAAAAGTACCAGAGCCATCCTCACAGACAGTGTGGCCCTGAGCTCTTCTAGTGCTGAGAAAAGCTGAGTTCCCATCAGGAAAGTCAATGTGACAAGCTTCTCTCGGAGGCTGAGCAGTGCACCATCCTCCACACCACAGCCAGGCAACAATGCTCAAGATGAGGACCAGAGAGAGATACCCCAAAATGAACTGTAGCAATTCTGAGCGACAACGAGGTCCCAAGCTCCTCCAGTGACGAGAGCAGCCCAGTTCATTGGGAAAGCCAGCATGACAAGGTCCTCCAGCAGGACAGCCCAAGAGAACCAGCAGCTTCCAACAGCTCTGACAGCAACTCCAAGCAGCATCCCTAACAGCCCCTCCACAGCCTCTCCTGTGCTCCCTCTTACGCTGCTGGTGACAATCTCCAGGTGGGCCTCCCACACCCAGCTCCATGCTAGCTCAATTCAGTTGGGCATAACAAGCCGACCAGCAATTAGCAATCCACTAGAGGCACCTAAGGTCTCCAAGTCCAAGACGACAATGGCAGCCGGGCGAGGTGGTAAAGGCCTGAAGCAGAGCCCTGCCACGATGCAAGCCAGCCTGAGCTGCACAGCGAGGCCCCGCCTCAAAACAAACAAACATGCAAGCAAGAAAACAGATGATAGTGGCTTAGAACTGCCAGCACTGGAAGTGGGGAGAATTCATCAAGTCCTGTGTATATTTTTACAACAGAACCAGCATTGCTACTTGATATTCATTCACGTAGCAAACGTTTATCAATTGCCCGCTATGTCCTCAGATTTAGGACTGGATAGCAAATGACTGGAGAAAGGAGATGACAGTCTCCATTGTCATGGTGTTTACTTCCTGGTGAAAGAGAGGACAATGACCACATAAATTCTCCCCCCCCACCCCGGAACCAAGGATTGAAGATCACATAAATGTAAAAATATATAGAATATTCCCCATAGTGATAACTACCTTGAAAAGGAATACATCACAAAATTAGAGAAGTAGAAGAGGGCCACAGGTCTTGACATTTTCGAAACTGACCATGAAAGACCTTTTTGAACAAATGACATCAGAGGTGCCACTGCAGCAAGGAGAGCCTGAGGGACCCCAGGTTTTTTTTTCCCCAGGACACCTGGGAAAAGCAGCCACCTAGGATGTGGGAGCAGAGCACCCAGAAGCCTGCAGGACGGGAGGGGGCCCAGGGATGAGGACTGAAATGCACGACAGGGAGATCAGTGCAGGCAACAGTGCTGCCCAGACTGGTGCTGAGGACGAGACCCCCAGGGCTGGCAACTGGGAGAGGCTTGGACCCAGAACAGATGCGGGGTGGTGCGGAGACAGGGTGCAGACCCCAGCATCCTGTCCCGCTGTAGCGATTCCTATGGACGCCTGACCTACGAGGCGTCGAAACCCGAGCTTCTGCCTCACAGCTGAGCTGAAGCAAGACTTGGCCAGGCCGGCCTGGGATAAAGTTCCCAGAGCCCACAGGGACTGCACGTCAACAACATGGCTGGAGGCCCCTGGCTGCACACCCTGCTCCTGGCCTTGTTGAGCGGGCTCCCAGCTGAGGGGACATGGGCCAGCCTGACCCGCTTCGCCCCAGCCCGCCCAGCAGCCCTGCTCCTCCGGCGCCTGGGAGAGCACGTTCGGTGGCTGCGGGCCAGCACGGGCCCAGACTCAGGTGCCAGGGCAGGGTGGCTGCAGCAGCCGCTGGACCCCTTCAACTCATCCGACGGCCGCACCTTCCTGCAGGTGAGACCTAGGCTCCTGGCCCTTCCCTGTACCCCGGTGTCCCGGCCTGTCCATAGTCAGTGCCCTGTTCTCCCACTCTTTAGCTTGCCCTCGCTCTTCTATCCCACTGTCCCCTTGTCAGTTCCTCAATGTTTACTTCTCCCTTGCTGTGCTTCCTTGGACTCTCCCCACCGTCCTTCAGCTCACCCCTAACCCACCAGCTGGTCTGCACACTAGCAGAAGGCAACTGGAAACTGCTCCAGGATGAAAGGGCGAACTTGTTACACTGTGCCCTTCTATAGACACGGGCAAAGGTCAGTCCTCCTGGGCCCACTGGGCCCTAAATTCCCCAATCTTCAGGCACCCCTCAGTCTGGAACTGCAGAATGAGGACGCAGACCCAAAGGCCCTGGTTTTGCGGGAGGTCAGGGGAGAAAGGAGCGGACACTTCCACAAGCCACGCAACACTGCTCAGCTCATGGGAAAGACCTAGCAGGCTTGGGCTCAGGGTGTGGAGAGTGGTTGCCGCTGACCAGACCCTGCTTCCCTCCCTCTGCAGCGGTACTGGGTAAATGACCGGCACTGGGCTGGCCAGGACTCCCCTGTATTCCTGCACCTGGGGGGTGAAGGCAGCCTGGGCCCCCACTCTGTGATGACAGGTAAGAGTCAGGCAGCTGTATGTGCAACCCTGAGGCTGGAGGGTCCAGGCCTTGGACCCAGCTCATCCTGTGCTCAACACAGGGCACCCTGCAGCCCTGGCCCCAACCTGGGGCGCCCTGGTGGTAAGCCTGGAACATCGGTTCTACGGCCTCAGTGTACCTGTGGGGGGCCTGGGCCTGGCCCAGCTGCGCTACTTGTCCAGCCGTCATGCGTGAGTGTCCAGAAGCTGCACACCCGCGTGTGCCGCCACCCTCGCCTGCTCCCTTCACCCCTCTGGTCTGTCCACGCCTGCATCCCCACCAGCCAAGCCGGCTCCCAGCTGCTTAGGTAGAAGTGGGGTAGCCAGCAAGCCAGTGAGGAGGGGTGTCGGAGTCTTAGTCCTCCGTCTTCCTCTGGGCTCTCCACTCTCCCGGTATCTGGCTCGCCCTCTTAGGGGACCCCTCGTTCCCCTATCTCCCCCTGTCCCTCCTGCTTACCAACTCCTCCCTTTATTTGTCAACTTGTCTGCTAAACGGGCTGCGAAGTTGCTCCCTCTTGCCCGATCCCGGGCCGCGGGCTCTCCCGAGAGAGGGAGGGAGGGAGGGAGGCCGGTTCCCGGAGATCTAGCGCGAGCTCCGGAGGTGCGAAGTGGCGAGCGCGGGGACCCGGACTCCGCACCCCGACGACTGCCCCGCTTGCCCAGGCTGGCGGACGTGGCCTCGGCCCGCCTGGCACTATCGCGCCTTTTCAACGTGACCTCCGCCAGCGCCTGGGTCTGCTTCGGGGGCTCCTACGCCGGCGCCTTGGCAGCCTGGGCCCGGCTGAAGGTCCGGGGCGCCCTGGGAGGGAGGGTGTGGGTGCTCGGGGCCGTGTCCCCTCCCAGGGGACGTCACCCTCCGCTGCCCCCAGCTCCCGCACCTCGTCGCCGCCGCCGTGGCCTCCTCCGCCCCAGTGCGGGCCACGCTGGACTTCGCCGAGTACAACGCGGTACGTGCGGTGCGGCTCGAGGCCGGCGCAGCGGGGCCCTGCGCCCCTAAAACCCCTCTAACTTCCCCCCGTGAACCCAGGTGGTGTCGCGAAGCCTGGCGAGCGCGGTGGTCGGTGGGTCTCCCGAGGTAGGCAGCGGCCCTAACCCAGGAGACGAGGAGGGGGACAGGGTGATCTATCGGAGAAAGGACTGCTGACCCGAGGTTTCGGGGTGCAGAGACACCACGGAGTAGAATGGGCCAAAGCGGGCTGCGCCGGGCCCGGCGAGGCACCTGCTGGGCGGGGCCTGTGACGCGCCGGGAGGGTGGGGCAGGGGCGGTGGCTCTGGTGGGAGCGGCGTCCTGTGGGCGGGATCTGGGACCGAGGCTCAGACCCGGCGGTGCCTCGAGACCTGGAGGCGGGGCCAGACGGGGTAGTGCGGCGCCGGAGGCACGCCCTGAGCCCAGAAGCGGGCAGCAGGGCGGGGCGGGGCCTGGGAAGCGCACCCACGCTCGCCCCGCCCGCAGTGTCTGGCCGCCGTGTCCGCGGCCTTCGCCCAGGTGGAGCGGCGGCTGCGCGCGGGCGGGGCGGCTCGGGCGGCGCTGCGCTCCGAGCTGGGCGCCTGTGGGTCCCTGTCGCGCCCCGAGGACCGCGCGGAGTTGCTGGAAGCGCTGCAGGCCTTGGTCGGCGGCGCGGTGCAGTACGACGGGCAGGCGGGGGCGCCGCTCGGCGTGCGCCAGCTCTGCGGAGACCTGCTCAAGGGCGCGCGCAATGGCACCTACCCCGAGGCGTATTTCGGGCTGCGACTGGCAGCTCAGGTGAGCACGCTGCGGCCACGTGCACATGCACACGCTCCACGCGCACCACACACACACACACACACACACACACACACACGACCAGAGTTTTTGCTCCACTTCCTCTGCTGAGTTCAGGTGAGCAAGTAGCCCTTCTAAGTCAATTTTTCCATCTGTAAAATGGGCACAAAGCCCTCAGGGATGAGGTTCTTAGCTGTATTCCTTAGACATTATGAGTGTTACCTACGCTGCCTTTTTTCTCCGTCCTCTCCTCTGGGCCTGTAGAAGTGCCCATGTTCACCTTGCAGTTAAAGAACGAATGAAAAATGCAGCCTAGGCACCAGGCCCAAGCAGGCTTTGAGCCCAAGGTCACAATCCAGCTGTCATTCTCCAGCCCTAGTAGACTCTGGGTGGTTAGAGATGCTGTGCCTGTCATTTCACTTGACTCCTGGGAGATATGTGCTGAGCTGGCCCCAGTACAGAAAAGGAAGCTAGGCCTGTGCTCATCCCTGGCCCAAGGGCTGGCAGGTGATAAAGGGCCACCCTGCCTGACCACTCACTCCCCTCATCCTGGCTGGTGGGGACAGGCCCCTGGGCAGCTCCCTGGGGCAGAGGAGGAAATGTGTCCTCTCGCCGTTCCCAGGTGGCCATGCACAGCCTGGGACAGAGGTGTCTCAGCTCCTCCCGAGCACAGACCATCGCCCAGCTGCGGGCCACGGAGCCCCAGGTGTCTGGCGTGGGTGACCGGCAGTGGCTGTACCAGACGTGTACGGAGTTTGGCTTCTGTGAGTGACAGGCCTCGACCCCACCCTGCACACCTTTTGTGCCTGTGCAGGGAAGACACCTGCCTCAGGACAGCGACCCTGACTCCCAGGCTCGTGTAACCACATGTGCTGGGCCGGCGAGGTGAACAGCCGTGCACGTGTGCTCACACGAGTGTGTTCACACGAGGGCTTCCCGTGGAGGCATGTCTGTACCACCTCCTCCATTTTGGAGTCCCCTCTCCTTATCCACATAGTCTGTAGTAAGGCCCCCTCCTCTGTGCCTAACAAGCTCTGGCCCGCCCCACCCTCTCCTCTTTCCTCCACCTCCTCTTGATCTCCAGGGTCACTTCTCCTGTGGCCCCCTCTTCCACGCAGCACCCAGAGATGATCTTGCTTCTTTCCTCAGAATAATCCATGCCTTTCCCACGATTCGTGGTGAAGAGACCAGGAAATGCAGGCTGCATAGTTGAATCTGAATTTCCGAACACCAGCAGTGTTACTATAAAGGTGTCCCAAATACTGTATTGAGTGGCTTGTCTATCTGAATGGAGGTATCCTGTGTGTTTGTTAAATTTGGCCACCCTACCCTAAAGTTAAGCTCACAGTCCTTTCCAAGTCTTTGGACACTGAGGCTAGCGCCTTCCAGTAAAAATGTTCCCATTCTGGCTCCATTTTCTACCCAAACTCCTGCAACCTCAGGCAAGTCAGTTCCTTTCCTCCTCCTGGGTTTCCAAATCTGAAAATGAGACTAGAACAGAACTTCCCTCCCAGGGCACCTGGAGGATTGATGGGGGTAACAGATGTAGCCTGGTAAGAGTCAGAGGCACACAGGAAGTGCTGGTGGTGCTTGCTGCCCTTACACCAAGGCCTTAGGCATTTCGGCCCTCTTAGCGCCAGTCTTCTCAGCAGCAAAGGACGCTGTACTGTGCTTGGAGTCACCTTCCTCTGTGGTGCCGCAGTTTACTCCTTCACCACAAGATCCCGAGCCCCCACCCTCCGTCACCCTGGAGATCCGAGACAGTGGCTGGGGCCTTCCTTTCTGAACACAGCCGGCCTCTTAACACCCTGTCGTGCCATTTCCCTGCGTCCTGTAGCAGCGGAGCCTGTGACTTCTGGTTGCCCCTGTGCCAGCACCTGCTCACTTCACAGGTGGTACAGGAAGGAAGGATTAGCGTGAGGGGCGGGTTGGATGTGCCCTGATGGCACCAAGAGCTGTGACTGCGGCAGCAGATGCGTGGTCCCACGTGAGCACTGTCGCTCCCGAGGCTGCCCTCCTGCCTCCAGGCCTTGGCATGTCTTCTGCCCTCTATGCTCTCTCTTCCCACTGCTGGTTTGCGTCTCCTCCTGATTCTGCCCCTGAGTCCATGTTACTCCCTCTGGACCCCCTACATCTTGGCCGATGTTTTTCGTAGCCCATGACCCTGGCTGGCTTTCTGGGGAAGTCAGGGTGGAGACACTGTAAGGTCATCAATCTCATCTCCAGGGAGGACCATGGAAAGAGGGCCTGGGGGGGCAGGGCTGGCTCCTGTGTCCTCACTCACAGGTGTGTTCCTCCACAGATGTCACCTGCGAGGACCCTGAGTGTCCTTTCCCCCAGCTCCCAGCACTGCCCTCACACGTGGAGCTATGTGAGCAGGTGTTCGGGCTCTCAGCCTCATCCATAGCCCGTGCTGTGGCTCAGACGAATACTTACTATGGGGCTCAGGCCCCAGGAACCACCCGAGTGCTGTTTGTCAACGGTGAGCAACACCTTCGATCCAGCTGCAGGCTTCTCCCTAGTGCAGCCCAGCCCAACTCGAATCCCTGCCTGCAGGCGACATGGACCCTTGGCACGTGCTGAGCGTCACTCAGGCCTCCGGCCCCTCAGGGGCAGCCTTGCTCATCCCTGGGGCCTCCCACTGCGCAGACATGGCCCCCGAGAGGCCCTCCGACCCCATGAGCCTCCGCCAGGCTCGCCAGGTGAGGGAGAGGAGCCCCCTGCCGCGTGCTCCCCTAGTCTTCCTTCCTGGAGTGAGGCTGACTTGGAATTGTCCTCGCTTCACAGAGCATCTTGCAGCAGCTGCAGACCTGGCTTGGGCAGGTGAAAGAGGAGAGCCAGCAGGGGGGCCTGGCCTGAGCCACCCTAAACCAACGCCTGGGGTGTGGGGTTCCACTCCTGACCAGCATGTACCTTGCTTGTCTGCAGCCCCAACTCCGAAGTAAAGGTGCCTCATTGTGGGAAAGAGGGCGTGGACACTGGTGGTCTCTGAGTCCAGGGGCAGGGCTTTCCATGCTAAATGTCCAGGGCCCGTGGCTTCCTGTACTGGCCCTCACCACCACTTTCCCCAGGCCCTGCTGGGAGCTAGGAGGCCTGGCCCGGCCCGGCCCACCCTCTCTGCCTGCAGTTTTGATTGCCTTCGTTTGCTACCTCTGTGAGCACTCTTTCCCAGCCCAAACTGTTGTTCCTGTCTCTGATGCATCCGCTTCTCTATGGGTCTAGTGTCTCATCCCCCTGTACCCCCAGCTTGCTCTGCCCCAGGCCTCCACTGCCCTCGCTTTTTTTTTTTTTTAATTTATTTTATTATTTATTTAGTGTGTGTGTGTGTTTGTGTGTGTGTGTGTGTGTGTGGCCAGCTCAGCCCTCCAGGGGGCGGGGCTGGCTGGCATGTGGTGCTGGGGGATTGAACCGCAGTCCCTGTGCTTTGCTAAGCTTGTTCTAAGTAGGTGCTTTAGACCACTGAGCCATCTCACCAGCCCCTGCCCTTGCTTTTTGACTCAGGCATGTTCTCCTGGTGGCTGTCACCTCTCCTTCCCACTGTTTCCCTCCCTGAGTCTCTCCCAGTGTTCTGCTAGCTCCACATCCTTTTGCCCCTTCTGCCCACTCTGTGAGGCTGTATCAAGACCCCCCAGCTGGGGAAGCTGTGACACAGAAACGTACCTGGCCAGGGAATCCACGAGCAAGGGCTGACACCTGGCAAGGGCTCCACGCCTGCGTATGCTAAGAAACAGTGTGCTTGTGCCCACTGCAGCGCTTCCCTCCCTGCTTCCCTCCTCACTCGACAGACTCCAGCTCTTAGCCTCTTTTGCAAACGTATTTTCAGCTTGATCTCTGGCTGCGTTTGGGTTTGGCCCTAGGCCTGGCATTCTCAGCATCCCCACCTGAGCGCGGCAGAGAGTGGGTTATCCTGGCCTTTGGGGTCCACCGTGAGCCTGAGGTGGGCTTGGGCCTGATGTTTGCAGATAGCTGAGCCACCTCAACTTTGCCTCCACAGTCCACTGCAGATCACGCTGCTTTCTGTCCACATCGGAGCAGAGAAGGGCGGGAAGCTTTATGTGCTTCCTCCTGATGCTCCTGCTCCACGCTTGGTCCCCACTGTCCACTCTCCAAAGATGAGGCAGGCAGACTATGCTGTGCTCAGATCCGTGGCACACACTCAGTGCTGCCCACGCCGCCCCAAGGGCTATAGCCCTGAACACTCTGGCTTTCAGCTTTTCTCTAGGCTCACGTCCTGTCGCTCCCTGCCGCCAGCTGCCCACGTGGCCTCTTTCGGCTATGATATAAAACCTAAAGATGCTTCACACCCTGCCTTAGCTGTCCCCTCTCCCTAAAGAATTGTGCCTTCTTATTGTAGGCAGTGAGTTAGAAATAGCCCAAGCAGTCAGACAGGGCGAGGCCCTCAAAGGACCCAGTATGGAAGATGAGACACCTTGCAACTGGGGGAGGGATGGACACCAGATCTCAAAACAAAAGATTAAACAAATGCAGTTGCACAACCCCTAGGTATGGACATCAGGGACGGATATTCTAAACAGGTATCAATCACCTTGTAAGACCTAGGAAGAGTCACTTAACCCAGCCCCCTACGGGGAAATCTCCTGCTGTATATTCATGTCTGCTTGTTACATGACTTACTTCCCCCATTTGATCCCAATTTAATCAATTTTATGAGAGCAATTCTGCTTGTAACCTTATTGGTTGACCACAGTGTTTTCCCACTTCATGCCAACCTAGCAAGATCCCATGTTTACCATCTTAGATCTGACTCACCTCATGGTTTTGTTCTATAAAAATCCCTAGAAAGGAATGTTCTTAGCAACCCACTGAGGCCACCTTCTGTCCCTCTCTCACACAGAAGTTTTCTTTCCCTTATTAAATATATTCAGCTCTTTTGGTGGTGCAAACCTGTAATCCCAGCACTTGAGAGACTGAGGCAGGAGGATCTTTGCAAGTTGGAGACCAACCTGGGCTACAAAGTGAGCTCAAGCCAGCCTCAACTGTGTAGTAAGACCCTGTCTGGAAAAGACACATAAATAAATAAATAAATATTTAAAATATAAATCTTCTGCTCTTAACCTCCATTGTTCCTAACCTTCATTTGTCAGTTTTAGAAAACATGAACTCATTCCAGGCATCTTTCAGGTTAGAAATTTCTTTCCCCTGTATCACTCTCATGGCCTTCCAGTGAAGTCTAGAGGCCTGCCCAGACTGCCATCACGCGCTGCCAGGATTGCTGTCTTGTTTTTTACAAGCACTATCTGAGATGTCTCTGGCCTTTCATGTCTCTGGCTCTGCCCCCTGCACTAGCATGGAAGGGACAGGGCCACTGGGTCCATACCCCATGGGCGCTTGCGCTTCACACTAAGCAGTGCCTACGGGAGCTGCTGTCCTGAGCACTGGGCCTGGGGGACGGCGAGGTCCAGACACCCCCAGCAGCATGCAGCTGCGTGCAGCACCTGGCACCCAAACCTGAAAGCCCAGGCTCACTGAAGTGCACAGCAGGGGTCTCTCCAGGTGGCCGCCTCTGGGGGAGCTCCAGGACCCGGGACAGTGTGGTCGGCGTCAGCACCCAGACGCTAACCCACTGAGGCAGCCGGACACCAGGCTCAGGTGATGCACTTTCTGGCCATCCCCCGTCCCAGTGCCCATGTGTAAGGAAAGCCTTTTCAGTGGATGCTCCTGGAACGATTGGATGGGACCGGGCGAGGCCCTGGCTGCGCCCGTCACTCTGCACACAGCTGTGAACCTCAGCCGCCAGCGTGAAGAACGCGAAATGAGAAAACGTCTTCATGCGGTTGCACTAGGAAAGCTTTTTTTTGGAGAGGACAAAATAGAATATAATACTTAAAGACATGAACTAGAGCTTACCAAAGTTAAAATCAACTCTTTAAAAAATACTAAGAAATAAAAAGACTGGCAAGAAACTGAGAGGAAACAGGTATAGTACATGTATATGACAAAGGACTGTGTCCAGATTATACAAAGTGCTGTAGGCACCTGAGTTAGATATTTTTTTTCCAGAACCAGGCATTGAACTCAGGCCCTTGCACTGGTCAGGCAAGCACTTATTCTACTGAGCCATCTCCCCAGCTCTAGGTAAAAATATTATAGACAGTCGGACAGAACTAGGCCCTCAAGGAGCTAGTATGGAAGACAAGACAACCCTGCGACTGTGGGAGAGATGGGTACTCCCTCTGTGCTTCAGACTTCAAGATAAAAGTACAAACAAATGCAGTCACACACTTATCTAGGGATGGGCATCAGGGACTGATATTCTCTATTTTTTAATGTATTTTTTAATTTATTTAATACAGGTTCTCACTACACAGATCCAACTCATAGTGATCCTTCCTATTTTTCAGCCTCCCAAGCATTGGGATTACAAGCACATGCCACCAAGCCCACTCTCAGTTGCCCTCTCAATGCGCCCTGGGGGTGTGGCCCTGCATGGTATGCTGGGATCGAACCCCTGCATCTGCCTAAGCAGGCACTTTAATTCGCTGAGCTATCTGGCCAACCCTTGATATTCTAGATAGGTATCAGTCACCTTGGGTAGGAGTCCACTCCAGTTTCTCCTCTCGTTCCAAGAAGTTAATATTTGTAATCCCAAAGATACATTATTGGAATTCCAACAAGTTAATTCCAGTCTACCACTCCCAGTACAACCCATGGCAAAAGTAAAGACACTGAAACATATTTATAATTATTGGGGAGTCAGGGGCCCTAAATCCAGCCATGAAGATGGCTTTTGGGAACAAAGAGAGTGACCCAGGGCCATATCCGGGTTTTAATTAGTGGAGAAGGAGGAGTGGTTTGAAGAAGAGAATTATGGGAAGTAGGTGAGCACTGTGAGCTGGGCTAGATAGGTGCCCTGCATTTACCTCGGTCATAGGCAGAAAGGATATGCAGAGAAAGTAATCTGCTTTATGCTATTGAAATAATATCTGATGTTTTGGGGGTCAGGTGCTTCAGCTTTGATGTAGTCTTTCAAGCCTCAGAAAGTCATAGCCTCTGTCTCGAGGCTCGATCCCAGCTTTCAGCACGGAGCATTGGCTGTTCGTCCTGTCTCAACCCAGCTCATGTTAAAGAGCAGCAGGTACAGGTTACCAAGGAAACACTCACGCTACCTGCAAAGACTACCACCAGCACCTCAGCTAGACCAATACACATTGCTTAAGGCCAATTGAAGGATAAACAGAAGTCCTAAACAGCTCTGTACAGAACAATACGAGGAAATAGGGTCAGGCTCAGCCAAAATGGAGACAATGAGGTGATCCTCCACAGCCTTGAAAAAGCCAGAGTCACTGACCCAATCCCTGCAGCAAAAGCCCCTGTACTGTATTCCTGTCCTCTTGCTACCTGGTTTTCTTTCCCATTTGATCCTGACTTAATCAAATTTACCTAAGCAATTAATCTTATTAGTGGACCATAATTTTGTCCCACCTCATATGTGAGTTCTCATGTTTTCAACCTTAGACCTGCTCACCTTGTGGTTTTGCTCTATAAAATCCCAGAAAAGGCAGTCCTTGGCAACGCAGTAGAGTCTCCTTCTGTCCCTCTTGTGGACAGAGATTTCTTTCCCCCAATAAATACTTTGCTCTTAATCTCCGTGCCAGGTTTTATTGGCAGCGATGGTGGCCGTGATGGCGGTGGCAGCGCAGCAGAGAAGCAGAAAGATAAAGCGGTGTGGGGGGCTTTATTAACTCTGAAGATATGGATGAGGTTGAGGGCAGGTAGACGGAGACCTCTGGCCTGAGGCTGGAGGCTGAGACGGGATGGACTTTCGCCAGCAGGGGCGGAGTGTGAGGGGCAGGTCCAGGGACACGGGCGCTGACTGGGGGCTGCCTCTCGAGCACAGAAAGGTGAGAGGAAGCTGTGTCCAGGGCTGAGTGGGGAGGAGGAGGAGGACGTGGTCACAGGCAAGAGAGGCTGCTGTTCTGGGGATTCAGCCACGTGGATCAGGGCCGCTGTGCTCCGGCCGGACCCCATCACTCTGTTGTTCCTAAAATTCATTTTTTGGTTTTATTGAACACAAACTCATCCCAGGTATCTTTCAGACTGGGAATTTCACTCCCCTATACAAAAGGACTTCCTGACCTTAATCATAAAGAAAGGCTATTAACAAGTAGGCCAGATATTTGAGGAACCATTTCAATTTATTTTTTTTTAATTTTATTTATTTATGTATGTGTGTGTGGCCAGATCAGCCCACCAGGGGCGGGGCTGGCTGGCATGTGGTGCTGGGGGATTGAACCGCGGTCCCTGTGCTTTGCTAAGCTTGTTCTAAGTAGGTGCTTTAGACCACTGAGCCATCTCACCAGCCCCCCCATTTCAATTTAATAAACAAATGGCATTATAAATAAATGCATGAAAACAGAAAATGTAAATAAAACAACATTAAATACTATACTCTATCTCCCGAAAGATTACAGCAAGCAGACAAAACCTCTGACAAGTTCCAGTGGTGAAGAGGGAGACCACCCACCACCACCTTTGCTGAAGGGGAAAGCAGGGGCTGCAGGGCTGCCTGAGGCCGCGTGGATCTGTCAGACCGGAGAGGTGGAAGGCTGCCCCTCCCTGGTTTGTGTGCAGCCCCCTTCCCAAAACAAGGCCAGCTGAGGCCTGTTACTATTGAGTTATGAAGCTCTGTTCCTTGCTAATCATTTCCATTTTCTTGAACCCAGGCTTGGTGATTGCTACATTGTGTGTGTGTGTGTGTGTGTGTGTGTGTGTGTGTGTGTGTGTTTCCAGAACCGGGGATTGAACTCAGGTCCTCGTGCTTGCCAGGCCAGCTCTTAGTCTACTGAGCCATCTCCCCTGCCCCACTACAATGTGTTTTACTAATAAAAAACAGGGCTTTCTAGGGAAGTGCTTGTTCTACTGAGCCATTTCCCTGGCCCTAAGAATTTTTTTTTTCTTGTTTGGTATGCGGGATTGAATTTAGGACCTTCTGCTTGCCAGGCAGGTACTTTATGCTGCTGAGCTATCTCCTGGGCTCTAACAGGGCTTTCTAGATGCCCACGGCTCTTGTCCACTTGAGATGGGTGTCCTCTCGTCCCCCTTGCTTGGAAATTTGTCTTTTTCTTTTATTCCTTTTTTTTTTTTTGGAGGTACCAGGGATTGAACTCAGGACCCTGCGCTCACCAGGCAAGCACTTATTCTACTGAGCTATTTCCCTGGCCCTCCTTTTATTCCTCAGGTACCCCCAAGGTCAGGTCGCAGGCTGGCTTCTGCACCACAGCCAGCATGCCTTGTGCTAGGCAATCTCCCAAGATACTGAAGTCATGCATCTGTGATAAGATCCTATGCTTATTACAACTTTGTTCACAGTAGCTAAAAACAGGGAACAATACAAAGGTATATGAGCAGACAAGTGGGAAACAAAGGTGTGGTATACTTATAAAAAACATGCTACTTAGCAGTAACAAAAAGTGAATTACTGGCAAGGGCAAAGTCAAGTAAATCTCCAAATTACTATGCTGAGCAAAAACAGCCAGACACAGACTCGGCCAAGTAGAGACAGAAATAATGTCGTGGGTGTTGTAACTCAAAAATGAGGCAGGCTCGAAAAGAAAAGAAACGCTTTATTTTAGCTGGTACCCAGCAGCAGACACCCCGGCAAGATGCTGAGGTGCGTGCCGGGAGGATGAGCGAAGTGGGTATTTAAGCCAATAAACCACAAAGGCTGACGTCAAGGGTTCATCTAGGGGCTGCAGTTGAAAAAGTACCTGTTTCTAATGAACAGTAACAGGTGCAGTGGTGGGTACAGTTTGTAGCTGGGAACGAGGGCGAGATCAGGGCATTGGGATGGAACTAGATTCAGGTGCGCACAAAGGCCAGCGCGAGAAAGGCCCAACTGCAGGTTCTCAAGTAGAGAAGGGGGCACAGTGGGAACTTACAGCATTTAGGATGGCGCATCAGAACAAGATGGCGGCGCATATGTCAGGTTATAACAGTGAATAAAGTTACAGTGGAAGCATACAGAGTTACAAAACTGGAATCAATTTCACAGGTTATAACATTCCCCACTGGTTTTATTGGGGTGAGTCAAATCTTTGGCTCATGAGAAAGTGGTCTCGGTGAGCGACAGTTGCTCATATCCTTGAGACTTGAAAACTAACATTTTAACTGTCTGAATTTTATCTTGAATATAAGAAACAAGTCTGCTAATCACACAAGGGCCAAGTAACACACCCCAGTAACATTAGGAGAGGGCCAGCCATGGCAGACAAAAGAGTTGTCAGCCAAGAGGAGAATGAACACCATCTTTGAGACCGATTTTGACCTGATAGTCTTTCTTTTTTTTTCTTTCTTTTTTTTTTTTTTTTGCGGAACCGGGGATTGAATTCAGGCCCTTGTGCTTGCCAGGCAAGCACTTATTCTACTGAGCCATCTCCCTGGCCCCCTCATAGTCTTTCTTGTTCTCTTTCTTGTAACCTTTTTCTGAGGATTGACATGTTTTCTTGAGTCACTCCTGAGTGATTGGCATGTAGACAGCAAGTTTCTCCCAAAGCCAAGCAAAGTCCTCCTTCTTTAAGGAAGAGAAGATCTAAGCCTCTCCGCTTCTGTAGAACCATTTCAGCAAGTGAACTAAGGGATTCTTCTAATTTAGATACCGAGTTTTCTAGGTTAGCTAGGTCTTAATCGATTAAAGCACTAAGTTGCTTATAATTTAAATCTCTGACTATTAGGCTAGATGTTCCAATTCCAGTGGAACCAGCCAGTCCCAGTCCCAGCAAGACTGGTATCAACACAGGGTTAGCCCTTTTTGAGCGAGACAGGGGTGAGGCCAGCTCCTGGTAAGGGAAGATGTGTGACCTTCCGCTTTCTCCTGAGTACCAGTAAACCTGGGGCAGGACGTGAACTAGTACGCATAGTTCGTGATGTTTGGTAAAAGTCTGAAGCATAGCACAGGGAGTAATACGAGAGGTACAGGCAAACCAAGTTCCAGTTGGAGCAACAAGGTGCTGATTAGCGGGGTAGGTGAAGTTCAGAATGGAGCTGGAAAGGGAGTGATTACAAAGGGCTTTATATGGGGAAGAAATTAGGGGGTACCTGGCAGAATAGATGCAAGTACCAGGGTGTCCATTAACATTTCCTAATGTGAGTAAAGGCTTTTGTCCCCACCAGCAGGTGGGATTATCAGCAGAGGAATTTTGGATGTCCCTGCCTATTGTGGCTCGTAAAGGGGCGCCAGAATAAAAAGGTGGATGTGGGGGAAGACAAAGCCAGCAATCAGCAGTCAGGTTGGGATTGCTCAAGTTAAGGTATTGATACGTAATGTCAAGAGGTAGGAAGGGATCTGGGGAAGAAGGTAAAGTAGGAAAAGGGGCTCTCTCATGAATGGCAGAAGCCATGACTAGTGTTGTGGCTAATTTAATGCGTGTGGGCAGTTTAGAAAGAGCAGGCAATAAAGGACCAATGGGAAGAGGTGGGGGAGGCCGATTTGGTCCGGGCACAAATTGTATTGAAAAGGAGCGACCCGGATCATAGCCTGAAATATAAAGCCAGATACCATAGTTTTGGCCCTGCAACCAATGGACGTCTCTTACCCTATCAAAGGTAAAGGTTAGTGGGTTGCATGAGCCTATTGAACAGGTTGTCGGCTTTTGACGGGTCACTCGAAGGTATGGGTCTGAGTCACCCGTCCAAGGGGAGATGGTCTCACACCCCCAGTAAGCACAAAAAAATGAGCTTTCTTGTCCACATCATTTGGTGTGGTGATCTGCAGGGAGTTGAGGGGATGTTGGTTTTTGTTGGACCTGGGGACAAATATAGAAATCAACCGATTGGAGTTGTCTCTCGTTTTGTTGAGTGCCACAATAAAAAGCTTTGGCAGAAACTCCGGGTTGCACCCGATGTCTAGAAGGAGAATAAAACCCATTTGTGGCTAAGGGGAATAGTTCATGTAGGTCTACAGTAAGTTAGGCATGAACTGTAGAATTAGTCTTAATAACGGACCCAGTTACAAGATCAGTTAATTTCCAGGTCCCAAAACAAGGGGTATGTCATTGGGGTGATCGAGCCAGAACATTAGAAAATGGTTCAAGGAGCCAACAAAACAAGACTGTTAGGAGCATTTGTTATCTTAATCTTAAGGGGATGATTAGTTTTTGTAACCTTCCACTTATCTGAGTCCCCATTGGCTGAAGTGACCGGCTTGATATGGGCGTGATGAATCCAGGCAGGCTTTCCTGCAACCTTTACTGCAGTCGGGGTGCTGAGGATCACGGTGAAAGGTCCCTCCCAGCGTGGTTCAAGAGACTCTAGATGGTGTCTTTTGATGAGGACTTCAGTTCCAGGTTCTGCGGCTGATGGGTTCTCCTCAGATGTGTTGGGCATCGAGTGGGGCCTTGGGTGGTGGTGACGAAACAGTCGGTGGATGGAAGTCAGCATGGGCTGTAGAGCCTGAAGGGACTTAATAAGATCTTGGTTAGCAAGCTCAGCCATTCTTTCTTCAACCAGTCTAGGGATAAGAGGAGGGGGGCACCCAAACATAGCTTCAAAAGGTGAGATTCCAGAGACATAGGGGGTACACCACACACAAAGAAAGGCAAAAGGAAGGAGACTCACCCAGTTTTTGCCAGTTTCCAAGGCCAACTTAGTAATAGTGGACTTTAAGGTCCAGTTCATACGTTCTACCTGTCCTGAGCTTTGCAGTCGGTAGGCACAGTGGAGTTTCCAATTGATTTGTAAAGCCTGAGATAGTTTTTGTGTGATCTGGGCTAGAAAAGCTGGACCATTATCGGAGCCCATAGACAGTAGGAGGCCAAATCGAGGTATGATCTCGTACAATAACTTTCTGACAGTCGTTAAAGCCAATTCTAACTTGGTGGGATAGGCTTCTACCCAACCAGTGAAAGTGTGCACGAGTACTAACAGGTGCTTGTGCCCATGCAGTCCTGGCTTGCCCATTTCAGTAAAGTCAACTTCCCAGTGTTCTCCAGGTATAGTTCCATGATATCTGTACGTTTCCAATGGCTTTTGGCTCTGGGAGTTTACGAGTTGACACTGCATGCACCTCAAACTGCAAGATTGAGCTATTTTAGAGAGCTGTGGGATGAAGAATCTGTCTTGGAACAATTCAGCCAACTTTGAGCTCCTCAAATGTGTGGCTTGGTGTGCTTGCTGGATCAGTTCTCTTCCCAAGGCCTCAGACAGTAACACCCGTTTATCAGGGAGCTGGTACCACCCTCCTGGTGTATTAGGTTTAGCTTATAGTTGTAGGGCCAAATGTAAGTCTTTTTGAATGTAGACTGGGTTTCAGAGAGTAGGAGGAACTAATAGTAAAGTGGGGAGAGGCTCATTCCCCACTGATTTTATTGCTGCCTCTTTAGCTGTGACGTCGGCTGGATTATTTCCTCGTATGAT
This sequence comes from Octodon degus, assembly GCF_000260255.1. NCBI lineage: Eukaryota > Metazoa > Chordata > Mammalia > Rodentia > Octodontidae > Octodon > Octodon degus. Next base: position 19,568,263 of record NW_004524599.1, read on the forward strand.
GGGATCTGTTCCCACTTGGTGAGCTTTACAATGGGTTACTGCAACCTTTTTAGGCAGCCAAATGGCAGCCAAAAGGTCTAATATTTGAGGTGCATTTTTAATCTTGTGTCCACCTGAGGTTAAGAGCCCCCTCTCATGGTAAATAGTTCCATGCACATGAACAGTAGCAAAAGCATATCTACTGTCTGTGTAGATATTGATCTTTTTGTCTTTAGCCAATTTTAAGGCCTGAGTAAGGGCTATTAGTTCAGCTTTTTGAGCTGAAGTGCCTGATTCTAAACTTTGTGTCCAAAGAATCTCAGGGGAGGTGGTAACAGCGGCGACAGCAACTCTCTTACCTTGATTGATGAAACTGCTGCCATCTGAGAAGTAGGTGTCTTCTGCATCATCCAGAGGTATATCAGTCAGGTCTGGTCTGAGACTGGTAGTGGTCTCGAGTGGCAACGCAGTCATGAATTGGTTGAGAGGGGTCATCATCTGGCAGCAAGGTGGCTGGGTTGAGGTTTATAGCCTTTTTGAAGGTTACTGTAGACGGTTCAAGAAGTAAAGCTTGGTATTGGACAATGCGAGCATTTGACATCCATCGGTCAGGAGGAGCTTTGATCAAGGTCTCCCATGAATGTTGAGAGACTACCAAAAGTTTCTGTCCAAAAGTTAGTTTTGGGGCCTCCTTGACCAATAGGGCTACTGCTGCTATTATCTGAAGACAAGCAGGCCATCCAGCAGCCACACTGTCCAACTTCTTTGAAAGGTAAGCAGTGGGTCGTTGCCAGGGTCCTAAGGTTTGGGTCAAAACCCCTTTTGCAATGCTCCTTTTTTTATCCACATAAAGGGTGAAAGGCTTATGGAGGTCTGGTAAGGCCAATGCAGGTGCCTTGACAAGGGCCTGTTTTAACTATTGGAAGGACATTTCCTGGGAGTCAGTCCAGTTGAGAGGGTCCTGAGTGGGTCCTCCCACAGCATCATAGAGGGGCTGAGCGACCTCCACAAAGTTAATGATCCAGAGTCTGCAATAGCCCACAGCACCCAGAAACTCACGAACTTTTCTTTTGTTAATGGGGGTGGGAATCTGTAGAATGGCCTGAACTCGTCGGGGAGGTAGAGTCCGTTTGCCCTCATGTATTTGATACCCCAGATATGTAACCAGTTTTTGGCATAGTTGAGCCTTTTTTGCTGACACTCGATAACCCAAAATATCTAAGGTTTTAAGCAAGGCTTGGGTTGCTGAGACACAATGTTCTCGTGATTCAGTGGCCAGTAGGATGTCATCAACGTATTGTAATAAAGCCACATCTGGGTGTTCCTCTCTGTAGCCCAAAAGACCTCTAGCCAAAGCCTCATCAAAGAGAGTGGGCACATTTTTGAAGCCTTGTGGTAATCTAGTCCAAGTTAATTGTTCAGAAACCCCAGTAATAGGGTCAGTCCATTCAAAAGCAAATATAGGTTGGTTTACTGGAACAATAGGTAATGTGAAGAAGGCATCCTTCAGATCCAGTACAGAATACCATGTTCTTGAAGGGCTTAAGAGACTTAACAGGGTGTAGGGGTTTGGGACAGTGGGGTGGAGGGTAACTACCCTCTTATTTACCTCTCGGAGATCCTGGACTGGCCTGTAGTCCTGAGTTCCTGGCTTCTGGACTGACCACAAGGGGGTGTTCCACGGAGAGGAGCAGGGCCGTAAAATTCCTTGGGAGCGAAGCCTTAAAATATGTTTAGCCATGCCTTGATGGGCCTGGAGGCTAATTGGGTACTGTCTCAGCTTTATAGGAGTGGCCGTTGGCAACAGTTCAACCACCAAAGGGGTTTGATTTATGGCTAGCCCCGGAGGATCTCCCTCTGCCCAAACCAAAGGGATTTCTTGTGTCCTTCTTACTAGGAGGCCATTGGTTTCTTGACTACTTAGTGATTCTTCTTCGGTTGCTACAAGAGGTAGCCTTCTCCTGCCAGGTACGTAGCTAGGACCTTGGCAGGGCCTGCACTTCCCAAAGCAATCATGGGCTGAGGCCCTTCCAAGCTGAGGTGGACCTTTAATTTATGTAAAAGGTCTCTGCCTAACAGTGGATCTGGGCACTCAGGGACCAGAGAAAAGTGTGTTGAAGAGCCTTTTGTTCTGGCCGTGTCAGCTTGGCTTGATATTTTTGATAAGACTTGGCGTCTCCTGCGGCCCCAAGGACCTTCATTGAGTCCCCAGTGGGCTTGCCCAGTGGCTGTGTTAGCACAGAGTGGGTGGCTCCAGAGTCAACCAGAAAGTCTACTAGTTGGTCCCCCACAGTTAAAGTTACCCGGGGCTCCAGGGGACCGAAAGAGCCCTGACGTCCTCAGTTCCGAGACAGAAGAGTCTTTGCATCTTTTTATAATCTTGCTTTAAGGACTGGGCAGTCTTTGTGCCAGTGTCCCTTTTGTTTCCAGTAGGCACATTGGTCCTTATCTAGGGGAGATCTTGTCTTTATTTTTTCAGCCAAAACTTCCAGGACCTTGGTGAGCCTTTTATCCTTGGGGTCTTCCCGGTTGTCAAACACCTTCTGAGCTATTTCTACCAACTGACTAAGTGGCATGCCCTCAAATCCTTCCAGCTTTTGTAAGTTACGTTTAATATCAGGCGCCAATTGGGTAACGAAGGCAGTATTAATTGCCCTCTGATTTTCAAGTGCCTCCGGATCTATTGGGGTATAAATGCGATAGGCCTCTTGTAATCTCTCTAGGAAGCCTGCAGGAGATTCGGTAGCCAACTGTCTAACTTTTGATACTTTGGACAAATTAGTAGGCTTCCTAGCAGCGCCCTTTAGGGCTTCCAGCAAGACCTGGCAATACCGATTGAGAGCCTCCTTACCTTGGTCCATGTTAGGGTCCCAGTTAGGGCGTGACAAGGGAAACACAAGGTCCAAGCGGACAGGGTCCCATGTAGGCTCTCCATCCGGGCCCTTAACTGATCTTCTTGCAAACGCCTTGATGCGTTCACGTTCTTCTGCAGTAAAGAGTCTGTACCAATTGTAGGCAATTGTCCCAGGTGGGGCGATGGGTGAAAAAGGTAGTTTCAAGGAGGGAAATCAGCCCCTGAGGATCCTTAGAAAAAGGAGGATTCTAATGTTTCCAGTTATAAAGATCTGAGGTAGAAAAAGGGACAAAGGAGAAAAGGGGCTGTTGGGGACGGTCAGGGTTAGGGACCTCCTACAAGGGCAGAAGAGTCGAAGGAGTCTCCTCAGGTTGAGTGGTGTCAGGAGAGGAAGGACTCTCGGGTCTCTGACGGCTCTTAGTCCACATGGGACTAGGAGGCCGTGGGCTAGGGTGAGGAGCAGAGGCAGGTGGACGGTAGGGCGGGGGATAAAGGGAAGGGAGTTCCTCCTTGTCTGCAGGTAAGACGAGGCTTTGGAGGTTTGAGGGCTCTAACGGGTGCTACGAGGAGAGGATTTTGGGGTTGTTGGTCAGTGGCTTTGAGGAGCCTTTTTAGCCACTGTGGAGGATCGTAGATGAGGTCGCTCCAGGTCTGAATGTAGACAATCTGGTCCGGGTGAGTGGGGGGTCTGAAGACTGTCTGATGGACTGCTTGAGCTGTGGAGAGAAAGAAAGACCCCTCTGGAGGCCAGGAGGTTGTTAAAACTGGCCATTCAAGCTCACAGAAGGTGCAGAGTTTCCCAGGAAATACTGGCTCTCTGTTGCCCTTTGCTCGCTCCTTGAAATCACTAAAATGATTAAGAATTGCAGTTAAAGGTGTTAGTGACACAGAAGACGATTGTCCCATGATGGTCGGGGACGGACGAAGGACAGACAAATACAAATAGACCGAACAAGACAAAGACAAATGACAATCACAAGTCTCTGCACCTGAAACCAAAAGGCTTCACCAAATGAAGTCTTGAACCAAAGTGGGCAGAGTACAGCCTGCTTTACCAAAAGGTTTCATAAAATGAAACCTTAAAACCAAAAGGCAGACCCCAGATAAACGGAGGGTGTCCCAACCCGCTGCAAAAGGGACACCAGGTCCGTCTGCCCAAAACAAATGTGCACCAAAATCAAAAAGGTACCTACCTGTTGGCGCCCGAAGATGTCGGTAACAAGATGTTCTCAAAAACGGGAGATTCCCGTGGGATCCTGGACGAGCCCTCAAATGTTGTAACTCAAAAATGAGGCAGGCTCGAAAAGAAAAGAAGCACTTTATTTTAGCTGGTACCCAGCAGCAGACACCCCGGCAAGATGCTGAGGTGCGTGCCGGGAGGATGAGCGAAGTGGGTATCTAAGCCAGTAAACCGCAAAGGCTGACGTCAAGGGTTCATCTTGGGGCTGCAGTTGAAAAAGTACCTGTTTCTAATGAACAATAACAGGTGCAGTGGTGGGTACAGTTTGTAGCTGGGAACGAGGGCGAGATCAGGGCATTGGGCTGAAAATAGACTCAGGTGTGCACAAAGGCCAGCACGAGAAAGGCCCAACTGCAGGTTCTCAAGTAGAGAGCGGGCACAGTGGAAAGTTACAGCATTTAGGATGGCGCATCAGAACAAGATGGCGGCGCATATGTCAGGTTATAACAGTGAATAAAGTTACAGCGGAAGCATACAGAGTTACAAAACTTGAATCAGTTTCACAGGTTAGAACAGTGGGGACCCGCTCTGGCTTGCCAGCTGGAGGAAGCCAACAAATCTATTGCCAAAAAGTAACCATGAAACCAGACAAAGCCCTGATGGCACCACTTCAGGCGTGGGAAAACATGCAGCTGACTTAGAAGCAAAAGCTACCAAGTGGGGCTCCATCACCCTAAACGTTTTGATATAGAGGAATGAAACTCCCAACCTGAAGGGTACCGCGGATGAATTCGTGTTCTCTAAATCCAAAGAATAAATTTGAGAAACAACGGAGGTTAAGAGCAGAATATGTTAATTGGGGTAAGAAAGCTCCTGTCAGGGGCCAGGGAGATGGCTCAGTGGAATAAGCGCTTCCCCCGCAAGGGCCCGAGTTCAATCCCCAGTTCCGCAAAAAAAAAAAAAAAAAAAAAGAAGAAGAAGAAGAAGCTCTTGTCGGAGAGAAGGACAAAAGGGGGACCCAAGTGGATTCCAGGAAACTGTCTCTTCCAGGGATTTTTATATAGAGTAAAACCATGTGGTAAGGTGGGTCTAAATGGTGAGGTGGGTCTAAGGTGGAGAACATGGGAACTCACTTAGGTGGGACAAAACTATGGTCAACCACTAAGGTTACAAGCACCACTGCTCAGGTAAAATTGATTAAACCCAGGGCCAAATGAGGATGCGAGTCACGTAGCAAGGGGACATGAATGTGGAACATGCCCAGTGTACCCGATCTTCCTGATGAGATTGGGTCAGTGACTCAGGGCTCTTTCAAGGTTGTTGATACCTACTTAGACAATCGCTGATGCCCATCCCTAGGAAAATATATGGTACATTTGTTTACCCTTTTGTCTTGAGGTCTAACCCACTATAGGAGTGTCTGCAAAGTCACCTTTGTTCCATACTGTCTCCTTGAGGCTCTAGCCTTATCTGACTGCCTACAACTAGATGCCTACAACAATTTCTGCACAACAAAGGAGACAGTGTAGTGAAAAGACAGCCTGTGGTTTGGGAAAACCCTTGCAAACCACTATTGGGTAAAGGGTTGACTCACAAAACATATAAGGAACTCGCACAATTCTATATCAAAAATAAACTTTATAACCCAGTGTAAAAGTAAGCAAGGACCTGAACAGACATTTTTCCAAAGGAGACATATAAATGGCCAAGAGGCCCCTGAAAGGCTACCAACATAGATAATCAAGAAATGCCCATCAGAACCACATCCTGTTGGGATGGCTATTGTAATGGGTCAACTGAATTTTGTGCTATAACTATGGAAAACTGTTAGGTTCCCTTATGCTTCCTGTTATCTACTCTAAGTGATATAGGGACATTCCCAACCTGGCCTGCACGAGTTCGTGTTCTCTAAAACCGAAGGATGAATTTTAGGAACAAACGGAGGTTATGAGCAGAATATATTTACTGAGGGAAAGAAAGCTCCTGTCCAACAGAGGGACAGGAGGGGGGCCCGAGCGGGTAGTTCCCCGGGAAGCTGTCTCTTCCAGGGACTTTTATAGTGTAAAACCATGTGAGGCTAAGGTAGAGAGAATGGGAACTCGCTTAGGTGGGCAGGAGGTGGGACAAAACTATGGTCAACCAATGGGATTACATATGGGACAGGGTCTTTTCCTGTTGGGGGTTGGAATACGGGACAGGGTCTCTTTCTGTTGGGGGTTGGGCTAGTGACTCACTTGGGTCTTTCCAGGTGATTGATACCTATTTAGAATATCAATCCCAGGTGCTACTCGTTTAGCATTTGTTTGGCCTTTAGGTCTTTAGGTCTGGCTCACAGCAGGAGCATCCTCCCCTCCCGCAGTTGTAAGGCATCTCATCTTCTGTGCTGTCTCCTTCGAGGGCCTGGCCCTGTTTGACTGCCTATAATATTTCTATCTAACTCGGCTGCCTGCAATATAAGGAATGTGTTCTTGCCCTCTTCAAGGCTGTTTAGTAACAAGTAATTGTGTCCTTCCCCTCCCAAATCTAATTCCTGTAAACATAGTCAGCTTAAGATGTATCTTGCGGGAAAACGTAGTTCTCTTTTCATCTTGCAAGATGGCGAGTGAAAAAACTGAGAAGCCAGACTCTAAAGAGAAGAAACCCGAAGCCCAGAAGGCTTCTGCCAGTGGCGCTGGTAAAAAGGGTAAGGTAAAGAAGACAAAAAAGTCCAAGAAGGGGCAGCCGCACTGCAGCCAAAATCCTGTCCTGGTTAGAGGAATTGGTAGATACTCCCGATCTGCCATGTATTCCAGAAAGGCTTTGTACAAGAGAAAGTGCACAGCTGCTAAATCGAAGGTTGAGAAAAAAAAGAAGGAGAAAGTTCTTGCTACCATCACAAAACCGGTCGGTGGGGACAAGAATGGAGGTAGCCGGGTGGTTAAGCTCCGAAAAATGCCAAGATACTACCCTACTGAAGATGCGCCCCGAAAGCTCTTGAGCCACAGCAAGAAACTCTCCAGTCAGCATGTGCGGAAACTTCGAGCTAGCATCGCTCCCGGCACCATCTTGATCGTCCTCACTGGGCGTCACAGAGGCAAGAGAGTGGGCTTCCTGAAGCAGCTGGCCAGGGGCTTGCTACTGATGACTGGGCCTCTGAGCCTTAATCATGTTCCTCTACGAAGAACACACCAGAAATTTGTCATTGCCACCTCTACAAAAATTGACATCAGCAAAGTGAAAATCCCCAACCACTTCACTGATGCTTACTTTAAGAAGAAGAAGCTGTGGAAGCCCAGACACCAGGAGGGTGAGATCTTCGACACCGAGAAAGAGAGATACCAGATTTCAGAGCAGCGCAAGGTGGATCAGAAAGCGGTGGACTCAGATTTTGGCAAAAATCAAAGGTGTTCCTCAGCTCCGGGGCTACCTGCGATCCGTTTTTGCTCTGACAAATGGAATTTATCCTCTTAAATTAGTGTTCTAAGTTTCTTACTAAGAACCTAATTAAATACCTGATACATTAAAAAAAAAAAAAAAGATATATCTTGCAAAAACAGCTTGCTCAACAAGCCCCCACACGGGCAAGTTGTGCACATCGCTGAACTGTGAAAGACCCCTTAGTCTTGTGATTTTTTGCTTTAAAAACTCCTTGCTGTCTGGCTGGGGGTGGGGGGCTCAGTCTTCTCCTGCACAAGAACTGACGATGGCCCTGAGCTCAGTAAATAAAGGCTCGAATTCAAATTCCAATTTGGCTTCTGATCTGGTTCCTGTGCAGAGTGACTCATAACAGCTGTGCCCCAAAATGCAAGATTTCGTAAGTGCTGGTGTGTGGGTGAGGAGAAACGTGTCTCCCCTCAGAAACACTGCTGGCAAGCACATCAGTTGGTGCAGCCGTCAGAGAAGCCGAAGGAACGGCCCGAGAGCCCACAAGCCAGCCACCACAGCGCCCCCATCTTCTGCAGAGTATTGACACAAAGAAATGCGCTCAGTGCTTTGCCGAGCAACACCCTGTGCTCCTGTAGATACTGCGGTGTTAGTAACCATAGCCAAGGTAGGGAAACAGCCTAAACACTCTTCGACAAACGGAGAAATAGTAATGTGGCCTTTACAAAGGAGATACTGCCATTTGAGACAACAGGAGAAAAAAGCCTGATATTATGAAATACATTAGACGGAGGAAAAGCCTCATTTGTATATGTAACCTAAAAATAAATTTTGAACAACTATAAGCAGAGCAGCGGGGAAGTAAACGAGTGAAGTAGGTTAAAGAGTACACATTTACAACTAGGTAGGATTAAGAGAGGTCATGTAAAGATAAGTACAGTCAATGGTATTGTGTTGTGCGTTGAAAATTTGCTAAAAGAGACTTTAATTACTCTGATCATCAAAAGAAAAGGTAGCCTTGGGAGAAGATAAAGGAGCCAGGTAGCCAGATGTGGTGGTGCAGGCCTGTAATCCAGCGCTCGCGAGGCCGAGGCAGGAGTATCTCTGCAAATTCGAGGCCAGGCTGAGCAACGTGGTTCAAGGCCAGCCTGAACTACAATGAGAAACCCTGCCTCAAAAAGATTAAAACAAGAAAAGAGAGGAAGACGTGGGGGTTGGGGTGTGACTTCAGAAGCCTGCGATTTTGAATAAAGACCTCGGCAGGGTGCAGTAGATGTCCGGAAGGCGCGGTCCCCGCAGGCGGTTGATGCGCGCTCTCCCAGACCGGCTGACCTGAGCCGCGAGCGAGCGTTTCAGGGATGGGCGGGCAAGGCGGGCGGCCGAAGGGCGGAGCTTGACGGAAGCGCTGGCAGGCTCGCCCTCTTCCCTACCAAGTGCCACCGGAACCAGCGGCTTCTGAAGTTTCTTTCCTGGTCGCGATGTGCAGTGACACCTACCGGGGGCCAGTGGCGCAATGGATAACGCGTCTGACTACGGATCAGAAGATTCTAGGTTCGACTCCTGGCTGGCTCGTCCTTTTCTTAACGCAGTTATCCCTTTTAAGGGGGCTCATTTAAATAGCTTTCATGGAGACTGGAGAAAACACGGAAGTCCTCCAGGTGGCGTGGATGGTGACCCGTGTCCGCGGGGCTCGGCCGGGCTCGCCGTCGCGGGGCGCGGAGGGCGGAGACGGAGCTGCAGTTCAGGCTTGGGGAGGCGGGCGGGTAGCGGGGCGACGCGGAGGGGCGGCTCCGAGCCCCGCGTGAGGGCTAGACCCGCAAGGTCGGCGGCTCGGTCAGCCCGCCCCCACCTCCGGAGCAGTGTGCTACTCGCTGCCGGTGAAACAGCTCAGCCTCGTAGCGCCAGGTGCAAGAAGTCTCGGATCTGCTGTCATTTTTTCCAACACCCTAAAACACCCGGCCCAGCTCTCCGGGCCCCAAATTCAACTTTTCCCGGGCAAGTTACTAGGGATTTGCTCGACGCAGCGGCCCGGGCGGTTTGCGGACGCCTGCCTGGACGCGAGCGCGAGCTCCCCGTGGAAAGGACGGGCGTGGAGAACACTCGGGAACTCGCGCCTGCTCCCGGGCAGGGGGAGCCCGGCGGCCACGCCTGCTCTTCGCGCGTCGCCTCCAGTCTCGGTGCTGCGGTCGCGCGTACCTGGCTCCACCCCAGTGTGCCAAGGTCTCCTGCAGAGGTTATGTGCTAAGCGAGTATTGCGACTACACAAAAGCAAAGCAGTTCAGCTGATTAAGTTTCTTCCAAAAATGAAAAAAAAAAAAAAAAAAAAAAAACATTAAGCTGAGTGAAGTATTCTTAAACAAGCATTTGAGGATACAAACAAATACCAACACTATATCAGACATCTAAAAACAGAAACAATAGGAGGAAAAGAGATGTGAGTATGCTGGGTTAAGAAAAGAATCCAAGGAAAAGAAAAATCACACACACACACACACACACACACACACAAGCATAAGAGATCCAAGAATAGATTGAAGTATGTGGTCAATAATAGGAGGTTTATAAAAATCAGATCAGTATTAGGTTAGGAGAAAACTACAACAAAAGATTATATACCTAGCCAAGCTAATCTTGAAGGTTTTTTGGTTTTGTTTTGTGTTTTCTGTGTAGTTCAGGCTGGCCTTCAATTCACTGTGCAGCCTGGGCTGGCTTGGAATTTGCAGCAATCCTCCTGCCTCGGCCTCCCAAGGACTGGCCTTGCAGGCCGACAGCACTACCTCATTCTCAAAAGCCAATCTTGGGAAATACATCATAGAAATAAGGAAACTGCCAAGACAGAAAGGATCATCCAAGAGCCACTTTAGTGGGCATTTCATGTGTTTGAAGATCTCCCAAAGCTCATTGCCAGCTTTAGCAGGCAAACTCTACCTAGTTGTGGTTCCTCTTTCAGAAAAGAATTAGCATATTTTATTACTTTAATTGATTTTTAATTTGTAGACTTCTGTTTTTTTTTTTTTTTTTTGCAGAACCAGAGATTGAACTCAGACCCTTGCACTTGCCGGGGAAGCACTTATTCTACTGAGCCATCTCCCCGGCCCCACTTCTGGTATTTTTAATGTTTTCTAACTTTGAAACCGGTGGGACTATTTTTGTGTACCTTTAGATCTCAGGCTTCGGGTTGTTTAACATGAAGCTCCTCATTTTTTTCCTGCTGTATGGATGTCAAGCGAAACTACTCCACATGCCTCGATAGCCAGCCCTAGGCAGTACAGATGGTCTGCAGTTTCCCCCAGGATGCAAACGATCAAAAGAAATAAACATTTTCTGCATAACTCAGTTTCCAAAGGGACAGGCAACGCCCCACCTCCACCATTGTCTGTGGCTGGATCAGGCTGTGCCTTGCTCTGAAGGGAAAGTGGAACCAGGCCCCAGGCTTTTTGATCACTGCTCTTCTGGAGACCCAAGGGTGCACCAGACCCCAGAAGCCCTGATTCATGTAGAACCAGAACATAGCTGTCGACCCTTATTTCTGCCTGTAAATTAAGAAAAAAAAAAAAACCCTCTTGGCCCGTACGGGGATCGAACCCGCAACCTTGACGTTATTAGCACCACGCTCTAACCAACTGAGCTAACCGGCCTAACGATAAACTCCTGTGCTGCCATACAAATTATAAAGGTTAAATCCGACGCAGACCGGGTAAGGAAAGGAAGGGACCTTTTGATCGCTGTGCACGATACATTCTCGTTCTAAATTCCTAAATAAAGAAGCAGCTTTGACCTTTTAGAACATCTCGGTAGGTAGAGAAATCATGATTTCCAGGCGCCCCCATGTGTACGCGTGTTCACTGGCGCACCGTGAGCGTCTCGTGCTGTGGGTACTGCTGTCCTCTCGGAACATTTCCTTACATCGAGAACGGATGGTGCGCGCGGATCAGCAACGGGCACTCTTCACTATTTAAAATAAGTATTGTAACGGATGTGAGGAAACTTATTGTAAGATTCACATTGCTTTCACTTACTATGAATATAATAATTTACCGAAGCAGCGAATCATGGCAAAATTGTGCGCTACAGCATACAACAGATAAAAAGCATGGAAAAATGAAGGCAAAATTTTAGAGATGAAAATTCAGTAAAGAAACACATTATAGAAATTGTATCTGACACCAAACGTCAGAAACTAGAAACTGATTTATTAACCAAAGAAATTCAAATTAGTTATCAAGTGATGAGATAAACACCGCACCTCAAAATATAGAAACTACAGAGGGGAGAAGGAGAGAAGGAGGTCGAGGGTGGGGAAGAGAAGCGGCAAATTAGAGGCCAGATGTGGAATAAGGTGCTATTTAATTTTGTTCTTCCATAGCTAATTTTTTATGTATTTGCTTTAATGATTTTTTCTTTACAATAAGTTTTGGACAATTTCATTTTTGTGTATCTTGGTATGATTTTATTCAAATTTCTTGTGCAAAAGGTTCATTTTTCTTGAAAATATGGTGTTATAAATTCAACTAAATTCAGAAATTTTAAATTTGGGGCGGGGGGGAGATGGCTCAGTAGACTAAGCGCTCCCCTGGCAAGCACAAGGGCCTGAGTTCAACCCCCGGTTCCACAAAAAAAAAGAAAAAAGAAATTTTAAATCTTTAAATATTTATTGCCTACCCCTTTCTTCTTTGAGAATTTTAATTATATGAATATAAGTTTCTTGATTTTGAAAAAATAATAAATAAAATAATAAAAGATACATCAAATTAAAAAAAAATATTGAAGGCCGGGGTGACAGGTTCCGTACCCGATTTGACCTCTGCCTAAAGGGCCGCGGCCGAATCGCGCAGAGTCCTTTCGCCTACGCTGGGGCCAGCAACGCTCGGTCCGGATAACCTGAGAAGCTTTGTCTTTCGACCTTACAACTCAGAGAAAGCACGGAGAATTGGAAAGTACGGAGAATTTAGACTGAGAGATTGCAAACGCGTGTATTTCTTCATAAAGTGCACTTTGTGTGGAAAGCTATCGTCTCCACGAGGGCCTCCGGCGCGTTAGGAGCCGCCACCGAGCCGCGTGCGGGGCGCACGTCTGTAATCCCAGCGCGCAGCAGGCTGCGGCGGCAAGAGGACTGCCGCGACTTCCAGGCCAGCCTGAAATGCATAAAGAAACTCAAGAGCCCGCGCCGACCACCAAGGACCGAGCAGCATACAATTTAACGACTTTTATTTTTCTTTTAGGATTTTTTTTTTTCAACCATGGCGCGTTTCTTTGTCAGTTGAAATGGATAAAGTGAAAACTCCACGACTTGCATGCAAACACAAGAAAACTCCAAATCCCTTCCCAATCTCCAGGCAGGGTATTCCCAAATTCTGAAAGGGTTCGACTTCAAAAAATAGGAGCGAATGAAACCCAGTGTAGATCTGGAGAAACAGATGTGCATGCCCTGCAGTACTTTATGAGTTGTTTGTTTGTTTGCTTGTTTTGGTTTGTTGAGATAGGGCCTTTTCTGTTCAGTTCAGTTTGCTTGAGCTGACCTTTTAGTCCAGGCTGCTGTCAAACTCTCAACGATCCTCCTGCCTCAGCCTCCTGAGTGCTGGGATTTCAGGCATGTGCCACCATGCGCGGTTGTATTTTATGTTGACTTACAATTTTGTATAGACCTGCAATAATAAAGACCAGACTTTTTCTTTCGACTATTCTATGTAGTATGCAAAGATAGCTCTTCCCTTAAGCTGCACGTCTGCGTGGGAGCGCTGTTTCCTACGCTTTGAGTTCTAAGTCTGCAGTCGGTTCAGCTGCTCTACTGTCTTCCGTCTGAACTTCGTTTCCTGAACATACAGTGGCGAGTGCTGGTGTGAGGGGCTCCTAGCTCACATCCGTGTGCAGTTCATAAGGGAAACACTCTGCGTGCACGGACCGCAGCCCCCGGCCCAACGCTCTCGCCGTCGGCCACGCGAGTCGCGGAGCGTCCCTCTGCGCAGATGTTCAGCTCTGCGGCCGGGTCCCCACAGGCGGCGGGCGCGGGAGCAAGTCCCTCGGCTCTGAGCCGCCCCGACCGCGCCGCCCCGCGCGGGCAGCGTGGGCTTCAGCTGCGCAGGCCGGAGGCCGCCGGGGTCGCAGCCCGGCGGGAGGGGCGCGCTCTGCGGCGGGACCGCGTCTCTCCCGGTCCTGCGGCGCTCCCGGTGCTAGGCTCACCCGCGCGAGTCGAGGATTCGGGACGCGGGGGAGCAGCCCCTCCGTTTTCAACCCCTTCCCGCGTCTGGGGGCTTCCCACGCGATCCCCACCGCGGTGTCACCCGTGGCCACGGCTGGACCCCCCAATTCCAAGTGTACCCCAGAGGATGTCGGAGGAGGAGGTCGCTCCGCGGAGTGCGCCTCGCTGTGGGAGGCCTGCGGGAGCGAGGAGGCAGCGCGGCGTGGGGGCGCGAGCCCGCGGACGCCACAGAAGCCGCGTTGGGCGGCGCGCGGGGGGCCGTGGCCGCCACGCGAGGTGACAGAGCTCTAAAGATCTGGTCTTTCCAGGGAGAACCATTGTGGTTTAGGCTTGCTGGAAATCTTCATCAGGAGGCCGCGTAGCAGGGAGGTCGGGGAGGGGAAAGAGAAACAGGTCAGGTCGTGTACAGCTGCAAATTCCCTACGATCGATCGTGGCCATCCTTTTGTGTGGCCAAGGCGTCCTGATGGACTGATTGGGAAAAGGGCAATGTATCTTCATCACGAGTAAAAAGAACAACGTTTCTTGTGGGCCGGTTAGCTCAGTTGGTTAGAGCGTGGTGCTAATAACGCCAAGGTCGCGGGTTCGATCCCCGTACGGGCCACTCTTTTGCTCCTTGTTTCTTTCAGTTCCATTTGAACCTGTCAAGAGTGGGTGTTGGTTATCTGAGCATCTTGCGACCTTTCTTGTTCGCTGGTCTTATTTCTCCTTAAGGAACACCCAACTTGTTCAGGTCCCCAAAGACGCTATCTCCCAGTGAAGTGGCACCTTCCTCCAGGGGCTCGGTCTGCGGATCCGGGGTGACCAGCAGGGTCAGCGGAATAGCAACCTGCGGTTCCCAGCGTGGATCCTTAAATTCCTTCCGAATGTTATGAAATTGCCCCTTTCCCACCGCCCGGCAATTGGCAAGGTGTCACTCGCTCCCACGCACGACGTCTTCCTGCGACAAAAGGGGGGCGATGGAGCCCTGGAGTCCCCAAAGGCTCGCAACCTGGGGCAGCTGGGGCTCCGTGGAGAGTTCCACGTGATTTCATGGGGGAAGAGGCGGGACATTTCTCACTGACTCCCGGCCAACGACGTTACACTCTCAATGGAAGGGAACCTCCCTATAACCGTGGAAAATTAGTGTTTTGATTTTTTACATTTATTTATTATTTGTGAAAAACTATGGCTATCCATATCTTATATTTTCACGTACTCCCAAATCTGCTCGCTGTCTCTTTCATTCCTCGCTGTTATTTGTGAAATTTAGATGGAATGGAAACGTGTTGAAGAATCTACCTTAATCACAAAACACCTTTTATACGCCCGACTCCAGCACAACCGCAGGCTGACCTTTGCGCTGCCGGTTCCCACAGAACCGTCTCATCCATCCCAGCATAATTTTTCCCCCACAGTCGCAGGAATTGAGGAGACACTGTGCTCAGCTCCATCAGAAGCTAGGTTTCCAAAGCCTCGTACCTGACTTTTTCATACGTATATAATACATTATTTCTCAAAATGTCTTTTGATGTCTTACTGTATGTTACCATTACATGTAAATTCATCCCAGAAGGGGAAAAAAAAAAAAAACAATTAGGATAGTTGGAGATGTATGAGCAGGAGAAATAACTGAAAATCTAGAGTTGGGTTTATGCCAGGGTGTTTGTTCTATGGCAGCTAGTTGCGATGGAGGTGAGCGCAGCAGACCCGGGTCCCGGCACCGGTGACTGGGACGCAGGTGGAGAAGGCAGACACGAGCCGCAGGAGAAGCTTTCTTGCAAAGTTCTCTCACTAGGAAGGGCTGTGCGCCTACGGAGTCCGAGGTGTTCTGGGAGGACCGAGCAGATGCCAAGAGGGAGCATAGTGGCAGGGTGCGGGGGCGAGGGCGCTTAGGTGCAGATGCAGGTGCTGGGAGGCGGGGGCAGGTGGGGCTGCAGGTGGGCCTTCCCGGTTCTGAAGCTCTCAGGAGCTCAGTAGGGAACTCAGCTTAGCTGAAAAAAAATCACAGTAGCCAAATCCAGGGAATCAAGATAGAGTGCTTCCAGTGATCCCGGAAGAAAAGCAGTGTGGGACGAGGTGGCCGAGTGGTTAAGGCGATGGACTGCTAATCCATTGTGCTCTGCACGCGTGGGTTCGAATCCCACCCTCGTCGCAACGGTTCATCTTTTCTTCTACTCGCACCTGTTAGTCCTTCGCACATCTGGAGATTTACTGCTTGGGCTCCTGGGCTCCTGGCTCAGGGCCACCCGCCCACAGGGAGAGAGCTCAGTAGAATAAGCGCTTCCCTGGCAAGCGCAAGGGTCTGAGTTCAAACCCTGGTTCCGCAAATAAATAAATCAAATAATAATTCTTTGTTTATTGTCACAACGAAGTGCTTTAGAATTTCCTATCCTTGATTTACTTTAAACTACTTGGTATGGGGTTGGGGAGATGGCTCAGTGGCATAAGCTCCTGCCTGGCAAGCACAAAGACCTGAGTGTGACCCCACTACCACCACCAAAAAACAAAACAAAACAAAAAAAAACCTTGGTACAGAAGAGTAACAGAGGGAATAACAGTGACAAAATATTGCTACTTTGCCTTAGCTGACTTGAGTGCTCATTATACTACTCAGTTTTTCAAGTTTGTACTGTAATTTTTCTGTTTTAATATTACTTTGTACTCTCTTTTTAAAAAGTTCACACTAAAAAACTTTTAAACTTTTCATTTGAAAGTTAATTTCAAACTTACGAGAAATATGCATTGATAATAGCACAAAGATACTCATATATGCAAAAGAAATAATGAATGTATATATAATAGTCACTTAGGATTAAATCATATATATCATGGTCATTTGCTCTCAACTATTTTCTAGAATTAAGATATTGTTATATAACAACATTATAATTACTGCTCTCACATATTTACTTTGATATACTATTAAATTAATCCCTCACCTGTATTCCAATTTTTTTAAGAATAGGAAAATTTATTGGAAACAGGAATGAGGAATAGATAGCTCCTGAGAGAACGGGAGGGGTCCCAAATGGGTTGCCCCAGTTTTTTGTTTCTCTCTCTCTCTCTCTCTCTCTCTCTCTCTCTCATGTATTTGGTACAAGGTCTCACTATGCAGCTCAGACTCATAGTGAGCCTCCTCTTTTCAGTCTCCGCAGCCTGGGATTACAGGTGTGCACCACCACGCCTGGGCTGGGTGGCCCGTCCCTGCACTTGCCTAAACGGGCACTTAGTCTGCTTGAGCTATGTCACCAGCCCTCAGTTTTCTTAACTGACCCAGTAATATCACTTGCCAAAAAACTCGCTTTGTATGAGGATTCAGCATTCTCCTAGGCCTCAGTACCAGCTCCCCAGTGCACATCCAGCTGTGTCCTTGTGCCACTGTGCCATTGTGGCTTTGGATGTGTCGAATTTCAAGCAGAAGGAATTGTTCCAGGCTCAGTGGTGCCCACTCGGTACATCCCTGGTGTCAGTTGTTTCTCAGAAGTGGCCTCTGAGTGATCAGTGACATTAAAGACCTTATCTAGGTCCAGGTGTGCGTACTGCCTGCCCCTCGGGTGTCTTCACTTCAGGACCTTCCAGCCAGAATGCTTGGGAAACACAATACACACACTCAACAAATATGCACACAGTCCCACACGCACACATGCCTGCATATCTATGCGTATTTTACTTAGAATTTTTTTTGTGGCACCAGGGATCAAACTCAGGACCTAGTGCTTGCCAGGCAGCACTTATTCACTGAGCTATCTCCTCACCCCCTATATGCACATTATAAGTTATTTAGAGAGAAAGAGAGAGAGACAGAGACAGAGACAGAGAGAGAGAGAGAGAGAGAGAGAGAGAGAGAGAGAGAGTGTTTTAGTAAAGGTCTACAGAGTCTACAGGGTCTCATTCGAAGCTCGGACTCATAATGATCCACCTGTGTTCAGCCTCCCAAGAGCTGGATTTACAGGCACGTGCCACCACACCCAGTCTCATTTGCCATCTCAGCGCACTCTGGAGTCTGGGGCCAGCAGGGCAGGCCAGGATTGAACCTCTGACCTCTGCATCTGCCTAAGAAGACGCTTTAATCTGCTGAGCTATTTGGTCGGACCTTGCACATTTTAATATTCATGAGTTCACACTGAAAGGTTCGGTTCTGATCCATCCTGACTTGCCATCTCACCAGTTATGGGTACATCCCTGACCACCAAATAAGAGCCCTGGCTAAGATGATGTCAGTGTATTTGCTCCTGTGCTCAGTTATATGCACTAAAATCATTTCAGAACTGTTTTGTCCATACAGCAACAACACCAAAATCAGTTAAAGACTCCAGGCTTTATTTGTAGGTCACACCCTGCTCTCGATATTGTGTTAAGATAACTTGATTTGGTTCTTTTTGTCCTTTCAATATTACATAATATATTTAAGGTAATTGCTTTCATTTTACTTTCAATTTTGTTTTTCCCCTTCCTGAAACAACAACAAAAATGCTGGGGCAGGGGCCGGGCTCAGTAGGATAAGCGCTTGACTGGCAAATGCAACGATCTGAGTTCAATCCCAGGTTCCCCCCCCCCCAAAAAAAAAAAAAAGGCTGGGCCTGCTTCACTTCGGATATGTGCTCCACCCTGTTCTCCCCACACCAGCACTGCTGTTAGTAACTGACCTTATTGCTTCCTGATTAATCCTTCCGGGCGCACGTCTTCGGACTTCCTCCTCTTTCTTGCATCACACAGAAGCATACGGTCATCTGCACTTTGCTTTGTCTTGGTCTAACGGCTTCACCTGGAATTCAGTCCTGCCCTTTCCAGACCCCTTTGTTTTGCTCCAGCCGCTGCCCCAGCTCTCCGCCCTGTGCTGCAGGGGCGCCGCCGACACCCCACCCCTGGACACTGACAGTGGGAAAAATACTTTTCGAGGCCAGGGCCGGAAATGGTCGCCGACTGCCTATCTGGGCTCCAAAAATAAATGTCAAAGCAGCAAATAACAGAAAGAAGGCCCATGGGGCCGGGGAGATGGCTCAGTAGAATAAGCACTTGCCTGGCAAGAGCAAGGGCCTGAGTTCAATCCCCAGTTCCGTCAAAAAGAAAAAAAAAGCAAGTAAGCAAGCCTGTTGCCTTCCTTCATTTCCTTTGACCTTCTTTGATGCGACTTTTTTTTTTTTTGAAGGACATGTAAATCTTGATTACTTAGGATCTTACTGCTTAGAAGAATTTACATTTTCTTTCCATAAGTAAAAACTTACTGAAGAGTGATCTAATAAAAACACTTTTCTCACAAATATTTTGCAAATATCTTACTAAGCCTCCATCTTCTAGCCTCGTCCAAGTCTGTGACATCCCACTGCATAAGCATTGACATTTTAATGCATTCTACTTCCTCCTTATACGTACAGTTCTATTTAAATTTAACTTTTTGCTTCTTTCTCTTTGATAGAGCCACACAAATCTGGGGTATACACATGGAGAGAAAGTTGTGCCTCCCTAATTATTGTCACATTGGTT
>NW_004524599.1:19589282-19596016 GCF_000260255.1 Octodon degus
TACTCATGCACATTGCTTAGCTGTCTGTGGCGCTCAGTAAAGTGACAATTTCCCTGGCTCAGAGCTCACTTAGAGACTAAGCTCTGTGAGACCTCTGAAGCTGTATTCTTCAGGTCTTCGTTCCTTTCCTTTCCGCACTGAGCTATAACTTACAACATCTGGGAGTGACAAAGCTGTCCAGGGAAAAAATACCAGCAAGGGACAAAGAGGACTAATGACCAGGACTTTAGAAACAGCCCCCGTTTAAGTTTGGACTTGAAAAATACAAAAGGGTCCCTGAGGAAGGGCAAGAAAGTGATACAGGGAGAAAAACTGATCTCAGGAGGGTGACCTCCAAACCATACAGGGAACCTCTAAATGACAGGGAAAAAACGATCTCCCAGCCTGACCTGCACAAGTTCGTGTTCTCTAAAACAAAAGAATGAATTTTGGGAACAAAAGGAGGTTATGAGCAGAATATATTTATTGAAGGAAAGAAAAGCTCCTCTCTAAGAGAGGGACAGGAGGGGGGCCCGAGCGGGTAGTTCCCCGGGAAGTTGTCTCTTCCAGGGACTTTTATAGAGGAAAACCATGTGGTGAGGAGGGTCTAAGGTGGTGGAGAAGACATGGGAACTTGCTTAGGTGGGCATGAGGTGGGACAAAACTATGGTCAACCAATGAGATTACAAGCACCATTGCTCAGGTAAAATTGATGAAAGCCAGTATCAAATAGGAAAGCGAGTCACGTAGCAAGCGGGCATGAATACGTGACAGGGTCTCTTCCTGTTGGGGGTTGGGCTGGTGACTCATTTGGGCTCTTTCAAGGTGACTGATACCTAGTTAGGACATCAATCCCTAATGCTCATCCCTAGGGAAGGATGTAGCTGTGTTTCCTCTTTTTGTCTTGAGATGTGGCCTATACGGGACTGTCTGTCTCTTCCAAGTTGCAAGGTCACCTTGTCTTCCATCTTGTCTCCCTGAGGGCCTGACCCTGTCTGACTGCCTATATTTCTATCTAACTCGGCTGCCTGCAACAAAAGGATGGAGAGAAACCAGTCTCCATGGCTGAGGGGCAGCTTCAAGAGTCCTGGGAGGAAAACAGAAAGATAAAGACAAGTCCGCCCACATGGGCCACCAAGGGAGCTCAGTGCCGAACACAATGAACTAGGGGGTAGGAGACAGTAGAGGCCAAAGGCAGAGTGCACTGGCGGCAGGTCCTCGGGCCATGCAAGCGGAGACAGGAAATACGGCAACTGCACTGTGAAGAAGAACCCGAGATGCCAGGTGGAGTCAGGTACGTGCAGTTTGCTAGAATTTAAAGCATAACTGGAGCATGCTTCAACGCTGGTAGGAAAAGAGGTCAGATAGGCAGAAGAGAGCAAACAGAGAGGAGAAAATGGGGAGGCTGATTCCACATGCACATCACCACAGGGAGGGGAAAGGACGCTTCCGTGACCAAGGACAGGAGGGGAAAGGACCACACATGTGCAGTGCAGAGTGAACAAATGTGAGACTTTGTCTGTGGAAAATAAAGTTCCCTTTTTCAGAGACCACCAACTTTTCCTGATACATCATTATTGCCGGCAGTCGAGTTAGAAATACTATAGGTAGTCAGACAGGGCCAGGCCCTGGAAGGAGGTACTACAAAAGACAAAGACAACTATGGGAGGGGCGGATGCTCCTGCTGTGAACCAGACCTAAAGGCCAAACAAATGCTAAACGAGTAGCACCTGGGATTGATACTCTAAATAGGTATCAATCACCTGGAAAGACCCAAGTGAGTCACTAGCCCAACCCCCAAAGGGAAGAGACCCTGTCCCATATTCCAACCCCCAACAGGAAGAAACCCTGTCCCATGTTCATGCCCACTTGCTACGTGACTCACTTCCTCATTTGGTCCTGGATTTAATCAATTTTACCTGAGCAATGGTGCTTGTAATCTCATTGGTTGACTATAGGTTTGTCCACCTCATGCCCACCTGAGCGAGTTCTCCACCACCTTAGACCCGCCTCACCACATGGTTTTCCTCTATAAAACTCCCTGGAAGAGACAATATCTCGGGTGAACAACCCGCTCGGCCCCCTTCCTGTCCTTCTCTCGGACATGAGCTTTCTTTCCACCAACAAATAGATTCTGCTCATGATCTCCTTTTGTTCCTAAAATTCGTTCTTCGGTTTTAGAGAACATGAACTTGTGCAGGTCAGGTCGGGAGATCGTTTTTTCTCGATGTCATTTGGTGGTTCCCTATATGGTTTGCAGGGCACCCTCCCGAGATCAGTTTTTCTCCCTATATCATCATGACACAAGTGACACCACAGCAGGGTGGACCCAGGTCAGTGAGGACAGAGTTGCCTCCTCCAAGGTGGTGGTGGGGAAGCAATCTATTCTCCACTGGGAGCTTAACTGTCACACTAAGAGGGACTCCAAACTTTCACAAAATACAACAAGAGAAACACCAAAACTCAAGAGAGGAAGTTCAGGGGAGTAGAACAGATTTTCTACAAGCAGACTCAGGAAAGCCCACGTAGAGGAGCCCGGGACGGAACCCCAAGTGGCAGAGGCAGCACACACAGAGTGTAAGCACATTGGCAGGTCTGCAGCCTCCAGACCCACCAACAAGCTCAGTGTGTGGCAGGAAGGATGTGATGTCACCCTCTTGGAAACACCAAGCTGTCCTTGATCACTACTCATCACTTAAATGGAGTTAAAGTGGCATTTGGTCCTTGGCGATGCCTGCTCGCGTGCCTGTCTGCAGGTCTGCATTTGTTGGTGACCACCAAGGTCTGCCCTGTGAGTTCTGCTTCCCCACCGCAGTGGCACTTCGCTTCCTCATGCACTCCTGCTTGACAGATGGCTCCAGGGTCATCATGACAGGAGCCAGGAGGGAGAGGGATGGCCGGACCCAGAGGCAGGCTAGTCTTGCAGGCCACACCACTGTCCCATCTGCTGGAGGTCCAGCTTGCAGCTTCAGGGGCTGTATCCTAATCCTGTGGCAGAGCAGCAGCCCAAGCCACTGGGGAGACGGCAGGTGGTCCAGAGTCTCCCCAAAGCTCTGGGCCTCTGTCTTTCCCATGAGTCTTTCCTCACACAGCAGCCCAGAGCGATGGAAAACCCAAGAATGGCCTCATCTCTGTCTTGCTCACATCCTCCCGTGTGTTGGTTGTGTGTCAGGCACCAGCCATGCCGCACTCCATGGCTTCTAGTTGGGTTGGGACCTGTGCCGGCTCACCCCCGGCCCACCGCCTTGTCCATTCGTCCCCGTGTGCCTCACCTGCCTGTATCTGGGGCTTGTGCCTGGACAGCAGTCCCCACCCCGGCACCCAGAGCCCACAGATCTTAGGTCGGACAGCCTCTTCCCTGCTCCTGTGTCCCAGGCCTTGCCTCGTGTGTCAAGGTCACCACAGCTGTACTTCACGGAGCCAAACTGAGCAGTGACCCCCAAGCAGCTGCCTGCCCCTGAGTGTCCAAGGAAGAGCAGGTATGGAGACAGAACATCAGGAGAGGCTGCAGGGGCCGTGCGGGCTGGACAGTCCTGCAGTGCAAGGCCTCCTCAGGAGAGCACAGTGTTTAGAGCCAGACACGCCCAGCACTGAGGTCAGGGAGGGAAGAGTGGAGTCACTAGGGTTTAAATCCCAAACCTATCTTGTGCGAACTAGCCAGGCTTAGGCAAGAGTTTGAACATTTTCTGCTCCCATGTCCATTTGAGTTTAACAGCAATTCCTACATCACAGGTTTATTTCAACAATTTATTTTACCCTCAGTTTAATATTGCATATTATTTCCAGTTAGACCTCTTCCAAGACATTCACGCAGTAGGAGACAGGTGATAGATGTACTCTGGAAGTCATTCTTGCCTTTGGAGTGGGTTGAGATGGTAGAAGGGCACAGGAAGCGTCGCCGATCCCTTGGGGCTTCCTCCCCTGCTCTGGCACCTGCTGCTTTGCCTTTCCTTCTCTGGCCAGGCTGGGGGTGGGGCACCCCCCTGCTGCCCTCTGGTTAAGGTCTGTAGAGAGGGGCCTCTGACGGGTCACTGGCGCTGTGCTCGGGCAGCACCATCAGGGCCCTTCTCCCCAGCTCTCAACACCTCTCCAAGGGGAGCGGAGGGACGCGCCACGTCAGCATCCCACTGCGCACCGAGAGACGAGAGCAGGTCTCCGCGGATCCTGCACTGTGGCCAGTGGGGAGGTGGTGACCACTGAGGTTACCTGCCAGCCCCAAGCCCACAGGGAAACTTCCAGTGGCCCTAACTGGGGATAAGCAATGGCTCTGGGGTCCGACAGGCCAAGTTCTCTTGCGCTCATCTTTCATAGGTTAATTTGGCAGAGAATTCATGAGTTGGGCCGCTGTCTCTTTGGGGTAAAGATAAACTCAGCGTGTGGGGCAAGTAGCTCAATTAGAGCAGCACCCGAGGGCTGCCCACTGATCTTCCAAGAAAAGCTGCCTGCAGGCTAAGTTCCTCAAACTCAAGACCCCGCTGAGGAGTGAGGGACCAGAATGAGAAAGCCACACTGAGGCCCCAGAGACAGGGAAGCATTGTCTACAGCCAAACGGAAGCTGAAATCAGGGAAATCTGGTCCTCATCCCAAAGATGCCAGAGCACTGGGTTGCGGTGCAGAAGCAGGAGGCGGTGCCCAGCCTGGGCACACAGGTCAGGGCGGGGATCACTCTGTGTCACCACAGAGTATCCTGTGCTGTCCTCAAGGTGTGGATTAGGAGCGCAGGGAACACCAGCACTTTCTCTTTAGCTCTAAGGGCATTCAATTCAGAGGACAGAGAGCTCAGGCTCTCCCGGAAACGCTGAGGTCTAGCCAGGCTGAGGGAGGGAGAGCCCCTATTTCCTGTGGGCAAGATGCCGCTGGGAACGCTCATGCTCCCGACTCCTTGGGCTTTTTGGATTTGAACCAATGGAAAAAAAACAGGCTGGAGACCTGAAAGGATCCCCACCCCTGCTGGCAGAGCCTCCAGCTGGTGGCAAGCCCAACCCAGTGCCCACGTTGCAGCCGAGCTTTGCTGGTCCCGGGAGCCAGCTACTCTGTGCAAAGGGGGCACTGGACAGGACCCCAAGAGCAAGCTTCTTTGCAGAGAAGCCGGTCCTCCCCAAGGAGGAAGGGAAGGCCAGGGTGGGAAGGCACTGGCGGTTCTGGCTGAGCCTGCTCTCAAAGATGCTCCCAGCGCTGGGGACTCCCCTCAGCAATGTCCCTCCCGGGCTGACAGCCCCAGAGCTGGAGCCACCACTGTTGGTGCTCATAGTGACTCCTGGCTCCCCACACTCCATGGGGGTCACTGACCCGCCAAAGGCAAAAGGTCGAGGTGCCTTGCTGCCAAACACTGGGTCCCCAACCCCACTCTGGCTCTGAGTGGTACCTCCAAAGGCAAGGCCCAGCAGACAGTGCGCAGGGACCTGCGAAGTGGGGGCCGAGAGCACCCCACCCCCAAGAGCAGACTGTGATACAGGGTTTGGGCATGTCACTGCCCAGTTCCTAGAAAGGAGAGGGCTACAGAAGGTTGGGGTGAGAGCCGGCTGTTTCTGCTCATCTCCAAATGCAGGCTGGAGAGGGACTCTGGGAGGTGTGGGGGCCAGGCTGGAGTGGCTGAGTGACAGTGTGGGTGAGCGGGCACATACAAGCGCTGAGGTGGACACAGGGCTCCGCTTGCCCCTAGACTCGGCAACTCTCCCTCCAGGTGTAACCTGGGCAGCATAGGAGACCTGGCTACCCACAGCGATTCTGTGGACAGCGGGAAGCGAAGGACGCTGCTGGAATGGAAAAATCAGGCCGGTATCTGGAGAGAAGCTGGCTGCCCCGGTGGGTGGCAGGGGTGTGAGGCCTGGGATCACTTTGCTGGAACTCCGAGGAGGCTGGGCAGTGAGGACTTGGAAGGTGCTGGCTGGGGAGGTAGAGGAGACCAGGCCAACGTCGAGCTGGGCTGCTGCGGGGGCCCGCTGGGCTGCTGCGGGGGCCGGCAGGGCAAGGTGCTGCCCGGGGGATGAAGCAGCTAAGCCAGGCACGGGGCTAAGGACGCCCGGGAAGACAGGAGGCTGGAAGGCCAGCGTCGGGACTCCCTCCGAAGATGGTGCTGCTGCTGCTGAAGCTCTTGGATCTGAGGGGCCTGCCGTCTCACTACCGGGAAGGGACCCCAAAGCTGGCTTTAACAGGGAGTCAGAAGTTACAGCAGGAGGAGAGGGTGCAGGAAGGTAGGGTGCGGGGCTCCCCCTCCCCGCAGACAGAGTGCTTTTCGAGGAGGGAGTAGCGGGGGTGGTGGCGGGTGGGTCTGGGGGCCAGGATGAGAAGGCAGCTGGAAGGATGGAAGCTGGCCGGGCGGTCATGGCGCCGGATGACCAGGGAGCAGCTGCTGGTGCGGAGACTGGAGAGCGGATGGGAAGGGCCTCTAACAGTGCGTTCCCCTGGGGCGCTGGGGGGCCTGGCGACGTCTCCTCTTGGCTGCCCAACGGAGCACCTGCGCCAACGGGTGACTTGCCTGCTGAAGGCAGAGCGACGACGCACAGGTGGGGCCCGACGCCAGGTCGGGCCTCGGGGGTGGAGTCTGAGGGGGCCCCCGTCGCAAGCTGACCAGCTGTCTTCCCAAAGGCGCAGTCCTCATCAGAGCCACCGGCCTCGGGCAGCAGGTCCCCCGGGCGGAGTGGCTGCGGCGGGGTCTTCTCGCTCGGCGGTCCAGGGCGCCCGGCTTCTCCAGGAGAAGCGCTGCGCACTGCCGGCGGGCGCACGGCCGGGGGCGGACGGCCTTTTCCTCTCTT
>NW_004524599.1:19596980-19619427 GCF_000260255.1 Octodon degus
GCCTGGTCTCTTCCTTAGCCCCGGAGGCGGGCACAGGGACCAGATCCGCGGAACAGCCTGCTGTGGTCTCTCTTCTACAAGAAAGACAACACAGGCCACGGACTGGATTAAAATGTTTGCAAACCACATTTAAAAATCCACGATAAGTAAAATAAATATAAATTAATGAGCAACACAATGCTATTTGTCACTGAACAGAAATGTGCTATCAAACCATGAGAAGACTGAGGGGGGACCTTAAATCCCTAAGTGAACTAAAGTTAAACTTAGCAGAGATGAGCACATTCCTATAAATACATCAGCTACTGAAACTGATTCAAGAGGAAATCAACAATGAACAACACGTAGAGGTGCACTAGTAGTAAAAAAGCTACTTGCATCAGGAAAGACAGCCTCGGTGGCTTTATTCAATTCTACCAAACATTCAGAGAACTTACATCAGTTAATTTACATCAATTCCATGAGGTGGGTACCAGGATTCTTACACCAAAGCCAAATTAAGCCAACACAAGGAAAGAAAACTAGACCAAAGTCTCTTGTAAATGTAGATCCAAACCCTCCATGAAATACTATCAAAGTGCATCTAACAATTTATAAAAAGAGTTAAATATAACTAAGTAGATTTAATCCCAGAAACACAAGATCTTTTAACATTTGAAAACCAATTAATGTGATACAGGATGTCAACAAATTAAGAGTCATTATTTCAGTAAGTAAAGAAAAGCATTTAACAAAATCCAACAGTCTTTCATCATAAAAACTCCACTAACTACAAATGGAAGGAAATTTTTCCCACCCTGATGAAGTACTCTCTCTCTCTCTCTCTCTCTCTCTCTCTCTCTCTCACACACACACACACACACACACACACACACACACACGAACACACGCAGAAGCAATGCATGAAATGAACTCCTGAGCTTCAGTCAACACTGCCCTGGAGCTCAGTCAGGATAATCCCACAAGAGAGAGAAATAAAAGGCATCTGGACTGGAAGGGAGCAAGTAAAACTGCTGCCTGTCTCAGTAGAATAAGCACTTGCCTGGCAAGTGCAATGGCCTGAGTTCAATCTCCAGTTCTGGGAAAAAAAAAAAAAAAAAGTCTGATTCAAAACTGCTGCCTGTGTCTGCAGATGACACGCTCCTATGTATGGAAAGGCCTAAATAACCCATTAAAACTGGTACAACTGCAAAGCTAGTCAGCAAGGCTGCCGAACACAAGATCAAAACATAGAAATCAGCCAGGTATGGTGGTGCACACCTATAATTCTAGTATTTGGGAGGATGAAACAGGAGGATCTTTATGAGTTCAAGACCAGTCTGGGTTAATCACAAGGCCAGCCTGACCTGCACAGCAAGTCCCTGTCTAAAAAAGACAAAAATAAAAACAGCAATGAAGTCAACTGCACTTCTGTACTTAAACAATTCACAAATGTAAGTAAAAACATAATTCCATTTATAATAATATCAAGATCAGTCAAAATACTTATGAGCTTTTTTGTAAAAGAAATGTAAAACTCATACTCTGAAAACCCACAAATACTGATGAAGGGAATTAAATTAAATCTTAATAAATAGAATATTTTATGTTTGTAAAACAGAGCAGTTAATTTCGTGCTGGCAATGCACCCCACATTGTTTTGCAGGCCCCATCAGAATCACGGCTGACTTCTTTGTAGAAGTTAAAAGCTGAATCTAAAATTTATGTGAAATTGCATGGCACCATTGGGAAAAAAAAAAAAAGGGAGGACTCATATTTCCTGGTTTCAGAATTTACTAGGGAACAAATTAAAACAACGCTGGTATAAGAATAAATATGTAGATGGAAGGGAGGTAACAGGTGCCACACACCGCCGAGCACCTCAGGCAACTGTGTTTGCCAAGAGTTTTGAGGCCACTGAAAGGAAAAGGATCATCTTGTAAGCAACGGTGCTGGGCTCACAAGAAGAACTGAAGTTTGGTGCTGACCTCACATCACAGAGGTAAGAAAAACTGACTCTGTGAGCCCCAGAGCCAACCGAAGAGTGAAGCTGCCACGCTGCCAGAAGAGCAGACAGAGCTAAATCATCATTTCAGATTCTTAGCTATGACACCTGAGGTCTGAGCAACAAAAGGGGAAGAACAGGTAAGTTGGATTTCATCAAAACAGAAAACTTTTGTGCTCAACAGACACTAGCAAGATAAGACAAGGTACTGGAGATCATACTGCAAAGTTCCCATCTGATAAAGAATCTGTGCCTGGAATATATAAATATTTACAGTTCTCCTGAATGCTCACATCCATTAGAGAAGGGATTTACGTGCAAGACGTTCAAATCACCCCATGGACACATTCTTGCCACACACCGTGGACACATTCTTCAATACGGGACTGCTGGATTTCGAACAAAAGTGGGACATGTTAATCATATCTTGGGACTACTAGCTGTCCTGAGATCAAAACAGACAGAATCCACCACAGGAGTCGGCCAGAGTATCATACAATCCAAGAGGCAGAGGTGGTGTGAAACTGGCCCATGCTTTGGGTGAGATGTTGATGCCATCCCAGCAGGGGTGCACCGTGTGTGGCAGCTGCTGAGGAACCGGGTACTCAGCGAGTGCTTGCTGACATGAGTCAGAAGAAAGCTGTGGATCTGCAGCAAGATGCCTCTTTAGTTCTGGGCACAGCACCCTGCCCAGCAGTGAGATGCTTCCACCATCTTTAATTGGTGGAGTGACTGTCTTCAGAGGTCAGTCCATGGTTACCACCCAGAAACACCCTGGCTGCACTGTGTGAGGTACTGTGGAGCCTCCAGCAGCCAGTGTGGAAAGGTAACCTCAGGAGCTGCTGCCAGAAGCACTGAGGCTTTTGTGGAGCTCACAGGACAGGCTTCCTGCTGAGGAGGTGGATGTGGGTCGCTTGAGGCTGGCTGTGTAGATGGCATAGGGAGGAGATGGCAGAGCTTTTAGGGCTTTCGGTAAACAGCTGCCTAGGCGCACATGCCACGGGTTCCCCAGGACTGGCATGTGGCTCTGAAGCTAAAGGAAGTGGAGCCCTGCTTCTCACAGGGACTGTCAGTTCAGCTGTTTAATGGTGGAACCAAGGGGAAGCGTAACCATTTATGTGAGGCTGACTTTGTGAAGTCATCAGAAAACTCCAGAAGGAATGGAAATGAAGCCTAAGGAAAGGGGCGCTTCCTGCCACGGAGACTGGGACAGAACTGTGCATCACTTCAGCTCGTAGATGGAGACAAGGCGGCAACATTAATTAGCAGTTTCCTTCAAGAGGTCCTATTGGACACTGGAGAAAATGTGAATATTGGTGTAGTACAAACTGAGTATGCAAATGGAAGCTCAATGTGCTGTCTTGAAGAACTTATGGAGGTGCCTGTTTACTGGACTGAAATGGTGTGAAACACTGCACCACAAAGCTAGAGTTTGATGCTGGAGCTTATTGTGAAGCAAATGGGCACACACACACTACATTGTTTCATAAAGCTGTTGAAATGAAGGTAAAACAAGTAGCAAAGAAATGAGAAAACAGTAGTGGAACAGCTGCTAAGATGCTTGAAAATATCACTGGTGGGTGTAACTGGGCAGCGAGTGAGCAGCACCGAGTCAGGGCTCGAGGGGCGAGGCAGTGCTCAGGGACAGTGCTGGCACACAGGCCACTCAAGATGGCAGACAGGAAAGTTATTAGCAGTACTTGTTTCTGAAAGTAATCTTTATGGTCTGAAACTGGATTTTTTTAGGGGGGGACTGTCTTTTTGAGAATATTCAGGGTCTCAATATTCAGGTCAGGCTGAACTTGAGCTCACTTTGGAGACCAGATTGGTCTCGAACTTGCATCAATCCTTCTGCCTCAGCCTCCTATGAAACTGGATTTTTACAAAGCTTTTCACAAGACTGAAATTGAATGGTGGTACCTAGAAATTCATAGGCATGTGTAATGCATCTTACTGGATCGCGTCTGCATCTGATTTCTTTTTTTCTTTCTTTTCTTTTCTTTTTTTTTTTTGGTACCAGGGATCAAACTCAGGTCCTTGTGCTTGCTACACAGGCACTTATGCCACTGAGCTAGCTCCCCTAGATCTGATTTTCCTAAACACTACTAAAAACATTTTTTCGAGCTAGGTAGACTTCTTATGCTTGTTAGCAGGTACCTTCTGGCTTGGACCATCCATGATTCAGGGCTGTCAGTGAGGCATGTAAATTATATCCAGTCATGAACTTGGTAAAGAAGTTTGCCTCTAATTTCAACCTCACTAATATAAAATATTAGAGCTTACATGTATGGGTCAGTCGTTAATTTTATATGAGGAACAAATAATTGAAAGTAGTAGAAAATTAAATCTTACTACCAAACACACCTGCACTCTTAATTTTCTTTTCTTTTCTTTTTTTTTTTTTTTTTTTTTGTAGCTACTCTCTTTCAAAGTGGTCTGGGGAGTGGACAGTAAGTTTTCTGGGCCACTTGGAACCTTCGGGAATTTTCCTTTGGGCAACATTTTTCTCTTTGTAACATAAGGTATGATATACATACGAATATAAAACAATGAGTGTGCGCGAGCAGGCCGCGATCTGGCCCCAGTCTCCCTGCGCCAGCCTTCTCCCAACTCCCCTGGGCTGGCTGGCTCATCTAAGCACGTGGCGTGGTCACCAGGCGTGGGGCGGCTCCAACCCTGGGGAAGTCGCCTCCGCGGCTGGCGAGAGGCGTCCTCCCCGCTGGGTCCCCCCAGCCGGCAGCAGAGCTCCCGCCCGCAGTCCAGGAGCGGCACAGCCAGCGCCGCTGGGCATTCCCCGTGCAGCCCGCGGCTGGCAGAGACCGTCCGGACCTTGTGGCTCGGCGGCCTCTTTTCTCCTTACCTCTGTCCCTGGCTTGGGTCGCAGCCAGGCTTCATGCACCGGCAGACGCAACCACCCGCCCCGCTCCACGTACCAACTTTTAATTTAAAAGCTTTACAAGGGACTTTAGAAAAAACAATAAAGCGGAAGCCTGCCCAGTCTGGTACACACTATCAAAGGATGGGGAGAAGGAAATCTTTCCACGCCGTTTTTGGAGAAACCAGCGCGCCCCGGAGCGCCTCCCGCGCCGCGTGGCTGCCGGCGTCCACGCAGAGCCGGGCGGGCTGGGCCTGTGCGGGCGCCTCGCCGCTCTGCGGGCTTCTCTGTTGCTCCGAGAGGTTTGGCACCGCTTCAGTGCCCGAAGCCGTGAGAGCCCCGCGGAGCCAAAGGACCGGCCGAGGAAGCAGGCAGGGTCCCCTGCAGCGTGGGGAGAAGGGACTTCACGGGGAGACGGGAAAGAACATCCAGATCCTCCGGAGGGCCGAAGGTAACCGAATACAGACCCGGTTCATTGTTACACAGCCTACAAAAAGCTTAGCAGAGGATGGTTTCGATCCATCGACCTCTGGGTTATGGGCCCAGCACGCTTCCGCTGCGCCACTCTGCTTACAGCAACACTGGCCGAGCTGGCTGGGCCTTCAGCGAGCACCGCCGCGCACGCGCCCGCCGCAGGCGAGGCCTCCGGAGAAGAGCGGGCGCCTGACGGGCTCGCCGCCGGCGGCTCGGGTTCCACCTGGGGTAGTTGGACCAAACGAGAAAACCCAGACTCTGGAGTTGAGGACACAGGGCCCCGCACCCAGGGGCCCCGCACACCCGCAAGAGCGCCCCCGGGCAGAGCCGGGTAGGGGTGCGGTAGGGGGACGGGGACAGGGGACAAGGGACGGGGGATGGGACGTGGGGAGCCGTGGCGCGGGGGATAAGGGCAGAATCGGGAACGGGCCTGGAACGGAGGGCCCGGAGCAGGGGCGGCAGGGGTGGCGGGAGGAGGGACCGGGTAGGGGACCGAGCCGGGCGGGCCGGCCGGCGCTCCACCGGGCGCGCTCGGGTCCCGAACCTGTGGCCACCCTTAAGGCGGAGGGAGCCCGGGGAGGCCAGGACCCGGTTTCAGATTCTGAGTCCCGCTTGGCCTGGGACTCCGCCAGGTCTCCCTCACCTCAAGGGGCTGCCGTCTTCCAATTATGTCGCTCAAAAATATCTTTTCTCTATTTTCTTTTTTTTACTGTAACGCAGTCAGAAAGACATGAAATCACAGCTCCATAAAATATACAAGTGGCTGAGCTGGCCACACACACACACACACACACATAAATAAATAAATAAATAAATAAATAAATAAATTTAAAAATAAATAAATAAATAAAATATACAAGTGTCTACATTTTTTTTTTATTTGTGTGCAGAGAAGTGCATGTCCATTTTGCTCCACGGAATATACTTCACGTTACTATTCTGTCTCGTTTATTGAACTATCAGACCTGGGCGGGGCTGACGCTCGCAGGTAGAGCTGCCTGCCTGCCGCAGGCTCTGAGTCCGATCCTCGGCCCACAGCAGAACGCAGTCGCCCGGGACGGTTTGGCGCTCTGCCCTCTGAGCACAAGCCACTGTGGGAGATGCAGTCCCCGTACAGTGGCGTCAGCAGTGGCGCAGCTCTCCCGGGCGAAGAGCTGCGTGCGAGGCGCAGACAGGTCTGTGTGGTGAGGCCAGCCGGCCAGGGCTCAGGAGCGCGCTGTGAGGCCAGCCCAGCCCTCCCGCGGCCCCCCTACACCCTGAATTTTGCTTTTTGTTTTAGTGCCTGGGTGGAAGCCAGGGTCCTGCATGTGCTGGGTAATTGATGGGCCGCGGAGCTACATCCTCGCCTAACTTTTTTTTTTTTTTTTAAATTTTAAGCTAAGATGATCCTTTCTCTTGCTGAGTACATTCCATACTTTTAAAGATGCTTTAAATTTTCCTGGTATATTATTGTGTCAGCTGTAAATGGAATGAGTACAACCCTTCTCTAGCCAGCGGAGGACACATTTTTTAAAAATTTGTAATCCACTATACTGTCGACTACGTTATCAGCCCTTCCTGGGTAGGTTGAATATTTTATCATACTGCAGCGTTTTTCAAGCAGCTTCCAAAACTCTGTGCTTATCATTAGAGCTCAGCGGTGCCCATGGGCTGTGGGAAAGGTGACGCGTCTGCTGAGTAGCCTGGCCGTGAGGGGGGCAGACCTGCATTTTGACAGGCTGAATGTTTCTCTCATAGTTGCTTCAAATTCGGTTTTTAAAACACTCCATCCCAGAGGCGGTGCCCTTTTCCTCATGGCCTATAAACTTTGTGCTATGTGTTCTTTGTGAAATTATTATTTAAAAACCTCTAGAATCTTATGCTTGGAAAGGATGACTCTAAGCAAATCTCAGCAACTGTCTGAGACTGAAGGTAGCTGGTGGCCTGGAATTCCTCACTCTAGGAATTAAGTGCTGTTACACTGTAAACTTACATTTCCTTAAGGAAAAAGAAATTCAGTGAATTTGTGAGAAAAAGTGAAGCTGCCGCCTGAACAGGGACTTGAACCCTGAACCCTCAGATTAAAAGTCTGATGCTCTACCAATTGAGCTATCCAGGCCCTGCAGGTTGAGCTCATTTCCAGTCTAGAATTGGGATAAGTTACTATTGCAGTCCAAGGGTATTGTAAACTGGTTGTTCACTGAAAAGATAACTGAGTAGACATTTAAAACCCAATTGGCCCATCCTTGCTTTCTTCAAGCCTGAGAATAACACCATCAAGAAATAATCCTTAATTGTGTATAGTCTGAGGAAAGGGAAAATAAAGAAAACTGATAGCTCCTAACATTCACGGAATGTGCAGTTCCACCTTCACCACTGTCCTGTACCACTGGCACCAAGAAATAACCAAATGACAATGACACACAAAGAAAATTTTAAAACAGCAAACATACAAGACAAATGGGAAGGAACCAGTGGAGGGCAATCATAAGTACCTGCCAACTTTGATAAAAACCCTCAACTTGTTTTTCCTTGGTGAAAGAGCAAGATGTTGAACAGGAGGTCACTGTCAAGGTACTGTGTGTGGCCCCACTTCTACAATGACCTCACTGCCCTAAAAGAATTTTGATAAATGTAGTAGCACCATATATTTGTTCAGGAAAGCATAACATTTTTTATCATTAACTGAAATTCTTCTAAAACATAGATATAACTTGCATCAGCAATCTAAAAACCAAAGAAAGTCAGTACCCAGCTATGTCGCCAGCTGACATGGATTCCCAGGCATACGTAAGGTGGCGATCACACAGGGGCTGGATCCCAGCCTCCGAGGACCCTCAGCCTTGGCTGCCCGCTGCTTCAGGAAGCCCCACAGGCTCCTACGATGTTGGCAGTCAGCTGAGGGCTTTTGCGTACCTCAGATAGAAATCATCAGCTGGTACATAGTGGCCCCTTGATGTTGACCGCGCTGCACTTTGAAAGCAAGTGTCCAGCCCAGTGTGGTGGCTCACTCCTGGAATCCCAGCACTCAGGAGGCAGGGGCAGGAAGATGGCAGCAAGTAAGGCCGGCCTGGACTACGATCATAGTGAGACCCTGCCTCACAAAAAAACTAAATAAATAGTGTTCTGCTGGGCATGGTGGCACATTCCTATAATTGCAGAATTGGGGAGGCTGAGGCAGGAGGATTGCTGGGAGTTTGAGGCCAGCCTGAGCTACATAGTGAGTTCAAGACCAGCCTGCAGTGCATTGCGAGACTTTGTGTTTTAAAAAAAAGCTACTGTTGGGGCAGAGCCCGGGTCCCCCTTCTGTCCTTCTCTTCTTGAACAGTAGCTTTCTTTTCCCTGATAAATATGTTTTGCTCTAAAAAAAAAAAAAAAAAAAGCTATGCCTCTCCCAACTCTTGCTCACTCCAGACTTAGGTACAACTGCTTTCTTAACAAGTATCTTTTACCTGACTCCCCCTCCCCCACACACACACCCGTTTCCAGCCTCTGCGGGCCCCACACACTGACTCCTCAACAGCTCCGTTGCTCAGGGCATTAGGCCCCACTTAGGCTGTGAGAAGAGAACCCAGCGAGGTCCCCTCAGCAAAGTCACGGCAGGCCCCAGGGTCCCCACACCTAGCGTCAGGATCCCTGACTCAGGGAGGGACTGGTGGTATGGTATGCGACCAGGGCAAGGTGAGCGATGAGGGCGGTACAGCCAGCCACGGGCTAAGTTCTGGCCCTGACAAGGGGGCTTGCGGGTGACTCAGTGGAGGTTCTGGGTCTACTGTGCCCTGACCTGCACCCATTTCTCTGCTGCCTGGTCCTCAGTTCTAGAGTGACCTGGGAGCTGCCCCAGGACCCCCAGGCACACTGCACCCGCCAGAGCGGGCCCAGAACCTGAGGCAGCCTCCTTCTCCACTCCCTAGTTCCTCACTGAACATGGTAGTGAGTACAGTCGTTCCCTGGTTGGGAGTTCCATGCTAGGACAGCATGGAATTGTGCTGTAGTCAGAGTTTACAAGGGAAAGGATTTAATACGGGACACTATCTATAGGGTTATAGTATAATATTCTCCCAAAGAGTCAAGAACAAAGAAGTGCAGGCGATCTGTCCACACACTAGAGACCCAAAGAATCCAGCTGAGCACCTAGATGCCATGGCAATGTCCTGCGTAGGTCCAGCTGGAGGCCTAGAGCCCAGGACGATGCCTTGCCTCATGCAAGCCTGTTTCAAGGGTCTGCACCAGGAGGGCCCAGACGTCAGTGGTGGAAGCTAGAAAGTCTGCCAGCGGGATGAAGGGTCTGTACCAGCAGGCTGAGGGGTCTGCACTGGGGCCAGGAAGTGATGCCCAAAGCAAGCATCAGAGCTCCCTGCAGAAGTGCCGCAGGGCAGTGAGGGTCCAGTTTCCTCTGATGATGGTAACAGCCAAGCTTACGTCGGGAAAACCGGCGCAGCCCACTTCTAGACAGTCAGCAGCACCACCTCCTCCTCTCCCGTTTGTTCTCTGCTGCGGGCAGCACTCCTCAGGCAGGCCCTCCACTCGCAGCACCCCACTGATTCAGTTCGGCTGGGCGCTCCAAGTTAAACACCAGTTGTCAAACCCACCACACAGTGTTGTAAGCCTTCGAGATGGTTCGGGTAACTGCTGGTGGCCGGTGCTCTTAGGCTGGAAATCAGTTACGGAAAGAAGCAGATGTGGTTTGCTGGCTCTACATTTTGTGACCACTTTATCTGAGAAAATGATTTTCTGGGACACACATCTGATAGGGCAGTAAGTGACCCAAATAACTACGACAGGGGAAGAAAGAAAAGCAAAGGCAACTTTCCATGGCTGAAGGAACCCCCTGAAGGGGATCTGCACGTAGGTATGTGCCAACTCTTGTGGATAGTGCCTCTTGGCCTCTTGTTTGATAGAGGGAATCGAACTCAGGACCTTGTGCTTGCCAGGTAGCACATGTTTGAAATATGTGCTGGGGTTTCCCCTGAAACTCTTGGCCTGCTCACCAGACCTTCCTTCCCCATTCCAAGTGCCCCCTCCGAGATCAAGAAGAAGCATACATCCACACTGCACTGCAGGAAGTGCAGGCAGAAGCGAGCCTCGGCCCCTTCGAGGGCAGCTTCCTCCAGTGTGCGGCGCAGTACTGCACACATTCACTGATTTGACCTGAAGACGCCAGTAGGATAATCTTGTGTTGTATAGAGTATTCTTCACTGCAAATGTGTCGCCATATTTTAATTTTTAGCAATCACACAAGGCTTGTAAGAAAAGACAGGAGTACAAGTAATGGCCTATTATACTACAGAGCCAGATTTCTCAGAAAGGCTTGCCCATGGAGACAGCCTAAGAGTGACAGCCACCTTGCATTCTGGCCTCAGGCTTGCTGAAAGCCACCAGAGGGCTCAGGTCTCCCGCTGCCAATATGACACACAGATGTCAAAGAAAGACAAAGTATGGAACACTTTCGTGTATGGATTTCCCATCTTTCTTCGCTCCTGGTGTCCTCCCTCCGAAGTCTAAAAGTACGGCAGGGGATGAGGCAATAACAAAAATAGGATATTACATATACTAGGTATTCAAGAAACTGAATAAATGAATGGTTGTGTCCAGGCCTTAGTCACTGCCACACCAAAATAAGCTGCAGACACTCCCTTTCACCTTCATGTAAATCCTAACCATCAGCATCTAGAAGACCACTTTGCAGAGGAAACACTGACAACTAGGGTGCTAGGTCGATGCCCTACTCGTGGGACACCCCCTCAAAATACCTTGCCTCACTTCAAATACAGTCATTCCCTTGTTCCTGATGCTTTCTGAAGCAGTTTTGAAGGTCCTCCTTCTTGAATGTCTTTAGTTACATTGTCATGGCTGCCCTGATGTCATGAATTGATTTGAAACATTCACCTTTCATGGTCATTTTGACTTTGGGGAAGTGCCAGGCATGCCATGGTGCCCGGCCTAGTGAATAAGACAGATGAGGACATGCACTTTATATGATCATCATCTTTACCTATAATAAATGTGAGGGAAATATCTTATTTTTGTTATTAAAGGTATTATTCTTGACTTCATAATACAGATGTTAGTGCCAATTACGGAGTTTCTAAATTGCATTCTAAATTATGGACATGAGAATTCAACATTTGCCCCTCAGTACAGTCTGCTTCTGTGGCTGCTGCTCTAAAGACAGAAAAGATTGGGATTGAGGTTCCACATGGTATAAAATGAGACAGGAGGGGGGCAGGGGAGATAGCTGAGCTGTCTAAGTGCCTGCCTGGCAAGTGCAAGGACCTGAATTTGATCCACGATACCACATGCAGGTTGAAGCAATTTGTCAATATTCTTTCCAGGCATGTTCCATTCATAAAACCATAGACATATAAAGCGCAACTCTCTCCTGAGATGTTTTTAAACATGCAAAGATCAACTTAGAACTTAAATTTCTCTGCTGCCCATAGGAAGTTCAAGTAGTTTCTTAATTGAGCACTGCTGGAATTTCTAGTGCCTCAATTGATTCTAACACATGTACAGAATTATTTTCCAAGAGGCTGAACAAAGCTTCTTAGATGCAAGCTAAAAAATGTTAGTAGGGACATCAGAGTGGTTAAAAACTCCAAGAAAGACACCCCTGACAACATTATCCATATTTTAAACATGATTTTTTTAAAAAAAACATGATGAAACTGAAACAAATTTATTCAGTCATACAACACACACGTGGTATGATTTTAAGTGTCTAATTTTTTTTTTAATTGATTACACTAGGATGCAGTACCACACTACCCCTCAGAATACCTTCCCTTGCTTCAGATACACTTATCCCATCATCCGTACCACTCTCCAAAGCAGTTCTAGAAAGTTCTCTTTCATGAGTGTGTCTCACTATATTGTGGCTGCCTCCATTTCTTGAATCCATTCAAAACGTTTCCCTTTCACCGCCATTTTTACTTTGGGAAGAGCAGGACGTCCCCTGATGTCAGCACAGCAGAGGAGGTGGGTGAGGACGCCGCAGTTTCCACAGCTGCCTTCTGTTGAGTAGGGGGCGCTCAGCAGCAGCATTCACTACGTTCTGGATCGCGTCTTGTAAAGACACCCAGAAAAGTGGACTTCCAGAACTGTTGCAGAAAGTGGTAAAAATGATGGGGTAAATATTTGAAGTTAAGTCACCTGGGGACCTCTGGTGATATCCCTCCCAAATCAGGGGTAGGTCTGAGTTTCCTGCTTATTTGTAGCTGGCCATCGCCTCCTTTGTAACGTCAGAGGGTGTCCAGGGCAGGGTCAGCGGTCCTGCCAAAGCTTCCCACAGCAAATTCGGCCAGAGGTCACTGCGGCTGCGACAGTGCGCGGTGCCTTCGCAGCAAGCCTGCCTAGCGTTGGTCCCAGTCCATTCAGCTGGGGCCTGGGGCCTCCTCCCTACTCTCTGCCACAGTCATGGTTTCTTTTGCTGGCCCCCAGGCAGCAGCAGTGCTGGGGCAGGGTAGATCCAGCTCCTTCAAGGTCATCAGGGTGAAAAGAAAGGCTGGCCTCTTTTCATTTCAGAAGATCCTCTGTCCAAGCGATTTGTTTTTGTTTCAGAGCCCCACAGACGGATATGAGTAACAGAAAAAGTGGTTCACGGGGAAAAGAGCCTCACGGGGTGCAAAAGCGCACGCGCACACTGTCCGCACACTCCTCTCCTCCCCTGGCTGCGCTCTGCCGCGGTCTGCAGCACAGACTTGGGGCGTGGGGGCGCTGAGCCCTTCTATGCCGTTTATCTCAGGTAAAGGTGACATTCGGGGTGGTCACCCCGCGACAACAGTGGCCTTAAGGCACATCAAGGACAGCTGGGGCAGGGGCTGCGGGTGAGAGGGATCAGGCGAGTGGGATCGGGCCGCAGTCAACAGGGGCTTTGAGTCTCGCAGGAGGACAAAGACGACATGGGCCAGAGTCGCCCAGAGCCCAGAGCGGTGGCACTCAGAGGTGAGGGTCGCCAGACTCAAATCCAGGCTTCCATCCGGACTGGACGCACGCGCCCGCTGTTGACTGGTGACAGTTGTAGAAACGCAATCGCAATCGGAAGCTCCCCACTTCTGGCCTGTCATCCTCATGAGACTCTCCTGATTCTTCCAAGGTGGTGGGGTTCATAATCCTCATTCAGACTCCACCCCTACGCTCTATAATACCCGGGACGGGCACGTCCTCCCAAAGCTGAGGTGGCCTCGGAAGGACAGCTCTGGGCCTCCCAGGAGCGACCCTCCGCCCCCCAGACTAGTTGGACGGTTTCCTTTCGCCTACGACTACAAGTCCCACAAGGCCCCGCGGCCCAGGCCCGCGATTACAAGGCCCCAGAAGCCTCCGCGGCCGACGCTTGGGACTCCAAGGCAACTGCGCAGCCGCATAGCGTGTGCAGCCCGCTCTTCCGGGCAGCACGGAGCCGAGGCAGCGGACGCTTCTCTATGACGTCATAGACTCCTCCCCGCGGAGCTGAGCGCGGTGGCCCCAGCGGGACTCGGGGCTCTGCAGACGGGGCGGGGAGACGTGTAGGGGTCGCTTCCAGGTTTTTCTTTTTCCAACAACGTGATGCCACAGGGTAAAAGCTTCACTCTTTCTCAGCCAGCTTTGTTCTCTTAGCGTGCATTTTGTGGGCCTACTCGTGTTTGGCTGCGTTCGGAGGTGCAGGATGTGTATCTGAAGAAAAGCGCTGCTAGACCAAGGCCTTCCCCTGTGCCCTCGGTCGTGAGACGGGGCCTCGCGGCACAGCTCGGGCCGTCGCGAGCTTGCGGTGCGGCGGGGCTGGCTGGCGCTCGGAGCGGCCCCGCCGCGCCCGCCGAGGTTACGGTTCAGAAGCAGCAGGTTTACTGTGTGCATTCATCTTGCGTTTTTCCCGTATCCTTTTTTTTTTTTTTTTTTGGTATCGGGAATCCAAGTCAGGACCTTGCGCTTGCCAGACAGGCACGGTGCCACGATATTCTCAGTATTCTTTTACAGAACAGCTTTTGGTGGTGTCTAATAACTAACCTTATGCCACGTACCACCATTTCTTTGCTGGTTTTTTCAACACCAGGGTTTTTCTTTGGGATGCCTAACGTATTTTTTGGTCTGCTATTGTTGACTTATCTTTATAAAATAGTTAATGGTATTGAGTATATCATTACGGTCTTGTTTACAAGGAAAAGCTCCCGCTCCTTGTTTCCTAAAGTCTTCTTTGCTCTTTGAGTTAGTCATACGTTGGTTTCCTATACAAGAGAAGCTATGCTCTGTTTAAGCTTGTGTATCTGATCTTAATTTGCAAATGGTTAGGTAACCAAGGGATTTGGGGAGGGGGTAAAAAGATTCTAAAATATGTTAGGTACACGTACCAACTCCACAATGATGATTCATATACCACAAGCATGTACTCAGGGATTTTGTATTTATTTTTAAAATTAATGCTATTAGTCTTTTTAATATGCATAATAATCCCATCGTAGGGGATCTGTTCCTGTGCATAATATATCTTAATTCTTTTTCTTCCACATCCCTCTTCCTCCAGTCTCCTCCCGCTCCCTTTGTAAAATTTCGTTTCCATTGTTCTTTCCATTCTCTTTTTAGTCTGTCCTCCCTCGTGTTCCAGCAGGGAGAAGCACTCACAAGAGACTGGTGGCCTACGAACAAAGAAGCTTATTAAAAGCCAGTGACCCACACCCTGACGCCAGGTCAGGAAAACAAGCTGTCAGTTTGGTCTTTACTGCCAAATTACATACTTGTTAAGTTTCCATCACAAACACATCACCCTATTATCTCATTCTCAGGAATTTTATAAGAATGCCACACAACTGTCACTAGGTTTAGATTTCCCAGACACTGTTGACCATCTGCAGGTCATGGGACATTGTGGTTTAACATTCGTTACTACTTCCCAACTTGCTTTAACTATTTGTTCTTATCTTGCTGACCTTATTTTTCTCTTAGTAGGTTTATGGTTAACTGCATGGGAGAGGATGAGGGAGTGAGTTTATTTACAGTTTAAGTGAACTTTAGTGACTTACGATGGAGTTACAAAAGAAAATGGAGTCTCTCTTCCCCCTCACGTGTTCCCCTTCCCATCTCAAAGTTTTCTTCCTGCATCCCATTATCTGTCCTCCATATGGGTCCTCACTTGCCCTTTGAGTTTCTCACATAAGAGAAACTATGATATTCAGATTGTGTCTGATTCATTTCATTTAAAACTGTATTCTCAAGGTACATCCATTTACCTAGAAATGGCTTAAGGGTGCCCTCTATGGTAATGGGCCGGCTTATTGTATATAAAATCACATGTGTCCATCAGCTGATGGGCATCTGGGCTGCTTACAAGATTCAGCTGCTACAAATAGTACTGCTGTAAACATGGGTGTGCATATATGACTGGTATGATGTTCTTAACCCTTTGGGAAGATACTTAGAAGAGAAATAGCTGGGTCAAATAGAACTTCCAGTTGCAGGGGGTTTTTTAGGGTTTTTTTTTTTTTTAGTTGAGTCTTTTGAGGAACCTCCATGCTGATTTCCCTAGCTAGTGGTTGTACCAGTGTACACGCCTATCAGTAGTGAAGAACAGTCCCTTTTCGAAAATCTTATTTTTCTTTTTTGGTCCCAGGGATTGGACTCAGGACCTTGCGCTTGGCAGGTAGACACTTATGCTGCTGAGCTGGCTCCTCAGCCCAAAGCTTCCTTTCTTTTCACAGTCTCAGCAGTTTGTGATTGTTTGACGATGGCCATTCTTTCTGGAGTGAAATGGAATCTCAGGGTTTTTGTTTGTTTGTTTGTTTTGTACCAGGAAGCAGGCTCCATTGTTGTTTTAATTTGCATTTCTCAACTGGCCAGTGATGTTGAACATTTTTTCATCTATTTATTTGCTGATTGTACTTCTTCATGTGCGAAATGTCTGTTCATTTCAAATTCTCCTTTTTGGACTGGGCCTTTAAATTTGAGGGTATAGAAAGCCCTTCCCAGTCCTTATCATGGTCCAGGAGGTTTATATTAGTGATCCCGTGGAACACTTGTTGGAGTTCTACCAAGTTAATTCCAATTTACCACTCCAGTACAACTGACGGTGAGAAAAAGACATATCTTGGTTACTTTTCTCTCACTGCTGGGACAAAATACTCAGCATCCAAAATTAAGGAAGCAAAGATATATTTAGCTCAGAGCTTGTGGAGGTTTCAGTCCATACTCAGCTGGCCCCAAGGCAAAATGGCACATGGCAGAAGACAACAGTTTACAGCGGTGGAAAAACAGCGAAACAGCAAGAGGAAAAAGACAGGAGCAGCGGCAGCGGCGTGCAAACCTCCCTCCCTCCCGTCTGTTGCATTCAGGCTGTCTGTCCCAGGGCAGGTGTAGCGCTCACACCCATAACCGCAGCCTTGGGTCATGATGTAATCACAGCCTCTAGAAGCATGTGCCCCAGGACCACATGAGGCTTTGGGGGACAACTAGACACAAACCGTAACAACACTAAGACATTTGTAGTGGGGAGCCAAGGGGGTCCTGAGCCCAGCTAGTAAGATAGCTAACTGAAGCAAAGGTCTCAACCTAGGGCCAGGCTGCGGTTTTATTAATTCATGAAGAGGGGAATGGCTTAGATATGAGTGTTGTGCAAAAAAAAAAAAGAAAGGAGGGGCCAGAGATATAGCTCAGCAGCACAAGCACCTGCAAATGCACAGTCCCGAGGTACATTTCTGGAAAAGAAAGAGAAGAGAAGGGAGGGGAGAGGAGAGAAGAGAAAGAGAACAAAAAGTTCTTATTAGGTAAGAGGTACATATGCATCAAGGGGTAGGCTATCTGGGGCTTTAAAGCACTCCTGGAATAAAGTAAGAGCAGAGATTGCTGAATAAGATTGGAAAGCACTGAGCACTGCTGGTGCAGGTTGAGGGGCATAGAAATTTACTGCTGCATTTTGTGTTCATTGTCTTAAATGTTCTGGAGTAATTTTTTTTTAAGGTGTACCACATTCCTATTGGAATGGAAGCCACTAATCCTTTCCTGCCTTCTGTTGAAGACCCCCTTGGCCGGTGCCCTGAAGTGAACTTTTGCCCTTACTGTAATTCCTTTTTCTGGACTCCTCTTCCCAGCTAGTCCAGATCTAATAAATTGCAGCTCTTCCAAGAACACCCCACCTCCACACTGTGTCCCAGAGGCCCTTCTCTCCATGCACACGCCCTTGTCAGCAAGATAAAGTCAGGGTTCTTCTGTCCTGAGTCTCAGACTCCAAGGAGGCATCTTCCAGTTTCAAACACACTGGCATATTTCTAGATTTCTAAACCACATTTCCCTTGAAACACCAGGTCCCAAGGAGCAACCCAGCCGGCTGTCACAGCGCGCTCACGCCTCTCCCTTTCCCGCTCGTCCCCATCTGTCATGTGCACAGTGGTTCTGGTGTCTGGCTCCCAGCCTTCCAGGCTACCGTGTGTCTTGGCTGAGTGGTGTCATTAGGCCCAGAAGAGCAGCTGCTCAGCATTTATGGCATCTGTATTCACATAGATGAATCAGCCCCCAAGCGTTCTTCTGCCTTTTATCTGGAATCTGGACCTGGGGACAGGAGCTCCCACGTGCATCAGCTTCCTGTGCCCGCCTCCCACTGGTGAATCACAGCCTTCCCTTTTAAAATTCTTATTCAAAAAGCCCCTTCTCTGCCATCCGTTCCCCACCCACAAGCATGCATCCTTCACACCTTTCGCCCACACAGCTGAGCTCCCATCCAACAGCCCCACCAGCGCTACCACTCCCGTCCTCCGCCTCGTGCCTCAGCTGTCATACCCCTCCCAATTTTCAGTCCTCCACTAGTGATTCCTGTCATTATTCTAAGTAGTTCTGTACTACTGAGAAGCATCTTCGTAGAGCTCACCTGTTACATTAGGCTCTGAACGAATTCTCTTCTTCCACTGTGGCCAGATTTCAATCCCTGTTCTGTACTCCTTACCATCCACTTGCTCTATGCCTTAAAGTTACCTGTCTCCCAAGACCTCATCTGTGTCTGTTCTTAGATAAAAACCACACAGATAGCATCTTCAGCAACCAGATAGGGAAACATTTCTCACTCTGACAGTAGTCATTGTCATGGCTGTGGACCAAGCTCTAGCTTCATGTTGCTGGTGTGGACAGAACCCCCCGGACGCATATCTGACAGACTTAAAAATCCATTCCCAGTTTCATATGCTGAGGTCTTACTGATATTCTAGAGAGATTGAGGATGGGCTTCACTCATTCAGAACCTACCAGCTCCACTTCTAGGGGTTTACTTATATGTCTGTATGTTTTAAAAGTGATATACCTATGTACAGAGTTATACACTGAGTAGTTTGTGATAGTAAAGGATTGAGAATAACCTGAATGTTTTCTGTCATGGGATTGGCTAAATAAATTCTTGCCATACGTACAACAAAATGCTGTGCATCTGGCGATGGTTAGCTG
This sequence comes from Octodon degus, assembly GCF_000260255.1. Lineage (NCBI taxonomy): Eukaryota > Metazoa > Chordata > Mammalia > Rodentia > Octodontidae > Octodon > Octodon degus. The sequence continues at coordinate 19,615,685 of NW_004524599.1, forward strand.
TACGTATCAACATGGCTAGGCCAAGCCACCCAGTTGTTCTGTGGAACACCAGATGCTTCTGGTGAGGTGTCCTGTGCTTGTGATTAACAGAGACAGTCAGGGGCTGGGGAGATAGCTCAGTAGAATAAGTGCTTGCCTGGCAAGCGCAGGGTCGTGAGTTCAACCCCCAGTACTGAGGGGGAAAAAAAAACAAAACCACAGTCAGCTGACTTTAAAATTGATGAGGGGATGGCTCATCCGAGCAGTTGAAGGCCTGAAGAACGAACTGAGTCCTGATTCCCCTCCATCACTGTAACATGGAGATTTTGTCTGAGTTTTCAGCTTACTGCTCTGCTCTAGAAATTTTGTGCTCAAGGCTGCAAAATCAATGCTTCTCTGCACTTCCAGCCCCCTGGGCAGCCCTGCAGAAGTCAGTCTCGCCAGAACCTCACAACGGGCGGGCGAGCCAGTCGCACTGACGAAAGCGAATCTTGCTCCCAGCTCTGATGCACAGCTGTGATGCGGTGCCCCGCAGGGAGCGGTGCCAAGGGAATATTTTTGAGTGAAGAAAAGCCAAGTTGAAGTAAGAATGTGTGTTTACGTTTGCTTATGTCCTTACAAGACTCTGGAAGGATGTACAAAATAATGTGCATACTTGGGGTGGACGGACACAGAGTGGGCGCATGCTTACGCACTTCGTGAAACATGGCTATTCAGAGACTAGATTCCTGAAGAATTCCTTAGCCCCTAATTGTAAATTCTTTCTTCTTGGTGCAAATGCCAGCTCAGTGGCGTGGGACTCACCATTGTCCTTCCCTGGAGCTTCCTCATCTGTCTTAGGCTGAGGCCTCGCGGCTCCAACTCTCTTCTCCTTTCTCTCTGCTCCTGGGGCTCTTCATCAGGCACGCGCTCCAGGTTCTCTCTCCAGCATCCCCTCGCTAGACCCCTAGGCTCCCTGCTGGAACTGCGCCTGGAGCCCCAGTGCTGCGTCCCTGCTGCCACCCTCCTGCCTCCGCCTGCTCCCGAGCTCCGTCACACATCCCGCTACTTTCGAGCCGTCTCCACACTCGGGTCATCATTCTGCTGGCGCGACACTCAGTGCTCACGAGATCTCATCATCCTGAACTGAGCGTTTTTGACTGGCCGCCCCGTTTGGTGGTCTCCTCAGCCCAAAGAGGCATTTTGTAGTCACCACCACTGCAGAGAGCTACTCAAAAATAGAAATGAAAGTCCTAAGAAGTAAGAAGTCCTAAGAAGTATTGCTGGGCAGAAGGCATCAATCATAAGCATCCTCGTGCTCGCTTGGGCAGCGCATATACTAAAACTGGAACGATACAGAGAAGATGAGCATGGCCCTCGCTCAAGGATAGCACGCAAGTTTGTGAAGCATTCCATATTTTACATAAATAAATAAATGATAATTAGCACCTCAAACATCCAGGGCAGTCTGGCACGGCAGGAATTTTCCACTCAAGTGCAAACGGGGTAGTGGCTTGGGTATTGCCTTTGTTATTCTTCTCTCCTTGCTGGGACAAGTACCTGACACTCAAAATGAGGGAAGGAAAGGTTTATTTAGCTCACAGTTACTGGAGGTTTCAAGACACTGGAGGAGAGGCCGGGGTGCTGCCGTGTCCAGGACGACCCTCTCCACACCTCTGAGAAAGCACAGGGTAGTCAGTTTAACGTTCGCGTCTCTCTGGCCCCGCCCCATCCTCTGACCCCGCCCCATCCTCTGGCCCCGCCCATCCTCGGGCCCCGCCCCATCCTCTGGCCCCGCCCTACCCTCTGGCCCCGCCCCATCTCGGGCCCACCCTGGTCCTCTGGCCCCGCCCCTCAAGCCACTCGCTTCCTCCAGTCGCGTCTGCCCCACAACTTACATCAATCTTTGGGGGAACCACTAGATACAAACCATAACAGGTGTGTGTGTCACCCTTTGGCTCAAAATCTGAGGACATATAGTTCTCCCCTCTTTTCCTTACACATTCAGTCAGTCGTTAAGCCTGGCTGCTGGTCCTCCTCTAAATATCACCTCTCCCCCCTTGCTCCTGTCAACTACAGCCTTTCGATGCAGTTCAAACCCTCGCATGAAAGTCTGCTTTTGCAGCCTTCTCTCCACTTTTTTTTTTTTAAACCAGGGATTGAACTCAGGCCCTTGTGCTTGCCAGGAAAGCACTTATTCTACTGAGCCATCTCCCTGGCCCCCCTTCTCTCCACTTCTAATCTGTTTGAGACAATGCAGGCATTTCCACCTCCTCAGTGCTCCCTTCTGGAAAAATAGAAATAAAAGTCCTAAGAAGTAACCTATACTTTTAGGTTTTCCATGCAAGAATAGCCACTGTTCACCTAAATATTTTTCCTCCTTTCCTACAAAGATCAAGATCTGCCTATTTCTGGGATTCAGAGACAGTGTCTGATCCCAGTGAGCCGAATCTCATATCCTCCCATCAGACGAAACTTCCAAGGCTAATGGAAGACACTGTACCCACAGCCTCCCCAACTCAGGCAACATCTGCGGGGGGAACTCAGGATTCCAGTTTCTGTAAATGATGAATTGGTTATGTGACGTTATGTGACTGGTTATGTGACATTATGTGATGAGCCCTGAGCCCCAGCTTTTCTCATCTGCAAAAGGAGATGACACATCCCACCCCAGGCCTCTTGTGAGAATGTGAGAAATCATAAAATTGATAACATGAAAAGGCAAGTGTTCCCCAAATTTCGTTTAAGTCCAGAGTATCGTGAGTTTACGAAAGAGTGGGCCGCTCGATCCTTCCCACATCAGCGGCAGTCCTGGAGGTTGCTGATCCTCTGACCCTAAGGTTTCCTCTCCAGGGGAAAAGGTGGGCGGAGGGCCGCCTGCAGGTGGGCAGTGATGTCTGTGATCGTTTAACTCACATGCGCAGTGCTGTGAGCCGGATACTGTCCTGAGCACCTCAGAGCTCATTCTCTCCACAGACAGGACCAGTTGGGGTTTCAAAGACATTTGCAGATTCTCTGGGTCCTCCTTCAAAAGGCAGAGCACTCTAATGAGTGCAGAAGAGTGCACGTGACAGTGTGTGACATCAGCAGCTGAGGCACAAAGAGCCCTGGGTGTCCCCTTTGCTTTCCCACTAGGATCACTTACACAGAGCACCCAGCAGCCTGTCGCCCTGGTTGTGAACCCACACATGGCATTCGTGGACCCATAGAACCCTACAGGGTCAGAGCCTCTATCTTCAGAGCTACAGATGTTGCAGATATCTGCCTGTTCTCTGCCCTTCCTTCAGCGATGAAGTGAGGACTGACCGCCTCTTCTTGGTGGGGCCGATACACAGCTGAGCTGGGAAGCACTGCTGAGTCCATCCCGCCCAAGATAGGTTCTTCGCTGGGAGCCAGCGCACCGGCCTGGGTCCTGCTCACGATGCAGCACGCCCTATTGTGTGCATCTTCGCTGCTCCATGTTATAACACTTTGCAGCACCTGGCCCTCCCAAGCAGCGGGCTTGACATTTAAGGAAACCAGAGCTGGATTCACTGATGACACATTGCCCACGTGCCACGCCGACGTCATCTCACACACCTGTGTTATTCAGCTTTTAACAGCAGATTAATGGAGGAAAGATTTAATTGGGTTCATGGTTTTGTTGTAGGCACCAGAGTTAGATAGAAATATTATATGCAGTCAGACAAGGCTGGACCCTCAAAGGAGATAACACAGAAGACAAGATACCTTACAACTGTGGGAGGGACGGATGCTCCTGCTGTGAGCCAGACCTACAGACCAAA
>NW_004524599.1:19619666-19626325 GCF_000260255.1 Octodon degus
ACATTTATTTATTTATTGTGTGTGTGTGGCCAGCTCAGCCCACCAGGGGGCGAGGCTGGCTGGCATGTGGTGCTGGGGGATCGAACCGCGGTCCCTGTGCTTTGCCAAGCCTGTTCCAAGTAGGTGCCTTAGACCACTGAGCCATCCCGCCAGCCTAAGTAGGTGCTTTAGACCACTGAGCCATCTCTCCAGCCCTTAATTCTTTATCAAAGAAGAACACCTAAGGTTTTATAAAGGCACTTAGTCAAGGAGGCTGGGGGCAAGGTGGTCAGGATATCATAGGGGGCTAAGTTAGATAAAATTAATATATAGTCAGAAAGGGACTGAGCTCTCTAGGAAGTCAGAAAAAGATGAAGATATCAGAATTGTGGCTGGAAGCTCATCTGAAGAAGGCAAGACCTTAAGATTAAAGTCACAATGGCTAGACTTATGTTCTTCTGTAAGGGATGAATGGAAATTTGAGACTATACTGTAATGGGTAGCACCCAGTGCATTAAGTCCAGGTATATACATCAGCCATCCGGGTGCATGACCAGAACACCTGGCCCATCCCTTTCTCAAATGTTCCTGTTTTAGAAGTCATAGATAAGCTAAGGTTAATGATCTCATTCATATGCCCTTGAAATATGTTCGGATTCCCTATTGTATCAATATGAGCTAAGTGGATTTACTTTTTATCTTATTTGTTTATTATCGATTGACTGAAATTATATCCATGCTTGTCAATTTGCAGTATAATGTACCCTACAAAGGGCTTTGGTGGCAGCCCATTTCTGGGGTTCCTCCTATCCCTAAGGAGTTTTTCCTGTTCCTCAATAAATCTTTCCTACAAAAAAAAAAAAAAAAAGATTAGCATCCAGGATTGATCACCACCTGGGAAAGCCAGAAAAAATCATTAACCCAACTACTACTGGCTGGCTACCAGATAAGGTCCTGTTCTACATGCATGTCCGCTTGCTCCATGACTCCCTTTCCCATTTGGTCCTGGACTTAGTCAATTTTACCTGAGCAATGGTGCTTGTAATCCCACTGGATGACCATAGTTTTGTCCCACCCCACATCCACCTAAATGAGTTCCCATTTTCTCCACCTTAGCCCCACGTGGTTTTACACTATAAAAGTCCCTGGAAGAGGCAGCTTCCTGGGGACAACCCGCTCGGGCCCCCCTCCTGTCACTCTCTACAGGCTTCTCCGCCTGCTTTGTTCCTTTGGGCCCCCAGCCCACTGGAAGGTGTCTACGTTCAGAGCAAGTCTGCCCTGCAGTTTGCTGGTCGTCATTTAGTGGGTTGTCCCTGGAAGCTGTCTCTTCCAGGGACTTTTGTAGTGTAAAACTATGCGGTGAGGCAGGTTTAAGGTGGTGGAAAACATGGGAACTCACGTAGGTGGGCATGAACTGAGACAAAACTATGGCCAACCAATGGGATTACAAGCACCATTGCTCAGGTAAAATTGATTGAGTCCAGGACCAAATGGGGAAACCAGTCACGTAGCAAGCGGGCAGGAACGTAGAACAGGACTCTATCAGGTAGCCAGCCAGTAATAGTCGGATTAAAGATTCTTCTGGCTCCCTCAGGGTGATGATCAATCTCGGATGCCAATCTTTAGGGAGGTGGGCTTTTGTTTGATCTTTGGTCTTTAGGTCTGGCCCACAGGGGGAGCATCCGTCCCTCCCATAGTTGTGAGGTATCTTGTCTTTTGTGGTATCTCCTTCGAGGGCCTGGCCCTGTCTGACTGCCTGTAATATTTTTATCTAACTCGGCTGCCTGCAGTAGTTCCAGATCTGGCCCTTACTTCTCAGAATGACATTTCACAAAGGCCAAGAAGGATGAATCTGAACTGCACTCAGGGTAGGTTCCTCCACCCTCATGCTGAACACCCACCTGAAGCAGAGCTGGAACCCAAGACAGGACTCGAACACAGATCCGACCCCACTGTCAGGCCATTTGCATCAGCTGGGCTCACGCTTCTCTCCCCAGCACAGCTTCACAGAAACAAACCCACAGGGACATAAATTCCTGTTATGTAAAACTATTTTTCTTTCTTCTTTTTTTTTTCTTTCTCTTATCTTTATTCTAAAGATAATTTTAAAAAACAAACAATAAGAATGATACAGAATTTCAAAGCAAGAAAATAGGAAATTAACAATTGTTATGTTGCACATTGTTATCTTCAAAGTAGTTGCTCAGATTATCAGATAAGTATGCAAGATACCTGGTTCCACCCAAAAAAAAAGTATGCAAGATTAATCAGACAAGCATTAACTATTTCTTGCAATAAACTAATAGAACTTAGTAGTATAATTTCCCTTCTTTTTTCCTTTCCACCATCCTAGTTGTTCTTTCATTTAAAAAAAAAAAAAAAAAAAAAGCAAAACAGTGCTAAGAAGATTCAAATCAGGTTACTAGGACAGTTACAAAATCTATTTTTCTTGCAAACAATTCCTCACAATTAGCAGGACTCATTCTGCTATGTTTCTTAAACTTGAGCAAGTGCCAGCGCTCTCCTACACGGATAGACGTAAGAACGCGAGAACAGGGAGCAAAGCTGTCCACATGGCTTCGCCGCACGTCTTGTTCCCTCCAGCACGGAGGCATGATTTTAATTTTAACGGTGAGATGTGCTTCGGCAGTGTAGCCAGAATTCCTGCAGGGAGACAACTGGGTTCCCGGCGCCTGTCCAGGAAGCTGTCCAGTGGGAACCAGGCTGTGCTCACTCAAAGCCTCGGACTGGGCCGGCAGGATGGTCCCTGCAGAGGGAGCCAATAAGCCCTCCGCCATCCAAAATTTGGCTCAAATATCAAGACTGATGACCCACACATGACAGGAGAATATGAAAAGGTTCGTTATCCCTGTAAAAGACTTCTGAGGGGGTGCTGGCAGTCTCCCAGACTGCTCCCTTGGTGTCTGGAGAGAGAAAGTAGTGAGGGTTTCTAACTGGAGTTGTATGACAGTTGGGGTGGGCTGAGATCTCTCTTCACACTGCCTAGAGATCACCTGGCTTGGACAACCTCCATGCTCCCGCTCCGGGGCACCAAGGCAGGAGTGCCCAGACCTCCCTGTCATCTTGCCTGGTTGTGATGCAGGAGGGAGGGGGAGGAGGTAGCCTGACAGCTGGTCTTGGAGAAGAGAAGCAGGTTTTCTCTTGCAGGTAGCCTATGAATGGAGGCTCAAAAATGTTGCTGAAAACAATGCATTCTGAGGGAGGCGAAGGAAGGATGAGGTGTCTCAGGGAAGACAGAGAGCGGCTGAAGTAAAGATGGCTCTGAAGACCACGGGCCCTCAGGTACGAGCCAAGCCCCTCTCAGTTGCCTGAGCGGCAGAAAAAAGGTACAGCAACAAAGGCCAAGTAAAAAATCTGGTCATCCTGCTTCTCAGAAAAATCTTGTGCATAGTAGAAGATGAAACTGCCAGGTTGGGAGCGATGACATAGACCTGTGACCTCAGCTACCTGGGAGGCTGAGACAGGAGCATCACCTGGGCTCAAGAGCGCAAGATGGGCAACATAGCAAGATACAAAGAGGAAAAAAGATGGAACTGCCTTAATATCTTCCAGTTTCCATTGGCTAGAATTTTACAAAAATCTTCAATATGTTAAACATTACACATATGAATTGGAAAGTTTCTTTGTTACTTGGTTTTTGGTAAATTGGCAAAGTGTCTGGAGTGATTTTTCTTTTCTTTTTGAGACAGAGTCTGTCTGTGTAGTTCAGGCTGGCCTTGTGCTCACCTCCTAGCCCAGGCTAGTCTCAAACTCCCAACAGTCTTCATGCCTCAGCCTCCCAGATGCTGGCATTACTGTCTTGTGCCACCATACCTGGCCTTTGGATTGATTTTTAGACCAACTGCAGACTCACTGACTTTTGTCTAGCTGACTAAGACTGACTGGCTCTGAGCCACTGGTCTGACCTGCAGGACTCTGTGGGGGATGGAGGGAGGGTCTCCCACAAGTGTTCAGGTGGAGGGTCTCCCGACTGAACACCCACAATGTCAGGGGCATAGACACTGACCTCAGTCCTGGAGCTTGCACCCTCACGTCCCTGAGAAATGAGAATCCTGAAGGTCAGCTGGTGGTAGTGTCGTAGGCAGCCGAGTTAGACAGAAATATTATAGACAGACAGGGTCAGGCCCTCAAGGAGACAAGATGGAAGACAAGGTGACTTTGCAACTTGGAAGAGACAGACATTCCCATATGGGCCACACCTCAGGGCAAGAGGAAACACAGCCACACACTTCCCTAGGGATGAGCATCTGGGATTGATATTCTAAATAGGTATCAATCACCTTGAAAGAGCCCAAATGAGTCACCAACCCAACCCCAAATAGGAAGAGACCCTGTCCCATATTCATGCCCGCTTGCTATGTGACTCGCTTTCCCATTTGGTCCTGGATTTCATCAATTTTACCTGAGCAATGGTGCTTGTAATCTCATTGGTTGACCATAGATTTGTCCCACCTCATGCCCACCTAAGCAAGTTCCCATGTCTTCTCCACCACCTTAGACTCGCCTCACCGCATGGTTTTCCTCTATAAAAGTCCCTGCAAGAGACAACTTGAGGGGGGGCGCTACCCACTTGGTTCCCATTCCTGTCCCTCTCTCAGGACAGGAGCTTTCTTTCTCTTAATAAATATGTTCTGCTCATAACCTCCATTTGTTCCTAAAATTCATTCTTCGGTTTTAGAGAACACGAACTCATGCAGGTCAGATCAGGAGGTCATTTTTTCCCTGTGTCATTTGGAGGTTCCCTGTAGCATTTGGAAGTCACCCACCCAAGACCATTTTTTCTCCCTGTATCAGTATGTAGTATGAGACCTGATCCTGTATCCTCACGGAAAGCTACAGGATTTTCACTCAGACGTTTGCTTTTCATTAATCATGGTTACTTTGCACATGGATGCAATGGCAAAATTCACCTTGGTAATAACTGACAGATCTCTATTTATTTATTTTTTAGCGGAGCTGGGGATTGAACTCAGATCCTTGTGCTTGCTAGGGAAGTGCTTATTCTACTGAACCATCTCCTAGGCCCCGAGATCTCTGTAGATTTGCAAAGCATTTGATGAGGAGACTCATCACATGTTTTTGTTTTTTTTTTTTAAAAAAAGCTTATGTTGAGCATGGCAGAACTTTTTGACCCTGGAAATGCCAGAGATAGAATACTGGCCAATGAAGAGGGGCTCTGAACTATGCTGGTGGGTTGAAGAGGGGCTTCACCTGGTGAGCCCATCACCAACAGAACACGGGACCCCAGGACTCTGGGTAGGAGGCCAGGAAGTTCCGCTCCAGCCTGGGCAACTTAGTGATTAATGAGACCTAGACTCAAAATAAAGCAAGGGTTGTGGATGGAGCTTGGTGTAAATGTTGTAGGCAGCTGAATTAGATAGAAACATTATAGGCAGACAGGGCCAGGCCCTCAAGGAGACAAGATGGAAGACAAGGTGACCTTGCAACTTGGAAGAGACAGACAGTCCCGTATAAGCCACACCTCAAGACCAAGACAAAAGAGGAAACACAGCTACATACTTCCCTGGGGATGGGCATTAAGGATTGATATCCTAAATAGGTATCAATCACCTTGAAAGAGCTAGCCCAACCCCCAACATGAAGAGACCCTGTCCCATATTATGCCTGCTTGCTATGCGACTCGCTTCCCCATTTGGTCCTGGATTTGATCAATTTTACCTGAGCAATGGTGCTTGTAATCTCATTAGTTGACTATAGTTTTGTCCCACCTCATGCCCACCTAAGCGAGTTCCCATGTTCTCCACCACCTTAGACCCGCCTCACTGCATAGTTTTCCTCTGTAAAAGTCTCTAGAAGAGACAGCTTCCGGGGTACAACCTGCTCGGGGCCCCTCCTACCCCTCTCTTGGACAGGAGCTTTCTTTCCCTCAATAAATATATTCTGCTCATGATCTCCATTTATTCCTTTTTTTTTTTTTTCTTTCAGAACCAGTGATTGAACTCAGGCCTTTGCATTTGCCAGGGAAGCTCTTATTCCACTGAGCCATCTCCCCGGCCCTTTTCCTAAAATTTGTTCTTCTATTTTTAGAGAACACGAACTCGTCCTAGGTACCTTTTAGGTTGGGAGATCAGTTTTCTTCCTTTATTATTTGGAGGTCATCAGTTTTTCTCCCTGTGTCACAAAGACCCTGAGTTCAACCCATAGTGCCTGCCATGCAAAGAAACCCCGCTGGTTGAGCACTCAGAGGACAGTGCTGCCATCGTGGATTCACTGGCCCAGCCAGCCAGAACAGACGCTGCATGCTGTGTCCACTGCGTCCCGCCTGACTGACCTGAGGCAAGTAGCTTTTTCCATATCAGTGCACAGAAAAACAGAGAAACATACATCGGATGATGCGCACAAGTGGGTTGAAATGCTGCCATCCAATACTTAACAATCACCATTGCTGTTGTCACCACGGAGCAGATAGCTCCGTATTTTTGAAGTTACATGTGGCCAGAAAACAGAGACTAAAGGAAGTGGTTCCCATTCAGCCCACCCACCTGAGACTGGTGTACAACACAGAATGTTCGCTTACCTCTTCCCAGCAAGAACTGCAACTGTCGGGGGCTGGTGAGATGGCTCAGTGGTCTAAAGCACCTACTTAGAACAAGCTTAGCAAAGCACAGGGACCGCGGTTCAATCCCCCAGCACCACAT
>NW_004524599.1:19635464-19652159 GCF_000260255.1 Octodon degus
AAGTCACCAGGGCAGACCCTCCGGGGCTGAACACAGGCGGCTTCATAAGAGGGATGGAGACCAGAAGATGTGTGCATGTCCCTGTCTCTTGCCAGGTGATGCTCTGTGCCACCTCTGGGCTCTGTCACCAGAGTCATCCAGAACTGTGAGCTGAACAATCCTCTTCTTTATAAAGTCCTCCAGATTTGTGTACTTTGTTGTAGTAACACAAAACTACATGAATAAAATTCAGTAGAGTCACTCCGGGGAGAATCAGCTCCGCCCCCCGGATGCATCTGCCCTACTTGATTGCAGTGCGCAGCTCCGTTATGAACCCAATTCTGCGCGGAAGGAGGCGGCGCACCCTGGCCTGCGTCCTCTTCAGCTGCCCTCTTCAGCTGCCCTCTTCAGCGCTCTGCCAAGACTTCAGAGCTCGGGCTCAGTGAACACTACACTTGATTCCAAGCGTTCCTAAACTGTCAGGGCCACTTTCTCCTCAGCATTTGCCACAGTTTCCAAGAAAATGTACCACAGACTGAGAACACCCCCGCCCCGCTCCTCTGCTCCTCTTGCAGATCGCCGTTGCTGTCTGGCTTCGTCCCTAGGCTTCAGCGACGCAGCAGCAGTTGCTTTCTGCACCGCCCGGCGTGGGCCAGAGGGTGAGGTAGGTGCTGGTTACGGTTTCTGTCCGGACAGCCCGCAAAGGCTGCTGGGGAGCGGGGCAGGCCTTCCAGAGGTGGCTGAATCTGTGCCTGATTCATGGCCCAGAGCTGGGCGGAAGGGTGTGCCGTGCCTGCCTCGGGCGGGTTGCCTGCATCCAGTATAAGGGAGGGAAAGAGGCTTTCTCTCTTCTCTTGTTGCTTCAGCTGTCTTCTGCCACCACAAACAGTTGCCCCTCTGCGATGCCACCCTGCTGGGGAGCCAGCCTTTTAAGGATGGAAACCTCTACAAACTGAGAGCTAAGTAAACCTGCCCTCCTTTAACTTCAGGGTGTTTAAAAAAATGCTAAAGGGGTCAGGGAGGTGGCTCAGGGGAATAAGCACTTCTGCCAACAACAACAACAAAAATGCTAACTTGAGGGTGTTGTGCATTTTGTCTCAGCAAAGAGAAAAGCAACTAAAACAGTGTTTTCCTGCTCCACACAGACTTCAGCTCCCTGGGACACCTGCCCTCCACCGAGAGGCCCCCACTGCTCGTGGAAGGCCTCTGCTGTCCCGTCATCCCGTTGGTGATTATGGCACCTGTCTCGCCTTCCTGGGACCGTACAGACAGCTACATTTGGTGATTTAATCATGCATTTTGTAAGTCCACACAGTGCCCTGGGATCTTGTCTTTGCCGTTGTCTGCGTGTGACCTGGGTCTCCCTTCCACCCCAGACATCCACACCCTTCTTGCCCTGCCCCATGGCATTACCTGGAGTCCTCAGCGGCTTGCTTCAGGCAGGTTTTTCATCTTACTCATCTCCTTTAGAACTTTGGCTTTTCCCCTCCCATCCCAACAAAATCTAACCGCGCAAGTGTGACAGCTGCTTGCTGCCATGCTCCCGCCTCCCTCCACACCCGCGGTGCTTCCTGCACTCTCCTCTCCGCTGGCCTGGGGATTGAACTCAGGCAGCGCTTGTCAGGGAAGCACTTATTCCACTGAGCCATCTCTCTGGCCCCTGCTAGTTCCATGATTTTAAATATACATCATCAGCTCCTGTCTTACTTTCTTGTCACTGAGCCAGTACCCGAAACCACAAAATAAAGGAGGCCTTTGGCTCAGTCCTGTCCACAGGTGAAGGTGAAATGGTACAGCAGAGAGGCACAGGGAGGGGAGCTGCTCATGTTGTGGTGGCCAGAAGCAGAGAGGAGCAGGAGAGTGAGGCCCTTCCAGGCCAGGCCCCAGTAACTCACCCTGCTGAGCAGACCCCATGACCCATCAGCACATTCAGCACATCCAATATGGTGCCCCAGTGGCCCAATCAGCATCCAAAACATGAGGGGTGTGTGTAGCTCTCGACCTAAATTCCCGGAGTGCACCTTGAGGGCACACCTCTCCTTCACCCTGCAAACTGGATCCCTGATCCAGTGGCCTACTGATGCCTCTCCTCAGAGGCCTGACAGGTACCTAAACCACTTTCCTAAAACACAGTGGAAATTCAAAGTATGACGTGGACACTGCTGAACGTGTGGAGCAATGGCAACTCCCAAACTCAGTCAGCAGCAATGTAAAATGGAGCAGATCTTTGGCAAAAAAAAAAAATTGGCTACGTAAATTAGAGTAGAATGTGTGACCCTTTGAAAATAACAGAGGCTGGGAATGGTGGCACATGCCTGTAATCCCCCTAGTCAGGAGGCTGAGGTAGGAGGATCACCATATTTTGAGGTCAGTCGGGGCTACACAGTGAGTTCAAGGCTAGCCTGGAATACACAGTAAGATGAGAGAGAGAGAGAGAGAGAGAGAGAGAGAGAGAGAGAGAGAGAGAGAGAGAAAGCCTACCCCAAGCCCAGGCCCATCTTGTTCAGAGTAAGATACTAAACCCAAGCCTTTCCCAAGAAGCCTGTGCAGGAATTGCCCCCGGCTGCCTGCTTCACCGCCCGCCCATTGCGCTCAGCCTGTGCTCGCAGAGCTGCCCAAGGTGTTGCCGCTGCTGGACCTGTGACTGCCCATCCCTCTCCTGGAGGTGCTTCCTCCAGTACCTACGCAGTCCATCCACGCACCTTCTCCAACTGTGTGTGCCAACGATACTTTACCAGAAAGGCATCTCACAACCATGTCTCAACTGCACAGCTATTGGGGCAGGGGCTCCTTCACACCCTTCACTTGCTTCATTACCATACCTATCACCACCTGGCATTTCCCATCGTTTATTAGGGGAATCCTGTGAGGACAGAAACATGGGTCTGTGAGCCTCTATCCCTGTAACACTTTCGGGCACCTCATAGGCACTGGCTGTGGCTGAATGAATTTTAGTGAAGACCTAAACATTTAAGGACAAATGTCAGAAGTTGTGACACATCTCCTTTTCTGGCTTTCCTTATCCAATTGCTTGGCAAAAACCAGTCAGTTAGTCCAACATCTATAACCTGCTGGTAGTCAAGGAAATTGCCAATCTAAGACCTGGAAGAAAATGAGAGGTGTCTATGAACACTCTGGGAACCCTGGAACATCTGAAGAAACTATGAAGGCACTAGAATCTTCTGGAAACAGCAACAAGCACCTTGCTTTCTCACAGGTGGCTGTGATTTTGAGGTATTTTTATGGGGAAAGGGGTGTTGTCATTGGATGTAAAGACTTCAAAGCCTGAATCTATTTTTCTGGATTAACTATAAATTCTTCTAACTTCCTCCTGTATTTTAAATTTTGCTTTATTCTTAGTATGAAAAATATGAAGAACTGTTATACTGTACTGTTTTTGACATGTAACTACAGAATTAAGAAAAAAGACTGGGTGATGTAGGAGTCCCTTCCAGATCCTCGTCTCGGTCCATGAAGCCAATGTTTGTAATCCCAGAGTTATGCTATTGGAATCCCATCAAGTTGATTCTAGTCTACCACTTACAATGCAACCCACGGCGAAAATAAAGACACTAAATTATATTTCAATCATTGAGGAGTTAAGAGGCTTTAAGTTCAGCCACGAAGATGGCTTCCCAGAACCAAGAGAGCGACCCAGAGCCTCACCCAGTTTTTATTCAGTGAGGGAGTGGCTTGAGGAGGATTGACTGAGAATTGTGGGAAGTAGGTGAGCTGAGCTAGGTGGGTGACCTGCATCTACCTCCGCCATATGCAGAGAGGATATGCAGAGAGAGTACTCTGCATTATACTATTATGCCATTGCGATAGCATCTAATGTTTTGGGGGGGTCTGGTGCTTCAGCTTTGATGTAGTCTTTCAAGCCCCAGGAAGTCATAGCCTGTCTCGAGGCTTGATCACAGCTGGTGGCGTGGAGCACTGGCTCTTTGTCCTGTCTTGACCCTGCGGCTCACATTGAAGAGCAGCAGGTGTAGGTTACCAGGGAAGCACGCACGCCACCTTCAAAGACTATCACCAGCACCTCAGCTAGACCAATACACACTGCTTAGGGCCAACTGAAGGATAAACAGAAGTCCTAGCCAGCTCTGTACAGAACAATATGAGGAAATAGGGTCAGGCTCAGTCAAGATGGAGACAGTCACTCTTCTTTCAAGGAGAGCTGCTCAGGTGGTCCTCCACTGGGTGAGATGTTATTTAGAATCACTTCCTTTTTTGGCCTTTACAGTGCAGGTAAGGGCATGGCTACAGGCATCTTCAGGCAATAAAGGACAAAACCTGAGCTCACCAGCACAAGCACTCAGGGGTCTTTTTGAGACAGGGTCTCCCATGCAGTTCAGGATGGTCTCAAACTCACAATCCTCCTGCCTCAGCCTCCCAAGTGCTAGGATTACAAGTGTGTGTTAGCACACCTGGCTACACTTATCCACCAGCTCTGCAAAAGACTGGGCTGGGATGTGGCTTGGCAGTGATGTGTCTTCAAAGTATGGGAAAACAAAGCCAAGAGGGAAGCAGGACAGGGCCTTTTCCTACGTTACGATCACAGTCTGGGTCCCGAGTCTGACTTGACAGGATCGATGAGGAGATAATTACTGCAGCAAAGTATTACTTTCAGAGTTAATGACAAATTCCCACTGAAGTTCTATTTCTTCACGTAGGAGCGGGTATGGCACCAGTCTTCCCAGGAATCCTGGCCCCTCCCGTGACACAAGAGGACCCACCGTTCCTCTTAGTGCAGGCACCTCATCTCTCTGCAGTGTGGTGGTGACTCACAATTGCTACAAAGCCTGCTTGCAACATGGTACCAATTCCTAAACTTCTCTCCCTCTGAGCAGTGAGACATTTCTCACTCCTACATAAAGAAAAACGCCTTGAGAAATTAAGAGATATCCAGGTAACGTACCTTCACAGCTGTTTCAAATTACAACAGAAAAAGATCCCAAGACATACATGGCCACATGACTTCCTAAATTCTGTTCTTTACTGCCTGGCACTTTTAGTTGAGGCAGTGACAAAATTCCAAAGCACATCAATGAGCATTTATTTATTATTATTTATTTTTTTTTCTGGTGATACCAGGGATTAAACTCAGGACCTTGTGCTTGCCAGGCAAGCGCTTATTCTACTATGCTATCTCCCCAGCCCTTCACTGAGCATTTATATGACCAAAAAGAACTGTATCTGAAACTCTACAGTGCTGTCTCCCTCAAACGCATCTGCGGACGGTCTCTTATGGAAACAATGACCCACCCGGGTGTTGCCCTTGTCTCCAGGGCTCCACAGGCAAGGCCAGGCTTAAAACCCACAACTTGTGCTTCAGAGAGCCAATGCGGAAGTCACTGGGCTGGGACTGCAGAAGCGGGGCGGATTACTTGACTAAACCCTATTTGTTCCTGAGCAAGGCCCGCACCAACATCACCCCGACCACGGGCTGTGCTCTCTGGGGCTGCACATACTGTCACCTGTTTCAGGGAAGCACATATTCCACTGAGCCATCTCCCTGGCCCTTGTCACCTGTTTCAGATACGAGGCAGCCATGGAAAATTGAATGATTGCTACTTTCCACTCTTAGTTTTTGTACTGTGGTGAAGAACCACTACTCCTACCTCCCAGGGATCAGGGCTTCTGAAAACCTAAAACATAAACGAGGATGACACTCAAAATTACCCTGGAAGAAATGAATGCAGTGGCACTCGTCTGCGGCCCAGAACCCTGGAAGGCTGGCTGGAGGATCAGGAGTTTGAGCCACAGTGAGCAACTCAGTGACTTAACCAGACCCCATCTCAGGATAAAACACAAAAAGGGGATTATGGCTCAGTGTGAAGACTATGGTCAAGCCCCAAACCACACACACATACACAAAGATAAAGCAAGCTGGTCTCCATCACACAAAGATGCTGTGTGCAGGGCAGGCCAGATAACTCACTTGATTAAAGAGCCTGCCACGTAGGAGCCAGGGGTTTGATCCCAGGGCCTGAGATGGCCATTGAGACTGGGCGTGGTGTTGCACGCCTGTAGTCCCAGCACTTTGGGAAGCTGTGAACAGGCAGATCACTACAAGTCTGACCTAGTAGTGAGACCCTGAACACCCCGTAGACCCTTTCCTAAAATGCAGAAAAAAAAAAAAAAAAAAAAAGATACTGTGTGCAAGCAGGAAGCAACCCTCAGCAGGCACAGCTGCACAAGTGTTAAGACTCCAGATCGCCCAGCCTCCTGGCAAGGGTTCAACAGCACTGGCTTAAGTCTGCTGCTTGGCTGCAATAAACTCCTTGAATGTGAAAACACACAAAGCAGAAATACTATGAAGGGATTGCTCTCTTGCTTTTTGATTTGAGGTCTCTCTATATTTCCAAAAAACCTCCTGGGCTCAAGTAATCCTGCCTTAGCCTCCTAAGCTGGCAGCACAGGCACAGGTCACTGCAGCTGGCTCCAGTTTTATGCACATGCTGAGTTAGGCTACTACGTAACTCAATTTGAGGTTATTTTATGATTTATTACAAATCAGTTCCCTAAGCAACTCAGGTGCAGGAGAACAGGAACAGAACAGGTCCCTCTTTACTGAAACAAGCCATGCATGGACACACGTTCTGACACAACACGCAGAATGCAATATGTAGCAAAACCATTTAAGAATATATTATGAATGTACAAAACTGAGTATAAAACACTAAACTACCTTTGAAATTATCTATTCAAATCTTTTGCTCCATGTAAAATAGTTGGGTTTATGTCACAAAGTTGTTTTAGTAACAATCAGTTCAGCCCAGCCTGCTCTCCATTCCGTAGTGTGACGGCCAGAGTCAACCACGTCTAGTAGTTTTCAGTCGGTTCTGCTCCTCGGGTCTCTGCTTGGGCCTCTAGGACAGGCAGCTGCCAGGGCGCAGCCTCTGGTGCTTGCTGAGTGCAGAGCGGTACCGGAAGGCTTTCCCACAGCTGGCACAGCCAAAGGGCTTCTCCCCCAAATGGACCCTCTGGTGCTGGGCGAGGTGTGTGCTCTGGCTGAAGGTCTTCTGGCATGCGCTGCAGTTGTACGGCTTCTCCCCGCTGTGAGTGCCCTGGTGCTCTGTCAGGTGCGTGCTCCGGCTGAAGGCTCTGTCGCATTCGCCACACTTGTAGGGCTTCTCTCCAGTGTGAATCCGCTGGTGCTGCGTCAGGTGGGAGCTCTGGCTGAATGTCTTGTTGCATTTGCTGCACCGGTAGGGCTTTTCTTCTGTGTGGGTTTTCTGGTGCTGAGTAAGCGACGAGCAGTGCCGGAAGGCCTTCCCACATTCGGGACACGCGTAAGGCTTCACCCCAGTGTGGATCCTCTTGTGCTGAGTGAGGTGTATGTTCTGGTTGAAGGCCCTCCCACACTCGTTGCACTTATACGGTCTCTCTCCAGTGTGGATCTTCCTGTGCTGGATCAGGGATGAGCCATAGCTGAAGGTCTTCCCACACTCGTGGCACTGATAGGGTTTCTCTCCAGTGTGGATTCGCTCGTGCTTGGCAAGAGACGAACTCCGAATAAAGGCTTTCCCACACTCCTTGCACTCATACGCTTTCTCCTGGCTGTGTGTCTTCTGATGCTGGTTCAGGTTGGAGAGATAACTAAAAGCCTTCCCACACTCACTGCATGCGAAGGGTTTTTCTCGCGTGTGGATTCTCCGGTGCTGGGTGAGGGATGAGCAGTAGCTGAAGGCCTTTCCACATTCATTGCATTTGTAAGGTTTTTCTCCAGTATGAATCTTCAAATGCTGGGCAAGGGACGACCAGTAACTGAAAGATTTCCCACATTCCGCACAGTCATAAGGCTTCTCCCCGGTGTGTGTTTTTTGGTGCTGAGTGAGGTTTGAGTGCTGGCTGAAGGCTTTCCCACACTCGCTGCACTCATAGGGCTTCTCCCCAGTGTGAATCATATGGTGCCGGATGAACGTGGAGGGCCCATTGAAGGCCTTCCCGCACTCGTTGCATTTGTAGGTTTTCTCGCCAGTATGAATTTTTTGGTGTTGGGTAAGGTGTGTGCTCCTGGTGAAGGTTTTATCACACTCATCGCATTTAAAAGGCTTTTCTCCTGTGTGGATTTTCTGATGTTCCATAAAGTGGCCTCTCTGGCTAAACGCTTTCCCACACTCATTGCAAGTATACGGCTTCTCCCCAGTGTGGATTCTCTGGTGCTGAACAAGGTGGGTCCTCTGGCTAAAGGCTTTCCCGCACTCATCACATTTGTAGGGTTTTTCTCCAGTGTGAATTCGCTGATGCTGAGTAAGAGAGGGTCCCTCGATGAAGCCCTTCCCACATTGGTCACATTTGAACGGTTTGTCTCCGGTATGGATTCTTTGATGGTTTATAAGGTTTTCGCTTCGGCTGAAAGCCTTATCACATTCATTGCATTTATAGGGTTTCTCTCCAGTATGTGTCCGCTGATGGCGAATAAGAGCTGAGCAATAGCTAAAAGCTTTGCCACATTCATTGCACTTACAAGATTTCTCTTTTTTAACTGGGTGTGAATTCTGCTTGCTGCCTATCTTAGCAGAAGTCTGCTCTGGGGCTATTTCCTGCTGCGTTACAGCGCTTGAGCACACACTGCTTTTTTCAAATTCAGTATTCACAGGGCCTCTCTTCCAAGGGGGTGTCTTTTCAGTCACCTTCAGTTTTTCCCTGAGCAGTGTCTGCTGCCTCCCTAGGCTGCCTTCAGACTCCCAAGCGCCTAGAATGCTGGGATCCCAAGGACCCACTCGTCTGTGTTTTTCCACTAGTGCCTCTGAAGGATGCACCCCTTCAGCAAAGTCCACGTCTGGAGGGGGCACGCTATTTTCATGTCTTGGCTCCCAGTCTGAAAGAAAAGAAAATATCAATGTTCTCAGGACAAGGAGAAAGAACTGCGATGGTGGGAATGAAGCTGCAACTAAAGCCAACAGAAACTGCCAAGTATTCTCAAACATATAGCTCTATGACACAGAAAAGAGCTAAGGATAACAACAAACTGTGAAGGTGGCAAGAGAATGTTTATCTCAATCGCCTCAATATCTAAGGACAAATAATGGAGTTACGTTTAAGGTGACAGCTATTAAAGGGTGACCCAGAAATGGCTGAGTTGGAACTGAGATTCTTGCTAACCAATAATGAACAAATATCGGGGTGGATGTGCTCATCACAGGAGAGCCTTGGCTGAGCCATGAGGCTACTGGCTGGGTGGGAACACTGGGGCAGGGCTGTGACACAGCTGGGACGGACACTGTGAAGAGCAGATAGGACCAAATGGAAGAAGACAGTGGGGCAAAGCCAAGGCAGCGTACAGTTGGGAGGAACTGGAGCTTGGGCCTGAGGCAGCATGTGTGAGACTGGAAGACACCAACTAGGAGAGCAACCAGTGTGTTCAGGTATAGGACTGGAGGAAAGAGAAGAATACCGGAAGCCGCAGACACGCAGGTAAGAGAGAGCAGTGGGAACAAGAGAGCAGTGGAAGTGAAAGCAGTTTATCACTGAACAACAACGCAACAGCAGAAACACAATGACAAGAAAGCAGTTAGGGACCAGAGTGCTGCTCCAGATCAGAGAGCTCACGGGAAGAGGTGGCATTCAGGGCTAGCAGAAGCTGTTTAAGGCAATTCCAGGCCAGACGTGGTGGGGCATGCCTACATTCTCAGCACTCGGCAGGCTGAGGCAGGAGGATCACTGTGAGCTCAGGACCAGCCTCTGATACAAAGTGAGCTCAAGGTCAGCTTGAAGTGCACTGCCAGACCCTGTCTCAAAAAGACAAATAAATAAAATTACACAAAACGGCACTTTCTTTGGCCACACTGGATATGAACATCCGGCTGACCAGGGAACCGCGTCTATCCCCACCGAGAGGTGTCATGGCCAGCACTGCTGTCACCGCAGCAGAGCCGCCCACCTTCCCCATACCCACTCCTTAGCACAGGAACAGCGCGGCCTCTCCGTGAGGGCAAGGTCACCACAGCATGAGCTTTAGAGTGGCCATTCTTCAGAAGACATGACTGTCTTCATCACCTAACACAACCACAAAAGGTCTGCGCATGCACAGCACAGGCCTGCAGGACTCCTAGGGGCCCGTAGGACAGAGCAGTGGGGACCCCGCAGTGTGATGCGAAGAGGAGAAGCTGAGGTGGACAAGGCTGACCCAACTGTAGGCTCAGAGGAAGGCACCATGCAGCTCAGGACCGTGACCGGCAGTGGTCACATCCTTACTTGGGAACCAAAAGAAACAGCCGGAGAGAACAAGGAAGCTTCAGAAGACCATGCTGACTCCATGGCCTCAGCTCAGATCATGGCCCCCACCACCACACACGAAGTCTGTGGGCACTGGAGGGAACATTCTAGCACTCAGAGCATGAGGAAGCAACCGCTGGTGCTAACAACAGGCAGTCAGAGAACACAGTAGACCAGTGAGGATAGAAACACAAAAGCACAAAGGACAAGACAATGATGGACCAATGGACCGGGCAGAGAGTGAACGCCGGGGCGACAGAGGCCCAGGGCGCGGGCGCAGCTGCACTTCTCATCTGCTGCCTCAGAGGCATCCTCCAAACCAAGAGGCATTTGACGGAGAGAACAGCATCACATGACTGTCGGCCCGGGACGCTAAGAGGAGGAGGGACTACGGGCTGATTTTTCAAGACAACAGTCATAGGGTCAAACTCCAGCAATAAAAAGCCAAAGAGAAAGAGAGAAATTAAATGCCTCCAGGTCACCTTAACTATCTGCCCTATTTATGCAATGTGAGGTATTTATCATGTTTGCCTAACTGAATCTCTTTCTGGCACTGACGGAAACCTTTGTTGGGAGGCGTGAGGTTTACATTTAAATGCTTTAAAATACTTTTCTCGGGGCTGGGGAGATGGCTCAGTGGAATAAGCACTTCCCTGGCAAGCACAAGGGTCTGAGTTCAATCCCCGGTTCCGCCATAAAAAAAAACAAAAAAACAAAAAAACCCTTTTCTCTCCAGTTAAGCTATAACTTTTTGAAACTTCATGTCTTATTTGTAATAAAACTTAAGCTCGTTTTTTCAAAAACTAATTAAAGCACCAATTTATAAAACTCTTAATAAAAATATCAAGAATTTTCTCAATCATGTTTTTAAAAGAATCTTCACAGAGAAAGGTAGGAAGGAAAGGGAGAGGGAAGGAAAGAGAATGAGGGAAGGTGGGAAGGGGAAGTAAAGGAAGGGTGGGAGGAAAGGAGGGGTGCAAGGGGCAGGGATACGACACGGAGGGAGCCACTGCAGAGAGGCAAGGGCTAGAAGAGTTCATGCAGCTCCATGTGTGAACCCCAATGCACATTCATAAGGCATATTTATAAAGCGGGGAGAGGGCCGGGGAGATGGCTCAGTAGGATAAGCGCTTGCCTGGCAAGCACACGGGTCTGACTGAGTTCAAGCGGGGGGAGCAGAATGTACTCCACATGTAAGCTTAGATGAAAGGCCAAGAAGCAATCAGAGTACTCCACAAAGAAAACTGCTACAATTGCAGTTGACCTGGCATTTCTCACACTTCAACCCAGGCTGCAGCATTCTCTGGAGATGCACTCTGTCCCTAGAGTGCTGGGGTGACTTCTGTTCCAGGGCTGAGTCCTGGAAGAGCTGCCTCTGTGCAGTGTGGAGACTGCTGATCAGAAGAAAGGTCCTCAAAAGCTGAAACAGTGATGGTAAAGCGAGGGGCCAGGGATGTAGCTCAACGGCACAAGTGCCTGCCTGGCACGTGCAAGGTCCTGAGTTTGATTCCCAGTAATAACAACAACAAAAGCTGGTAAAGCAAAAGGATCAGAAGCTACACTTGAGTTAAGGAAAGGACAGTAACAAAATGAAGATGGCTGGAAGGGAGCTCACTTTTGTTGTTTTGTTAGGAAGGAAAGAGACAGAGACCGTGTGCAGACAGGAAGGTCAATGGTGCTGGGGAAAAGCACCTGGAGACACAGGCAGGCAATGTATTCCCATTTGAAGGGTGCACAGAGGGAGTGCAGAGGTTGAAGTGAAAACTGTAAGATCTGAAAACCAGAAGCTCAGTCCAGAGCCAACGTCCTGGAGGCAGAGGGAAAAGCTGAATGGGAGCCCAGGCAGGAAGCTGGCTAGGGAAGAGAAGGGATAGAGAGGGGAGGGGCCTGGGACGCAACTCAGTGGCACTCTGCTGCCTGGCAAGCGCGAGGTCCTGAGTTTAATTCCCAGCACTCCCCCCAATAAGTAATACATAAAAGCAACAGAGAAACAATACGCACTGGAGGGAAAGCGAGATGACAAACCTGTGTGTCTGGAAGTCTTCCCAGTTCTGCACAGCAGATGCTGTGGAGAGAAGTGTGCCTGTCCACACTTCCTTGGGGAAAACCCTGCCAGGCAGTGGCAGCCGGTGTCCATGAGCAGGCTCCTCTGCCCACAACTCACCTCCACAGGTGCCCACGGTGACACTGGGCTCCACCGTCCATGGCTCTGTCCCTTGCTCTAACTGGGAAATCACATCAGGTTTGGAAACTTGCAGTCCTGCTCAAAGGAAGAAAACAACATGTCTGCAGCAAGGGCTACATCAGAATTCAATCCCATGGATGGGGATTTAGCTCAGTGGCCCAGCCTCTGCCTGGCAAGCATGAAGTCCTGAGTTGGATCCCCAGTACATTAAAAAAAAAAAAAAAAAAGAACTCAATCCCAGGCTTTCTCTGTGGAGGAAACTGTGGAGGAAACTGCTGGGACAGGAAGTGTGCCCCAGTGTCACCACCTCCCTACTCCCAAGGCTTGGAGAAGTACAAGTTTGTTTTCCAGCCTGCTAGAAAGGGCATCCTTACCGATGGAGACCAGATGTGTGTAGTTCTCCAGCGTCACGTCCCTGAACAGATCTCTCTGTCCCGGGTCCAGCTGCTTCCACTCTTCCTGGGTGAAGTCCACTACCACATCCTTGAAGGTCACGGACTCCTGAAACACCGAGCACATACCTGCTGGGCCTTGGGAGAGGGCTGAAGTCAGCAACGCTGACCCAAGTGCTGCAGGCTACGCGATGTGGGTCTACAAACTGATGTCCCGCATCAGCTCTGTAGAAATATCAAAGCAGCACTCTCCTGCAGGTAGTGCTCATATTCAAGGGGATTCGAAGGGGAACACTCTGCATGGAGGGTGGACGCAGGCTCCACCCGGCAGGAATGTGCTCAGGCAACACTGGCCAGGTAGCGCCCAGTGTCACGGTGCAGGGTTCTAAGACACCATGTGTTAACGGGGAACCACACTGTTTACCACTGTGGCCCACAAGAACAGATGAAGGCACTGAAAAAATGGAGAGTAGGGGACCTGTCCTGACAGGTTTCAGAATATACCAAAAAATCAGTAATTAAAGCAGAGTGCCTTGTCACAGAATAAAATCCTCTAAAATAATGAAGGGGTTCAAATTCAGACTGCTTGTGGGAGGTGAAACGGATTAAGCAATTTCCAAGTTAATTAAGATACGATGGGCTCATCACCAAGTTGTCATAATAAATGACTCTTTGTAAACAAAATTCAGGTGAGGTCTCCATGACATCCACAAAAATTCCTGCTGATTTACAGATTACATTGTACAGAAAAAGATAAATTAAGTAAAATAAAAGACTAGCAGAAAGCTGTATGAGCCTGAGGCTTGAAGGTGGGATTACAACATGAAGAGCCCGAGGCACACAGCAGCGTACACGGGGCTGGGGTGGCTCAGCAGTAGGCGCTTGCCTCGCCCCTCACTATTAAACAAGGTGAAGGGAAAAATTCTCAATAAATGTGACAGGATTCAAAGTGTAAAAGTACACTCTGTCTTGACGGCACCAAGTCCGAACTGACCCAAGTGCTGGGCTCTGCACAAGCGGCCCCGCGCTCCTGGATCCGACACATGCGCAGAATGCGCGGCTGCAGCCAGGGTGCACATCTTCCTTGTCTCCTCCCTGGACAACATGGTCTGATACTGCAGGACAGTCCTGGGTGTGACAAGCAACCGAGAGATACTCAGTACACACTGGAGGCTGCACGGAGGTCACATGCCATGTCACACAGGACTAGAGCAGCCCCCTTTGGTGTCCCCTCGAAGACACAGAGAGACGACTGTGTACGCTGTCACCACGTGTGGTTTATGTGTGCGACACACTGTGTAGTGGATAATTAACGTGGGTGGGGAATGACCTGAATCAGTGTGGTTCTGGGGTCTGGGTGTGGAAGGCCCAGCTGTGGAGGGTCGCTGTTGGTAGGAAAGGAGGGCGGGAGGGGTGGGGGCTTCCAGCTGCCTTCCCCTGGAGGAGTGCTGCGCAGCAGCTTCCCTAGGAGGAGCTCCAGTTCTCCTCTTCAAGGAGCTCCAGCCCTCATCTTCATCTTGGTCACCGTCTCCCTGGCTTTCAGGCACAGGCGTTCAGCTTCCAGTACCAGCCTCTGGTTGCCTATGCAGACTCCAGCTTCTAACGCAGCCCCTACGCAGACCCCCTCGGCCTTCTCTGGACCTTTCGTCATGGATCCTTCAGCTTCCTGACAACAGACTTGTGTAGGACGCTGCTGTGGGTGCCAGGAACTCTGGATCCTTCGGGTCTCTGGTGCCTGGACAGATCTTTTGCATGCTTCTCCATCTAACTCCTAGGCAGCCTCGTAAATTTCTGTGCCTGCATTTAATCTGATTCAGAGCACATAGAGCCTTTTGAGGAGCCTTACCCAGCCTGTGAGATCTTCTAAGCCCTGACTAATGCACATGTCAATGGAAATAAAGCATTACAACAAGCAACTGAGCTCAAAGCAGGAAGAACTGAGAGTTTCTTTCTTCCAAGGGAACTTAAGCTGTGGTACAGCAAAGCGGCCGGCAGAGGACTCAGAAGGAGGTGCCTGATTAAAGGAGGCCTGAGGTGACTATGGCCAGGGGAGCAATTGTTACCTTTGTTGTCCAACTTCCCTGATAGCTAACTGCTTTTCTGAAAGACCAGAGGCCACGTGTTCAGACTCACTCATGGCCCACAGAGGAAAGCCTTCCACTTCCCCCACACTGCAGAGCTTCCACGCTCGAATCAGCCATCTCCCTGGAGTCTTCCCAGCCAGGTCGCCTCTTGTGCACGCTGGCCGCAAAGCTCTGCTGCTAGCCTTCTCTGTGTGCAGTCGCCCCACCTGACTCGTTGAGGTCCCCGAAGCCTCCATCGAGAGGGGCACACAAACCCCTCAGGTCATGTTCTCAGTCTCTCGTTCCCACAGCACTCCCCTCACCTTTCTGCTGGTCACCTGCCTCCTGTTCAGCAGGTAGTCCAGCATACTCGGTGAAGCACTGTGTTCTGCTCTGCCATCCCTGCGGCACAGCCCAAAGCCAAGCAAGCGTGAGAGCCAAGCTGGGCTGAGACCTCGGGCACCGAGTGCTGAATAAACCACCAGCATCGGTCTGGAGACACATGTGCCAAAAACAAAGATGCGCCACTATGCTGAGGCAGCACAGCACTCCAGAAAAATGCAACTCACCTGAAAACCGGCCCCGGGGAAGATGGGATGTCCCCCTTGAAGAAGGGCAGAATTGGCAGAGGGCGGGCCTAGAGGAGAAAGAAGAGGCAGCACTAAGTTGGTGCAAAGGAGCTCTTCCCAGCAATCCATAAACTCACTTGCTCTTCTATTTGGAAGTAACAGAAACTATACTGTTTCTTTTACATTTCGGAATTAGAAAAACCTAGTGGCACAGCTGTTAACTGGGGACCTTCCTTGGTAGGCCCTGGGAAAAAAGGCCTACTTTCAACCTCCGTTTTGTCCTGAGATATTCCTTTAGTCATGTGGCTCATACCGCTCCATTTCTATTCCCAAGAAACACACTTTTACTCACTTTCTCTGCAGAATACTTCCCAAGTCTTCACATGCCCTTTGAAAACTTTGCTGTTATTATAAATTAAATACTACAACAACATACATTATTTATATTACCCACGCACCAGAACATCTAGCATCAAATAGGCTTGGTCAGTACCAACTGCTGGCAAGAATTCAGAGCAACCAGTACTTCTATACAGTGCTGTGGTTTATCAACTGATCAAGCACTTAAGAAAGCTGCTTGGCAATACACACTAAAGCTAAACAAAACGTAGACCTACACTGTAACAGCAACCCCACTTGCACACACACGCCACAGTGAGTGCTTATATCCACAAAGCCCAGTGTCTCTAATGGGAGGTATAAATAAACTGAGGTATTCATACCGTGGGATGCTACAGGACAGAGCTCCTGTGGAGGGTAGCTGCTGCTGGAGAGGGACCACAGCATCAGGGCTCAAGCCAGGCCAGCCAGAGAACACAGAGTGCCCGAGGCAAGCCACATGAATACGCTGTTTCAGCCCGAGGTGAGAACTTGGGTGTGAGTTGTTACACCAAGGGGTTCCGCTGATTCCAACCAGCCAAGTGTATAAATAAACGTGCTGCAGTTGTTGTGCAGTTTTCTCCACCGAGAGAGGAGGCTCTACCTGACATCAGCTTTCTACATTTTCACTCTGGCTTACATCACAGTCCTCCCTCTGGAGTTTTTTGAGAACTAGAAGAACCAAGCTCCTAGTATCACTGATAAATGAATAGAAGTAGGTAGAACCCACACTTGTTCGGATGGAAATCAAAACTTAAGACTCTCAAACTATAAAAGTATTTAAAAAGAGAAAGAACCAAATCCAAGGGTAGAAGGAGGGGTCTGGGGAGATGGCTCAGTAGAATAAGTAAGCGCTTGCCCGGCAACTGCAGGGGCTTGAGTTCAATCCCCAGTTGGGGGGGGGG
>NW_004524599.1:19652359-19657359 GCF_000260255.1 Octodon degus
AAAAAATTAAACATGCAGACGCTAAGTCATTTCAGAGATCCAGAAAGCACAACTTAGCTGCCCAGGGCAGTCTGCTTGGAAACTACCACTGAAATGGCTCGAAAGACTGAAATTCCTAGGCTGAGAGTAGTGGGGCACGCCTGTAATCTCAGCTCTTGGGAGGCTGTAAACAGGTGGATCACTACAAGTCCAATCTAGTCGTGAGACCCTGAACACCCTGTAGACCCTTCCCTAAAATACAGGAAAAAAAAAAAAAAAAAAAAAAAGACTGAAATTCCTGACAGATCCCAGGGGCCCTCGGTGGGCTTTGTAACCAAGGCAGGGTAAAGTTTTCTGAAAGTGATGATAGAAACCGGACAACTGGCTAGATTCAATGCAGTAATCCTCAGTGTGAATTCTGCCAGAAACAGAGATGAAAGGATAGAGAATGGCCACACTGCAGGGCTACCATCAGCAGCTCGGTAGGGGGCAAAACTAGGGGGGTATGAACATTTCCCCTGTCTGGAAAGATATGGATGTTTCATTTTAACATACGTGTGATTCAAGAAAATCTTAAAGGTGTTACCCCTCAAAAAGTACAGGAAGAAAAAAAAAAAAAAAAAAAGCACAGGAAGCAATGAAGAAACTTACTACTTAAAATTCTGCCCAGGTTGTAACAGAAATCTTGGGGGAAAAAAACGAAGATGTTATCCTGAAATGTTCAGCAGTGAAAGGAAATGCTGTACATGGACAGTTGCCTAAAACTTTAGGAAAACAGAATCAAGAGAAACATCTCTAGCAAGCTGCTTTCCATTCCAAGTAGCAGAAACCGAAAGAACCAATAACAATGAGTTACAGAAATACTCGGGGGCCTGGCCCAGTAAACTCTGTTAGTGTACAACCTCGAATGGTCCCAGAAGGAAAGGGAAAAAACAGGGACTTCACGAAATCCTTTTGGCCAACTTAATTTTGAGGAACTCATAATTTGAAAGAGCATTATAAAATGAGAGGAAGAGCAGAAAATGACCAATATAAACGATACCTCAAACCTACGTAAATAACGTTAACTCTTAATGACATTATTTTTAAGAAGTACAAGAAAAAAAGAAATGATAATGGTAAACCAAACTGGACTGCAGTCATACTAAAGAATGTAAAGATGCGGGGCATGCGGTTCCACTCCGGAGACTGAGGAAGGAGTTCGAGCTCAGCCTGGGCTACACGGTGAGCTCAAGGCCAGCTTGAACTGCGTGGCGAAACCCTGTTTCAAAAAGAAGGAGAGAGAGGGAGGAAGAGAGGGAGGGAGAAAAGGGAAGGGAAACAAAGGATGGACAGAGGGACAGTGACAATGCAGAAAGAAGCCCAGAGACACGTCACAGTGCTCTATCCATCCTCACATTCCACGGGATTCGGAACCCTAGACCAAAAAAATCGGACAATCATAAACACAAAATCCTGACACTCAGAACAGTAACAACTCCATTACACAAGAACGCCAAAAAGCAAATAAATCTTGATGCCAAGCAGCAGGAGCGCGGGCGACACTTCTGCAGTCCGTTATCTCTTCGGGTTTTCTTCCGAGCACACCCAGAGCTGCGGCCCTCAGGCCTGCAAACGGGAGGCGGGCTCGCCAGCTGCCCCGCAGACGTGGGCTAGAGAAGAACGATCGGGTCCACAGCGCGAACTGAGCTCCACAGAGCGCTTCTACCCAACACAGGAAACGGCAAGAAAAGGCCAGGCAGCAGCCTGCAAACAACATGGAGAGATGGACGCGCGGGCGTGACCGACAGCCAGCGGCCTGGGCACTCTCAAAACGCATCCTGAGGCTGACGAGATGGTCACCAGATCACTGTAAGGCTGTGAGAAGTGTCGCGGGGGCCCAGGGACGCTGGAGTCCGGCGACCTGCAGGCGGGGGCACGCACCCTGCCGGCTCTCGCCCCTCGCTAGCCGCCCCGCGCCGGCCTCGCCGCGCCCTCCCCGCCACCCCTTCCGCAGGCGGGGCGGTCCCCGCGGCGCCCTCGGCCCGGGTCTTCGCCCTACCTTCCATGTCAGGCGCGCATCCCGGCCTGGCCCGGCCGGCTCGAGAACTCTGCGGCGACACCAGCGGGCACACCTGTTGCCCGCGTCGCGGGAGGTATCTGCGGTGCAGGCCCCGCGGGCGCCAGCCTCGCCTGGACCAGAACAAAGAACAAAGCCCACGACGGGCCGGGGCGGGACGCCCGCACCCGGGGAAGCGAGGGGCGCCCCCTGCGCGGACCCCCGGCTTCCTCCCGCAGCGCCGTCAGGCGCCGCCGGGAGAGCGTGACGTCACGCGCCTGGAGGGCCGGCGGTAGCCGTGGTGATTCCTGGGCGTCCCACCACCTACAGCCATCCGCACTTTCGAATCCCGGGCCCAGAAGCACTGGGACTGTCGCCAGACCTAACCAGGGTCGAGCCGCTGGACTGTCCGAGCTCGACATCCGTCCACGCCCACAGGAGGCGTCACGACCACTTCCGGCCATGCCAAGCATCACCCCACGGAGGGCACAGACTACAGTTCCCAGGATGCGCCGCGCGAAGCCCTGGACTACATTTCCCACAGGCCCAGGCGGCATCAGATTCAAGTCGCCAATTTTGGCCACTTCCACCGGGTGGTGCCCTTGGCGCTCACCTTGGCGGTAAGCTTCGCACGCTTGTCCCTATCACTGTCCTTTCCTGACCTGCTTTGTAATTTGTCTTCTGTTGCTTTGTAGTTGTAAAAATGGAGGTCATTATCCCTTTTCATGATCTAATAAAGGAAAGGAACAAAGTTCAGAACGCTAAGCAGATTTCAAAAACGAAGTATTGCAGGAACTAGAGAAGCGCAGGGAGCAGTTTGGTGTGCTGCGCTCACGCGGACGCTGCACGAGCGGAGGAACGGAAGAGCTGCGAGGGGACACCGAATGTGGGACAGCAAATGGCAGCACAGCCGCACCAGTTATGTTCACGCTGGAGAATGCACTTGATGCTGCGGAAATCGGTCGTTCCAGTACAGGAGAGTCTTAAAGATCTCCATGATTTAAAAGATTAAACAATAAGAGACAGCCATGGGTAGGAATCGTCAGTTGGCTGCCCAGTAACACTGTGCGCGGGCAGTGTTCCAAGTGAGCAGCATAAATTAACTGAATTCTCAAACCAATCTGCAGATGCTTCTCTGTTGTTCTACTTGACCTCTAAGGAAACTGACACAAATAGACTGCCCGACTTGCTCGAGGTCATACGCGGCACGGGGGAGAAGCTAGTATTTGAGTTCCAGAACTCCCTGCGACACAGCTACATACTACAGCACGGAGGAGAAAGAGAGAGCCACATGTACGTTGTCAAAATTTAGGACAAAAAAAAAAAAAAATAGGACAAGGAGGGAGAAAAGGCCATACAAGCAGCCCCCCCCCCAAAAAAAAACCCATGAAGCTCAAAAGTCAAGATACCTATCTCCCTTGTGTAACAGTAAAAGCTGAGAACAATGCAATAACTGCAGGATTTCAGGAGAAATGTCTGTTACACCAGAATTTTGTATCAGTAAGTGATGGTCTACACATAATGATCTCAGAAATAAGTCTTAGAATGGAAATAATTCTAGGGAACATCTCAAATTCCTTTGCCTGATCAGTATATCTGTGGTAACAGGTTATGGCAAGGCTAGGAAACTAACACAGGTATTTGGTACACCTAAAAAACGTGGACGTGGTTTTAGACTTTGATGAGGAGGAGAAAGCTGGAAGGATTTTAAGGTGTATGGTTGTTTTTAAAGCCCAGCATATCTTGAAAAGAAAGAAATGTGGACATCCAAGACATTTCTGGTGGTGGCTTGGAGTAACATGAGGTGTGAGACAAAGCGTCAGTCAGCTTACAGAATGACATGGGCTCATGCATAGAATATTGGCTTTAAAAATATGGCTGTTGAGAGGGTGAAATCACTTCAGCCTGGGCTGTAGTGCACTGAGGTGCTAGTGACATGGTACACAAAACACAGAAAGACTTCTTGGGGCTAGAAGTGCAGCGCTGCGGCAGAACGTGTGCAGCATGTGCCAGGCCCTGGATTTGATCCGTGGTGTCAAAAAACCCAAGTATTAAAATAATTAAAACAATCAACAACCTATTAAGAAAAAACCCAACCAATTAAGAAATAGGCCCTAGTTAGGTATACAGTTCAGACCTAGAGTGCTTACCAAGTGTGCCCTAGTACAATAAAAACAACAACAAAAAACCAAAAACATTGACACCAGAGCAAACATGATAGATAGCAGATCAGTACATGGAAAGGTGCTCAACACCGTAGGCCACCAAAGAAGCGAGGAGAGGCTACTGCGCAAATGTCAGAGTCCTCCAAATCCATGCTAAATGCCCACAGGGTGTGGATCAACAGCAGCTCTGAATTGCTGCTGGGGGAAATGCAAAACAGTAAAGCTACTGTGTAGAGTTGGGGACAATTTCTTTCAAAGAGAAGCAAACTCTTACCTAGCATACATCAACTTTCCCCCTTGGCATTTGCCCAGCGGAATTGAAAACTGATGGCCACACAAAATCTGCACATGTATTTATAACAGCTTTATTCATAATTCCCAGAGCACAAACACAGCAAACGTGTCCTTCAAGACATGGATATACTACGGTACAGATGAACAGGAGACCATCATTCCAAAAGGAATAGAAATATCCCTAGCCCTATTGGGCTAGGGATATAGCTCAGTGGCACAGCACCTGCCTAACAAGCACCAGTTCCTGAGTTTGAGTCCTACTACAAAAGAACAAGCTATGAAGCTGCAGAAGACATAGTGGGACATTAAATGTGTGTTACTGAGTGAAAGGAGTCAATTGGAAAGGGATAGGTATTGTGCGGCTCCACTTATTAACATTCTAGCAAAGCCAAAGCTACAGAGACAAACCTCAGCGATTCCCAGGGACGTGGGGGAGGGAGGAAGGAAGGGGGAGCACAGGGGATGTGCAGGCTGTGAAGTTCCCTGGGGTACTGTAATGCAGGGTGTGTGCGGTCATCAGTGGC
>NW_004524599.1:19662359-19663827 GCF_000260255.1 Octodon degus
TGATGGTGTCCTCCCCTGCTCCCATGCTTTTGCCCATGACAGCACCCGTCATGGTGCTCTTCACAGAGCTGAGCCGGCACTGTGCCCTCAACTGGACTCCGCAGCCTGCGAGCTGCACAGGCCTCTTTCCTCTCCAGGGTCAGCCTGCAATGGTTATTTCACTTCAGTGGTGAGCAGTGGACTAGCACACATACCCAAAGGGTATGTGTTCAGAAAGTACAGCCAAGGGGAGCCAGAATCTCCTCGGCTGCATTAATTTCATGTATTGCAGACTTTAACACAGAAGAACTACTAGAAATAGTCTGTCCATAACCTCAAGAGTCACTTTACTGGGAAGACGTTTCAGTCCTGCATTTGTACACAATGTAGCCGTATCATCAGAGGGCAGACAGCAAGGGTTGGGGACATCATCAATCCATGAGGTGCCTGCCTGGCAAGCACAATGTCCTGAGTTGGGTTCCCTGTAACCAAAAAAAGTGTAGATGCAAAAATCTGAGCACTGGATAGGGAAATATGAAAGTCCCGAGTCGTAGTTGAATATTTTAACACTTCTGTCAAAATGGCTAATGAGATAAATGGACAAAGTGCTACGAATTGAAATTTCAAGTATTGGGAATAATTCTAAATGCAGAATAGCTGTGTTTCTTTTTAAAAGACATTTCACAGCACAGTTATTTTTCATGAACCTTTTTTGGTTTTTTAACTTTGTGTTTTTATGAGTATATATTTGTCATACATGCCGATCCACATTCATCCTAGGGAATTGGTACCAGTACATAATGTACCTCGGCTCTTCTTTCGTCTTCCCATTCTGCTCCCATCCCCTCAACCCTTTTCTCTCCATGTTTGTCCGCTTCCATTTTTTCTTTCTGTTCTGCCTCCCCTTCTGTCTTGTCTCCTCCCCTCTCCCACGTACCCCTTTCCACTTGATCATGCTCTTGCTGCCTCCAGTATCTGTCCTTTATGCTCCACATCTAGGATTCTCCCACAAGAGAAACACTTCAACATTTAGACCTGCATGTCCAGTTTATTTCACTTAATATCATGATCTCAGGGTGCACCCAAGTTACTACAATAACTCCAGTTTATCCATCTTGATGGCAGAATAGTACTCTATTTGTATATAAATACAACACTTTCTTTATTCTTCTGTTGATGGGCATTTGGGCTGTTTCCAACATTTAGGTATGACAAACTGTGCTGCTATAAACATAGGTGTGAGTGTTTCCCTGTGGTGATGCTTTTAACTCTTTCAGGAAGATGCCAAGAAGGGAAAAAATAGCTAAGTTAAATGGAACCTCCAGTTTTCCTTTTTTTGGAGGAATGTCCACACTGATTTCCACATTGGCTGCCCCTGTCTACACGCCTGCCAACAGTGGAGAAGGGTTTCTTTTTCCCCACAACCCTGCCAGGATTTGTTAGTGGCTCATTAGTTGTTGTTGTTGTTGTTGTTGTTGTTGTTGTTGTT
>NW_004524599.1:19664003-19665716 GCF_000260255.1 Octodon degus
CTCCTCCTCCTCCTCCTCCTCCTCCTCCTCCTCCTCCTCCTTCTCTTTTGTCTTTTTGAGACAGGGTCTCTATTCAGTTCAGGCAGGCCTTGAACTTACTTTGTAGCCCAAGCTGGCCTTAAACTTGCAGCCATCCTTCTGCCTCAGCCTTCTGAGTGCCAGAATTTCAGGCATGTGCCACCAGGCCCAGCTATCATTTGATTTCTTGATGACAGCATCTTAGTGTTGTGTTAATTTGCATCTCTCAAATGACCAGTGACATTGAGCATATTTTCACATATTTACTTGCTGTTTATACTTCTTCTTCTGAAAAATGGCTATTCATTTCCAAGGCCCATTTTTGGATTGGGTCTTTAAATGGGGCGGCCTCTTTTGAGTTCTTTATATACTCTAGATGTTAGTCCTTTTTCTGAGGAAGAGCTAGTAAAAATTTTTCCCACACTGTGGGTTGACTCTTCACTCTGTTAGCAGTTTTTTACTTTACAAAAGCTTTTCAGTCTGTGATCCCAGTTGTTGGCTCTTTGTGATATTTCCTATGCATTCAAGGCTTTGTTTGTAAAGTCTTTGCCTACACCTACGTGTTCCAGACTTTTACTGGTTCCATCTTCCAGCAGTTTCTGTTTTACTGTTTAGGTCTTTGATCAATTTTGGTTTTAGTTTAGTGCATAGTGAGAGATATGGGTCTACGTTTAATTTTTATCATGTGGGAAGCCAGTTTGCCTAGCACCATCTGTTAAAGAGGCTATCTTTCTTCCAGGGAGTGTTTGGCCCCTTTGTAAAGGATGGCTGAGTGTACTTGGTGTTTTTTCTGCATCTCCACTTCTGTTCCATTGATCCTTGCATTTTGTTTTATTTTGTTGTGGGGTGTTATTGTTGCGGTTTTGTGAGTACTGTGCTGTTTTTATCACAGTAGCTTTGTAGTGTAATTTCAATTGCCTCTTGCCTTGTCTTCCTTGCTCATAATTGCTTTTGCTATTTTAGGTCTCTTCCAGGTCCATATGCCTTTTAGGATTGTTTTCTCTAGTTGTTTGAGGTATGCTACTGGCATTTTGATCAGGATTGCATCAAATCTGCATAACAATTTTAGGAGTATGGCCACTTTTACTGTATTGATTCTAGCTTTTCAAGGACAAGGGATATCTTTCCATTTCCTGATCTCCTCTTTGATCTCACTTTTTGAGAACTGTAGTTTCCAGTGCATAGGTCTTTCACTTTGTTAGAGTAAGTCATAAGTATTTCATTTTTCTTGATGCTATTATGAAAAGTGTGTCTCAAATTTGGAATGTATTGGGATTTTTGTTTTTGTTTGAGACAGGGTCTCACTGTGAGGCTCTAGCTGGCCTTGAAGTGTGCACCCCAGGCTGGCCTCAGTCTCATGGCGGTCCTGCTTCAGCTTCCTGAGTGCTGGGATTATAGATGTGTGCCACCACCCATGGCTTTACTACTGTTTTTTGATTGTTGACTTTGAAATTTCAAGTAGTAAGATTAATCCCAACATGGAATATTTATCAAAATCACAATTTGCATAACAGCAAATTTCAAGATACAGTGCTAAACAACTCTATTGTCCAAAAATTTTTAAGGGCTGGCCAAATAGCTCAGCAGATTAAAGCACCTGCTACTGGGTGAGGGTCCGGGGATTCCATCCCCAGGCCTGCCATGGTGGCCCTGCCCCCAGGGTGTGCTGAGAGGGCAATTGAGACTGGGTGTGGT
>NW_004524599.1:19666086-19671617 GCF_000260255.1 Octodon degus
CCTCTGGCTTTCATTTTAAGAATGTATGTTTTAAAAACAAAGTAAATTAAAGTTTTAAACAGTTGGAAGGAAAAGCCAGACATGATGGTGCACATCTGTAATTCCAACCCACTGAGAGGATGAGGCAGAAAGATCCCAAGTTTTACTTAGCCCAGCCAGGGCAATTTTGTGACTGACCAAGATCCTATCTGAAAATAAAAAAGAAATAAAGTCTGGGGATGTGGCTCAGTAGTAAGAGTGAGAACTTTAAGTGGCACAATGCAAAGGAAAAATAGAGAAAATAAAGCAATCTTTGCTTTTCAGATAATAAAATTGTTACTTCAAATCAAGTCTCTTTCATTAAAAATGGGGAAAATATCGGAGAGAAACATCAAGAAGAAAGGCGAGCAACATTAAATTCATCCCCGTCCCTGAGAGCAAGGTCAGAACCTGAGGCTACAGTGCACGACGGTGCTGCAGCCTGCGTGGCTTGGAGAACCCCGCTGATCTCTGCAGCTCTGGAGCTGACGCCAGGGCCAGCGGCAGAGATTTGTCTCTGTGCCCCCCAGGGTCTCCCAGGCCTCCCTGGGCACTTGGCTTTCTTCCCCAAGGACCTGGACAGAGCACACCTCAGCCGTTTCACTGCCCGCTGAGGGTGGGATTCAGCTGCCCCTCCTAAGGCAGAACCCTACCCAATGTCTTCACCATTGAAATGGTAGGACACTTATGGTTTGTGTCTAGATGTCACCCCAAAGCTTCATGCTGTCATGGAGAGGCTTCTAGAGTTTGTGATTAATTCATGACCCAATGCTGCAGATGAACTGGGTGCAACTAAGCGAGGGCGAGGCCTGCCCTCTGCAGCCGCGGCTCCCTTTTTGCTCCTGCTGTTTGACTGTCTTCCGTCTCCATGAGCTGCTGCCCTCTGCCCTGTGCCACCATGCCTTGGAGCCGGCCGAGTACGGACTGGAACCTCCACAAACTGTAAGCTAAATAAAACTTTCCTTCCTTAATTCTGGATGGCGGGTATTTTGTCCCAACAAGAGAAAAATAACTGAGACAGACACCGAGGGAGACCTAACACCCAGCACGCATTTTCAGGACATAGAAAGACAAAGTCACCCCACTCTTCTTTGGAGGCTCGGCGGGCTCACCTGCGTCCCAGGCTGGGTGAGGCTTCGGGAGGCAAAAGCGCTGTCAGGCCCAGCTGGAGCCATCCCGGCCGCTCCGGGTCTCCCCGACTCTGCCTCCCCAATCTGGCCCCGCCTGTCCCTGTCCCCAGGAGCGGAGCGGAGCGCGGAAAGGGGTAGCTCAGGCCCTGGGTATCCGCTCCGAAGGCGCCCGCTCTCCGTCTGCCGTCGGCCTCTTCCCGTGCAGCGCGGCGACCCTGACGGGCCAGGGCGGACGAGGACACTCCTGCATCCAACGGTTTTTCTTTGTAATCCGATGTTTAAATAATCAGCCCAACGCAGAAACATACACGGGCCGCAGCTGTGGGTGGGACGTGTCCCTTGGCAGGGGGTGGGAGGGGAAGGCTGGGGGCCTCGCTGCGGTGTGGTGATCCTGCCCCATTCGAGCCTCTGTGCCCACCCTGCCAGCTGCCCCGGAGAGCGCCGCGGGGCCCAGCCCTCTGGTGTGGATGCCGCGTTGTCGCCTCCCACTGTCCAGGACCACCCGTCGCCCTGCCCCAAGGCTGGACCCGAGGTCCAGTGACACGCGTCGAGTTGGGACGGTGGCATTCGCCCTGTGTTTACAGGCAGGGAGAACAGCTCGGTCCTTGCCCATTAACTAAAAGCCTTCGTCGGCTCCAAGCAGTCCAGAGCTCGGAGCCCTGGAGACAGCGCGGCGGGACGCAACCTGTGCGTGTGTGCTGGCCACCCCTGAGGCCCGGGGGAGGCGTGGAAGACATCGGTGCTGAGCCTCTGAAGAGGAAGAGAAATGCGAGGTTCCTGGGAAGCGCGGGGGCCGAGGACCTGGCCACTCAGACGTGGACGCGCGCGGACCTCGGGGGACCAACGTGGGTCCAAAGAGGACGCGGGCCGCGCGCGCGGGAGGCAGGCTCAGGGCAAGGGACTCCAGCAGTGAGGGGCGCACCCCAGGCTCCCTCAAGGCATCCGTTTGGAGGTCATCGTGGTCACCACGAGGCAGGGCCCCGTGCTGTAGTACACCCTGAGCAACGCCGCTGGTGGAGATCACAGGAGGACAGGAGGACAGGAGGACAGGGAGAGGAAGGACGAGCCCCACGGGGCTACACAAAAGAGACTCACAAGTGACAGGATGCTCGTCATTACATGGAGGGAAAATTAACTCCATCTCAGTGCCACTGTGAGTTCTCTGAAATCTAAGGCTGACAAGGTGTGTGTGTGTGTGTGTGTGTGTGTGTGTGTGTGTGTGTGGTTTTAAGGCACTGGGCCACACCCTAGTCTTAGAGGTGGGAGCCAGGCTGGAGACCCCAAGGAGGCTCACTATTTGTTCCACCAGGGCCTTTCGCTGATTGGATGTGGCCCACCCACCTCACAGGGCGTAGTGCCCTTAAAGTTCACCAATTTTATAAGCCTCTTTGTCAGTTCATACTTCCAGCACATGGTAATTCTATCCATCGTGGGGAACTGCGCCTTCGGGACACCTCAAGTCCCCTCTCCCCCACCCTCTTTATTTTGCCAGCAGCAGATTACGTATCTTATAAGGTTTGATAAAGTGAATTTTACATATGGATTTACAACCAGAGCAGCTGACCAAAAACCATATAAAACACAACAAACAGGTGGGCTGGGGAGATGGC
The DNA here is from genome assembly GCF_000260255.1 of Octodon degus. Classification (NCBI taxonomy): domain Eukaryota; kingdom Metazoa; phylum Chordata; class Mammalia; order Rodentia; family Octodontidae; genus Octodon; species Octodon degus. Next base: position 19,668,845 of record NW_004524599.1, read on the forward strand.
TCAGCAGAGTAAGCACTTGCCTGGCAAGTGCAAGAACCTGAGTTCAATCCCTAGTTCCACAAAAAAAAAAAAAAAAAACAAGAGGCAACTGTACCAAATCCAAGTACACTTTTAGATACATGGACTTTGTTAAATTATGACAGTTTTCCCTCTCTCTCTATTGTCTGTTCTGCTTTTTCCCTTCTGATATAAGAGAAACCACGGGATAATTAAGTTTGTATCTAATTTACTTCACTTAAGTCCCCAATTTAAATGTTAAACTTATCCAAAAACACCTCACAGAAACACCTGGAATTGTCTGACTGCAGTTGAGTACACTGAGGCCCAGAGAAGTGACACTTACTTGCCACAAGGGTCCACATAAATAGGAAGGGGAAGGGCACACCCAGGGTTACCAAGGATCTGGGGCAACTAGATACTCCTACGAGGAATGGAAATCCCTTACCTCGCTTTTGCAATGTACTTGGCATCATGCACCGAAGCCGATCATGCCCACCATGTACAAGTGCAGCGACAGCTGGCTTATACGTATACGAGTACAGTGACAGCACACACACATTTACCCAGCAGAAGTATGACGCCTACAAGCACACACACTGCAGCACTGCAGACAAAGCCAGACCAGACACGGGGCACTCCGGCATCTCATCTGGGAGGCACTGAAGGATGGAGACAGCTTCCAGATGGCCCTCAGAGGAGCGTGTGCCCAGGGGCTGCGGGAAGCAGTGTCCAGAACAGGAGGGGCTCCTGGGTCCAGGACCCTTCAGTAGTCACCTGGCTGTTCTCTTCTGTCCTGGCCTGCCCTGCTCTTCCTCTCTCCTCTCTCCTCTCCTCCTCCTCCTCCTCCTCTTTTTTCTGCCCTTCCTCTCCCTTCTTGGTTTTTCACCTGGATCAGGACCCGCTTTTCCTGACATTCTTCTGAATGGGAACACACTGCCAAGTCTGTGAGTTTCCACTGGCCTTCTAAATTCTCTTGCCAGGGTCCGGCCCACACTTGGGCCCTGGGCTCCACAGGAGAAGGCCAGATGCTGGCTGGGGTCGCAGCTTCCTGCAGGACAGAGCCAAAGGTGCCAGCAGGAAACAGGGCAAGCAGATCTATGTGTTATTCTCTAGCTGACCTTAGTTTATTTATTTATTTATTTTTTAATCTCAGTTCTTTATAAGCTGTGGTTCCACTCAACTGTAGCCATCTTTTTGATGTTTTTGAGACAGGGTCTTGCTATGCAGTTCAGGCTGGCCTTGAGCTCACTCAGCCTCCCAGGTGCTGGGATTCTAGGTGTGCCCACCATGCCAGGCTCTAGCCCATCTTTGTAAGAAAATGAAATAGGAAACCCAAAGTGATAAATGTCATTCTAAGACCCAGCAGATGAAGTGCACAGAACCATGCTGTGCAGGCTACACACCAAAGCTCGAAGTCTTTATTGCCCCACGTATGGCTCATGGTGATCTGCTGGAGAGGCAGTCTGCATGTGCCTGTCTTCCACAGATGAGGCCAGCAAATCCTCCAGCCACTTGCTTAGTTTTAAGTTTTAAGCATTAAGAATGGACTCATCCAGTGACTAAGGCTGGCCGTGGACACAAATCTGGGCCCTGTCACTTACTGTGGGGTGACCCTGGTCAAGTTATTGGGCCTGAATGTCCAGATCTTAAGTGAAGATAATAGTAGTGTTTACTTCGTGTGGATGTCATCATGGAAGGGAGCAGTATGTATTAAGGTCTTGATAAGCAGGGCCTGGTACATGTCTGTGTGGGACTCATGCTAGAGATGAACCTGCTAACTGCTGTGAGCGTCCCTGTGGCGCCTGTGAACACACGGCTTAGCTAAGAGCCTTGTCCAGGCTCTGCAGCACTGCCCTGGACTCGCCAACCTCCCGCTCGTCTTTTGAGGTAAGTTCCTTACCCTACAGGTTACGCTGGGGTGGAAGGGTGCAGTTCACATGCTGGATCCTAAGGGTCCAGTAGGACTGGTAGCTGTAACAGTAACTGCAGCTTTAGCAGCAAGGAAAGTTCTACCAGGAGAAAGAAGAGGAGAACTGGGAGTAGTTAATAGAGCTGGCAGGATTCACACCTATGCGGAGGATAGCTCTGCATTTCTGTTCTTCCACCTTAACCCCTTCACCACGTCCATGGCAGAGCAGGTCGTCGTGGTGGTGAAGACTTTGAACACAGAAAGGGGCTGTGCTTGGGTGGGGCAGATACTGAATAAGGAGCCTCAGGGCAGTTATTAGGATAGCAATGAAACATTCCCAGCTCTCAGATGAGAAGCTCCCGCAGCTCTCTCTCCAGTGGACATGGTGTGGGTGGAAGTGTGCGCCAGGGCAGGGGTCTGAAGACCGGGGCTGCCTGGGCTGCTCCCGTGCTGAACAGCAGAGCCCGGCTCCTTGAGCAGCTGTCCCTCTGCCAGTGCTTGCTCTCCTGGACTCTCCCATGGAGGGACAGGTGCCAGAAAGGCCCAGGTCTCGGTAGAGCCTGCTTCATCCCCTTCCCAGAACCACAGGTATATAGACAACAGGCTTTTTATCTCCCAGAAGACATCTCTGTCCCTCCCTTAGTGCCAGGCAAGAGCAGCTTTGTGAACAGGAATGTTTCTAGGCTTAAACACGAAACAGAAAATCACAAGGGGGCTGGTGAGATGGCTCAGTGGTCTAAAGCACCTACTTAGAACAAGCTTAGCAAATCACAGGGACCACTGTTCAATCCCCCAGCACCACATGCCAGCCAGCCCCGCCCCCTGGTGGGCTGAGCTGGCCACACACACACACACACACACACA
>NW_004524599.1:19671717-19710230 GCF_000260255.1 Octodon degus
ATTAAAAAATAAAAAATAATTAAAAAAAATAAAAAAGAAACAGAAAATCACAAGGGGGCTGGGGAGATGGCTCAGTAGAATAAGCACTTCCCTGGCAAGCACAAGGGCCTGAGTTCAATCCCTGGTTCTGAAAAAGATTCAGAAAATCACATGAAGTGCCACAGGTTAATTGGCTGGTCTGTGCAGACGAACTGTGGTGACCATGGTAAGAGAAGGAGTCAGGAGGTGGAGCCCAAGCCCAACAACAAGGCCCCCTGTGCCCACATCTGAGCAGGAGGCCTGAACCAATGGATGTGCAGTGCTATGGTTTTAGTCATGCTTCTCTTGAATAAGACAGAGCCACATTTGAACAGAGCCCGAAAGTTCCTTGGCGAGTTACCTCAGTGAAAGGCCAGCTCCCGGCTGGGTCACGCCTGCTGCCCAGCCTTGGCCTATGCCCAGGTAGAATCCACCCTCGCTGTTCAGCCCCGGCCCGTGCCCAGGCAGAACCCACCCTCGCTGCCCAGCCCCGGCCCGTGCCCAGGCAGAACCCACCCTCGCTGCCCAGCCAGGCCTCTGCCCCGAATCCTGAGAGAAGGCCTGCTCATGGTATGATACAAAGTTTTAAAACTTAGACTCAACTGGTACTCTGATGCCTTATGAGGACACATGGAATCACACAGCCCACCATGTAGCTCGTCTGTTAGACTCAGTCAGCCCTGACTGACTACGCCAGAGAGACCCTGACCCAGCTCAGGCTGACGGCACCCAGCGGCACAGCCCCCAGACATGTCCTGTTTGCTAACTTGTCTCAAGGACTTTGTGCCCAGCAATGAGAGCTGACCCGACGCTACCTAATAGGAGTTCACTGTGCTTTCAGGGTTCTGTACTTCTTGCTTGCAATTCCAAAACCAGCCCAGTGCTGATGCTTTGGAAGGGAGTCCGCATCAGCCCACCAGGATGATAAAGGTGGTTGCCTTCCAGCTCCAGGTGCAGAGCATTTTCCTTTTGATTTGGTACCAGTTCCACAACAACACGAGAGGCATTCTGTATGTACAGCCACGAGTCAAGATCATTTCACTCTGGCAGTAAGGCTGAGCGCAGGCAGGGCCTGTGTGTGCAGGCGCAGTGTCTTTGGGGAACCAGGCCGCGACAGGAGCTGAGGTCCAGAGAGAAAATACCTGGTGTGAACCACTGCTCTCAGGACTTAACGCATCTTGGGAAGAAGAGACAACTTTTAGCTCTTGGCTGGTGGAAATGAATAACAAGGCAGAGTGAACAAGGAGACACCGAGCAGGTCCTCAGACCAGAGCCAGCAGCTTCTGGAGTCTTGTGGCCCAAGTGGCACTGATCCTAATGTCTTCTGGAGTCACCCACATTGTTTAGTCATGCTCACAGCTTGAGGCTGACACCTGGGCCCTGAGCCCCATCACTGCCTGCCACCCATGCTGTGACCTGTGACCCCTGACCTTTGACTCATGGCAGCTGAGCTGGCACTGCCCACACTCTCCTTTTTCCCCTGTGGTGTTGCTATCCAGGCATCTGTCCACAGTCTGCCTGGCCTGTATCCTACGGAGAAGCTTGGGCCGAACTTCCTTAAGCAGCCTCTGCGTTGCTGCCCCAGTGCAAACATTGAACGCACCCCTTGAGCTTCCATACCCTGCTGTGTCCCTGTCACTTGGTGGTCCTTGGGCACAGCGGCCAGCCTGGCACAGGAGCTTCTGCGTTCCAGCTCTTTAGGCTCTGCAGACCCTAGGACAGTGGTCAGCCACACCGGCTGTGCACTGTCACTGGGCCTGTAGTAGCCTCACTGGGACACATCTGTCAAGGACCCCTCTATGTAATTGTTGGGGAAAAAGCATTTCATAATGAAATCGTGATTGGGGCTTGTCTGAGGTCTCGTGCCTCGCCACGCAGGTCACATAACTCCAGGTACCTCCTGTCACAGGTGAGGCCTCCATGATGCTGTGACTGCACTGTAAGGGCGAGCTTACAGCAGCTGTAGATGTTCTGGCCCCCTGAGAACACAATGGTAATGAAATAGGCCTTCTCCTTGGGGACAGGGCGACTCCTTCCTAAGCTGCCGTCTCTCTGCGCTGTCCTCATCAGCACAAGATGACTGCTGCCCTCTAACTCACCCGCAGAGATGCTCCTCAGCACAAGACCTTCCTGGAATAAGGTGAGCGCAGCCCTCTGGGTTGCCTGATAATCCTCTGGTTATCGTGTGCACTCAGGAAATGGTGTCGACAGATCGGGAGTGTCCCTGGCTGCCCGTCCTGAGGCATGAACCTCCCAGCCCCCACGCGTGGACAGTGGATCTCCGGCCTTTCGTCAGCCCTCTACCTGCCCCTTTCCAGGCAGATGGAGACTGATACACACCTTTGCCCTCACTGGTGGGTGCACGATCCGATAGTTCAGCAGGCCATTCCCATGCGGCCACCCTGTTACCAAGTGGTGCATTAGCTCACCCCAGGGTACAACTGGCCTGCGCATCTGGCACTGTTACTGACTGCCGCCCTGCCCAGGTGGCCTGTCTCGGCCTGTCTTCCTTTTTCTGCTCCGGGACCTGTTCGAGTACATGTAGTCACCATTCCCTATGGGCTGGAGCACTTCCTTCCTTTCTGGTGTTAAGAGTCCGGTGTTTTGCACACCGCACCTGGGTTGGACTTTGGCAGTGTGCTCCTCGGTAGCTCGGGGTGCTGGGCAGCTGCGTCCACCAGGGGACGCTGCGCTCAGCTCGGCACTGCTGCGGGGCGTGCCAGAGTGGAGTCCGCTGAGGTGGGCGTGGGAAGCCGGTCAGGACGGTGCACGGCGCGGAGAGGCCGACCCGGAGGCTGGTCGGGACAGCGGGGCGGCGCTCCGAGGGGCTCCCCGGGTCGGCCGGAAGGCCTGTGTGGATTTCCACCGCGTGTCCCGCGGACGCGGGCGAGGACAGCTGACCCATCAGCCTGAGGCTCTGAGAGCGCAAGTGTGAGGTTCCATGGTGTAATGGTTAGCACTCTGGACTCTGAATCCAGCGATCCGAGTTCAAATCTCGGTGGAACCTAAGGTTTTCTCTTTCATTTATTCCACATTTCCAGAATGGCCTTCAGGAAATCCTGTTGCTGCTGCGTCTGCCCGGGAGGGAATAACGGCTGGGTGAACACCTCCCGCAAGCGACTACATTTTAAAATGATCGAAAAGGACCCACAAAACAGGAGAGGGGGAAACCTCATGGACAGTCTTCGCAGACAATGAGGCCTTTTATTATGCCTGTTAGGGACAATCTGCAGAGTTCATCTTCCATGGAGAAACGAAGATAGGAAAATGTGTCCATAAATGAATCAAGGCTTTGCCTCTCTCAGTACTTGGCTACTTCCGGGTCCCCACAGGAGAAAGTCCTGTCAGCACACACGTGAACTGTAGTGTTCTGCAGCCGCTTCTAGCGCCTCTGCCGGCAGCACCAAACTATCGGCTAAACGTTCCCGTGGAAACCATCAGCCCTTAAGCTTGTACCATGAGGATGTCTCTGTGATCATTTCTTCATAAAACTAATATTTGCTATCACAAATTAGCCCATTTCCTGGTAAATGTGTGGGATCCTCACAATTTAAGGAAAGACAGATGTTTCTGGGTCTCACAAAACATCACTTCAAAGTGCTTCCCTTAGCCTCTCTCAGCTACTAAAACGGGTGTGTTTCAGATACATGGCTTCAGGCTACATTTAATCACAGTTTTTACTTTCCTCCCTTAATTATTAGGTGTAAAGCAAATTGTTTCTTCTGTTGCATGTAGCCACCCTGGGTACCTGCTGTTATGGCTGATATCTAGTTGCCCCTCATGCAGTCATGTGACAAGCTTCTAGAGTTTATGATTAACTCATGATCCAATGTTGGGATTATGGGTGTGAGTGATGCTGGGATTATGGGTGTGAGCGATGCTGGGATTATGGGTGTGAGTCCTACACCCGCCCTGCGGTGGATAGACTGAATGCAATATAAAGAAGGCGGACAGGTTTGCCTCTGCCACCACTCCTTTGCTGCTGCTGCTGCTGCTGTTCCCTTTTTGCTCATGCTGTTTTCAGCCGCCATCAACAGCTGTCCTCTGCCCTCTGCCATGTACCACTCTGCCTTGAAGCCAGCCACGCATGGCCTGAAATCTCCACAAAGTATGCGCTAAATAAACCTTTCTCTCCTTAACTTTGGGTGTCAGGTATGATCTCAGCAATGAGAGAAAAAGCAACCACGACATCTGCTGTGTAGCATGGTTCATTCATGTGTGTTCAGGAGACCCCCAGAGAGTGGTACATAATATGAATTTGATTTTGGTTTCTGTCAGCTCTTAGGCCACAAGCAATTTTTAAAAAATTGAGCACGCAAATATTATATAACATTGGGGCTGGAGGGATAGCTCAGAGGCAGTAAGCACCTGCCTGGCAACCACAAGGACTCAGTCCCATCCCTGGGCGCACCTGCTGTGCGGTCTCCGCCTGCTCGGCCCTGGATGCAGGCTTGGAGGCCATGCCTGTAATACCAGAACTCGGGAGGTTGAGCCAGGAGGATCTCTGCAAGTTGGAGATCAGCCTGAGGGCCACAAAAGTGAGCGCCAGGCCAGCCCCAACTGCATAGTGAGACCCTGTCTCTAAATGAATAAATAAATAAATAAAATGACATTGGAAAAGGCAAGTTGCCTTGAGATGTAAAGGTAGTGGTGATCTCAGCGGGCAGTGCTGGGATTCTGGGTCACTGTGTCACTCGGGGCCTCTGACATCATAAAGCCTCAGAGCAGCACATACTAATTACTGTTTTACTTCAGTAAAAACGAAGTCACTATTTTCCTTTGCTAGCAAGATGAATTTTTAAACATCCAGCACTTCGTATGGGTGCTGCTGTATGCCAAGGATGTTTAAATTCTAAGTGCTTCAAGACATACTAAACCATTATAGCCTCACTTGAAGCGACTCACTCAAAAGCAGGTGAGAGCTACAGAGTAGCTGCCCGGGAGGTTAGGATCACAGCCTAGACCTGTACAATTTCTAGTAAAACAAAAGAATAGAGCTTCTTCTGGAGAGTCCGTGAGGCAGGTCGGAGGCCAAAAATGATCGCCAACTCAGCCCGCAGGAGCCTGAACGCCCGCAGAAGGAGTGACGTGGACCGCAGGAAGGAGAGGCTAAGCGAAGGGCACAGGACGCGAGTCTAGGAAACAGTTTGGGGTCGCAGACAGGAAGCGTCCTTTGTCCCATCCGAATACACGTCTCTGCCCCCTCCAGCCACATGGAGCTGCTGCTGCTGCTGTCCTTGTAGTTCTTCGTGTCTCCCTTAGAGGCGCTCCGAGTGCCGATAAGGGGTTTTCTGGCCCGTCCCTCTCTTGTCCGGCACCGCATGCGAAGTGGCCTATCCGTTTTAGGGCGCATCACAGCCACTGGGACGCGGCGAGCCTGGCAGGCCTGGCAGGATCTCGCCTTCTCAGGTCTGTGGCTCGTGCAGCAGTAGGACGCTTTTGAACAGCAGTAGCAGCAGGCGACATTGGCCCGGCCCTCGCAGCTGGGAAACGTGGCTCTGGAAGAGCTGCAGCATACACAGCTACTTGTCTCAAGAAGCAAAAAGCTTTGCATGTAGTCGTGGCCGAGTGGTGAAGGTGATGGACTAGAAATCCATTGGGGTCTCCCCGCGCAGGTTCGAATCCTGCTGACTATGATGCTGGCCCTGTCCCAGTGAGGACCCGGTTAACCAGCCCAGATTTTCCTTTTTCCCTGCAAATAAGCCCAGGACTTGGCAATGCCTACCCCACTTTAGCAGGCCCCATAGGAAAGCCAATGCCTCTGACAACCATGAGCATAGGTGCTGTTCCCAGGGCCGGGGCTCACCCAACTGAGGGCAAGCTGTGTCCAGGTCTCTGCTCAGCCACATATCTGCTTGAGCCATAGGCATAATGGCTGAGGGGTCTGAGGGATTGCACAGCTGGACAACGGCTTCTGAAGGCTTCCTTCAGAGTTGTCATCAACACCTGGGTTCCAGGTGGCCACAGGGAGCTGCAGGACGACACCCAGTGAGCCTGAAAGAAAGGAAGCGCTTAGGAGCTTGCCCAGGAACTCTCAGCTACCTGAGTCACCAGGCTGAAGTGGATTTCCCAGGCAATAGCCCTGCAAGGTGGGTATTTCTTCTGCATCTGTGTGATTATTACAGTTTGTCATGGTGAAACTTTAGTCAGGCTTTGTACACAGGCCAAGGTCCTGCCCGGCCTGCACACCAGGCCGGTGCACCTGCGAGCCCCAGATGTGGGCACCACCGTCATCAATTTAGGGTCAGGGGCATCATGCCACAAGTGTCAAAATAAGCATTTTACACACCATTGGGTAGGTTAGGTTGTTTTCTTTCTTTCTTCTTTCTTTCTTTCTTTCGTCCTTCCTTCCTTCCTTCTTTCCTTCCTTCTGTCCTTCCTTTCTCTCCCTTAGTTCTTTGTTTATTAGTTTATCAACCATGCAGTAGGAAAAACTTACTAGCTACATTTTGCTGTTTGAGAAAATACATAGGGACATACTTCTTGTCTGTCTGATACAGGTTGCCCCACAGGAGCCCGACCTGTCTTCCCAGAGGCAAGCCAGGCTTGGCCGGCACCAGGGAAGAAGGCGCATGGGAGATGCCCTCGTTTGCCCTTGTGAGTCTGAAATCTTTTGATATTCACAGACTAAAACAGACTCAGGCCTGTCCAAAGCAAGCAGCTTTCAAGGTTTTGCCTGCTCCCTTCTCCTTGGGGTATAGCCAAACTTATGCTTCGCCTTTTATTTCGTATTTACTACCTTCTGAAAATAAGCAGGAAACACCTTAAGATTCTAGTTCTTCTTGTACATGGAAAGCCAGGTTTTTTTCCCCGTCAACGTCTTCAAGTCTCTTCAGTCGTGCTCAGACACAAGCAGTTTATTCAGACTCATTTCTTGTAGGTGTTAGAGAGAATCAGCAGAGTATTAATTCCTGCTACACAAAAAGAAAGAAAGAAAGAAAGAAAGAAAGAAAGAAAGAAAGAAAACCAACCAAACAAACAAACAAATAAAAACAGCTAAATGTATACTCTGACTCCGAGAAGTACCAAATACTGTGGAAACAAATGATGGAAAATGGAAATGTTTACAGACTGCAAGACTTAATATTGTTAATGTGGCAAATAATACTTTCTGGATGTTCCTGCAGACTCGGTGAAATACTATAAGAATTTTAGCTGAACTCTTTTAGAAAATGATAAATTCTAGTTGCATTCTCTTAATGAATAGAATGATTTGTTCTAATGGTGTTTGTAAATAGGATCACAAGTCCACATCTTGTACAGCAATTAACCACTAAGAAGAATATATGCAGTGTATTATTTGTTGAAACTGTACTTCCAAAAAAAATAAAATAAAAAGAAAATGATAAATTGGTTCTAACATGCATTTGGAATTTTAAGGGCCCTAGAACACCCAGAACAATCTTTCAAAAGAAGAAAAACACTTAAAAGGACACATACTTTTTATACTGACACCGACAATAGCAATCAGAACAAGGTAGTTCTAACACAAGGATAAGCTTCCAACTGGTGCAACAGAATGGCGGGTCCGGAAATCACAAGTCTATGGCCAGCTAAATTTTAACAAGAGCCAGAGGCAGAAAGAATAGTCTCTGCATCACATGTAATGCACTCAGCAGATAAATGTAAGAGGCGATCGGTATACCTCCCAAAGCTCAGAGGTGGTTGTGATTGTTAGAGACACCAAAGGCACAAACAACAGAGCAGAATAGATCAATTAGACTTCATAGAAATTTAAAACTTTGGTGCTTTGAAAGACACTCTAAAAAATAGGCCTGCGCTGGCTTGAGCGGCACATACACTAACAAGGAGCACACAGAGGAGACTAGCATGGCCCTCGCACAGAACGACGCACGGATCTGTGAGGAATCCTGTATTTGTACTAATTGCTATGCGCTCATGGAAAGGAAAGGCAGACACCTTTGTGCTTGATCGGTTCTTCATGCCTATATCTTGCGCTAGGAGCAACTATTTTTAAAATAACAATGTGAGGGGCTGGGGAGATAGCTCAGTAGAATAAGCACCTGCCTGGCAAGCTCAAGCACCTGGGTTCAATCCCTGGTTCTGGAAAGAAAAAAAAAAAAAGAAGGAAAGAAAATAATGTACAATGTACTGAACATTGTTACTCTCCTACAGTCTTGTTTTGGACATTTATACCATTGTTTTTATTGTTCAGTTTTGTTTTTGTTTTTTTATAAAAAGAAAGAAAAAGACAGGCCTGATGTGCGCACCTGTAATCCCAGCACCTGGAAGGCAGAGGCAGGAGGACGCGGCCTCCTGGGCTGCATAATGAGGCCCTGTCTCCAAAACCAAAGCCAAATCAACAGACAAAAAATGCAAATCACATGAACGACCAGGACTTGTGTATAGCGTGTACAAAGATCTCTGACAACTCAATTTTTTTTTTTTTTTTTAGAAAAAGAACAGAAACCACTCAGACTGCGTTCCTTCCCTCTTGCTCCCTCCAGGGAAGAAGCTAGAACGATCAATGGCAAGCGGCAGTTGCAGCAAGGCGACACCGAGAGCCGGCTTCGCGCTCAGGCAGGAACGCTCCGCCTCCTCCTCGTGGTTTCTGGTACTCTACACGATCAGAGAAACTTCTCTAGTGACATACTGTAGAAATGATCCCTGAAAGTATAGCCCTACAACTCAATTTTTTTTTTAAGTGATCCATTAAAATTGGACAAAGAGCTCCGAGATGCTTCCTGTCCGTACTGTGGAATCGCCACGACTCTTCAGCGGCTCTTCAGGTTTTCCTCTGTTGTTCGGTGGGCAATCTCTGCCTACTTGGGAAGGATCGCGGGCGCTTCAGCGGTGGCCTCTAAGAAGGAGCTTGGTCCTGTACAGAAAATCTTGGTGGACAAGATTAGAGAATACAAGTCTATACGACCGGCATCTGGAGAACCTGCTGATACCCGCCCAGAATATCAGCAAGATCTGGAGAGAGCTTTTTAAACTTAAGCAAATGTATGGTAAAGCAGACATAAATGCATTCCCTAGCTTCAGATTTGAAGATCTTAAATTGAAGTCATCGACAAACCTCAGGCTTGAAGAAATAATGTGAAATTGACCTGTCAGTTTGTCATGGAGTTGTGGCATAACCAATATGTATCAGAATAAACATAATTTCCACAGCATCCATGCTCTTTTAATTCTGATTTCAAATATATTATTTAATGATGCTGAACCTAAAAAAAAATAAATAAAATTGGGCAAAGATAAGGCGCCTGCTTAGGCAGAGCGCAGCGGCCAGGTTCCATCCCCGGAGTGCAGTGCAGACCCCGCCCCCAGGGCACATTAAGAGGGTGACTGAGACTGGGCGTGGTGGCGGGCGCCTGTAATCCCAGTGCTTGGGAGACTGCACACAGGAGAATCACTGAGTCCAATCTATGTAGTGGGACCCTGGAGACCCTGTAGCAAATATAAAAAAGTAAATTGAGCAAAGAATAAGAATGACTATTTCTCCAGGAAAGGTTGGGAATAAAGCCGAACGGGAAATGTCATGTAATAACAATCACTGAGGAGGATATAGACAAATCAAAACCACCCCAAGCCAGGCATGGTGGCACATGCTTGGAATCCCAGCACTTGGGAGGCTGAGGCAGGAGGATTGCTGCGAGCTTGAGAACAGCCTGGGCTACAAAGTGAGCTCAAGCCCAGCCTGAACTGCATAGTGAGACCCTGTCTCAAAAAGACAAAAACAAACAAACAAAAAACCCAAAAACACCCCACCCAGCCAGGTGCCCTCATGAAGATTATTTCCAACACTGGCCAGGAATGCCATTCCTACAGGTCTAGAGGAAAGGAAAAATCTAGAAATTAATAAGTATAGTAAAATCTGAGTTGTAGTGAAGTCAATATTGTGAAAACTAAAATCTCTCTTTGTGTCCTAATCCATGTACTTTCTATCCACAGCAGCAAAGAGAAACCAGGTTCAGTGTTACTTTTTAAAGGTAATAGACATGAAAACTTATTCTCTTTCCATCTTGCAAGATGGTGGGTGAAAAAACTGAGAAGCCAAACACTAAAGAGAAGAAACTCAAAGCCCAGAAGGCTGCTGCCAGTGGTGCTGGTAAAAAGGGTAAGGTGAAGGCAAAAAAGTCCAAGAAGGGGCAGCCCCACTGCAGTCGAAATCCTGTCCTGGTTAGAGGAATTGGTAGACACTCCTGATCTGTTGTGTATTCCAGGAAGGCTTTGTACAAGAGAAAGTGCACAGCTGCTAAATCAAAGGTTGAGAAGAAAAACAAGGAGAAAGTTCTTGCTACAATCACAAAACTGGTTGGGGGAAACAAGAACGGAGGTACCCGAATGGTTAAGCTTCAAAAAATGCCTGGATACTACCCTACTGAAGATGTTCCCCGAAAGCTCTTGAGCCACAGCAAGAAACCCTTCAGTCAGCATGTGAGGAAACTTGGAGCTAGCAGCACTCCCAGCACCATCTTGGTCATCCTTACCAAGGATGACACAGCAGTGTCACAGAGGCAAGAGAGCGGTCTTCCTGAAGCAGCTGGCCAGTGTCTTGCTATTTGTGACTGGGCCTCTGAGCCTGAATCATGTTCCTCTATGAAGAACACACCAGAAATCTGTCATTGCCACCTCTACAAAAATTGATATTAGCAAAGTAAAAATCCCCAAACACCTCACTGATGAAGCTACAGAAACCCAGACACCAGGAGGGCAAGATCTTCGACACTGAGAAAGAGAGATACCAGATTTCAGAGCAGTGCAAGGTGGATCAGAAAGCGGTGGACTCACAGATTTTAGCAAACGTCAGAGCTGTTCCTCAGCTCCGGGACTACCTGCGATCCGTTTTTGCTCTAACAAATGGAATTTATCCTCATAAATTAGTGTTCTAAATTTCTTACTAAGAACCTAATTAAATAACTGATACATTAAAAAAATAAAGGTAATAAACACATAACACCTCATTTCTCACTCTGCTTTTCAGCCATTAATAGCAAACTCTGCACACTGCTTTGGGTGCTGCCTGTGAAGGCACGTCCTGGAGTGAGCTATTGGCATAGAGAAGCATTTCACTCAACTTGCTGGTTCTAGAACTTCCTGTTATGTGGATGCTCCTTTATTTCCTACAAAACTTCACATTCTTTTTTTCACATTCTACCTGGGCCAGCGGTGAGCACCCCACTGTGGGCTGTGCCTCATGCTCGCCTCTGAAACAGGGAGCACAGAAAGGTGGGCTGGGTCCAGCGGCTGCCAGCAGAGCCAGTTTCTCTGGTTCAAAGAGTGGAGCATTGCTGCCAATTGGATGTGACCCCAGGGTGACAGGAGCTTGTAGTTGTCAATACAGGACCTTCAGGCACATGATTTGAGCTTCAAACAAAGTTAAACTTCAACACAACTATCTTATCCTGCTATGGACTAGCTGAAGTAGTCGTGGCCGAGTGGTTAAGGTGATGGACTAGAAATCCATTGGGGTCTCCCCGCGCAGGTTCGAATCCTGCCGACTACGCTTTTCCACTGAGGTGCTATTTTGGAATTAAAAGACATGTGAGCCATCCCACACACCCTCTGCAAGGTCCTGCTGACTTGCAGGGCAGCTTGACTAGGCTGGAGACAGGATGAGCTCTCCCTGACTGCCATTATGAGTGGGAGCACTCAGCTGTGGTTACCCTCCAGTTTATTTAAGGAATTGTGACCACCAAGACTACTGGTCACATGGGATTGCAGGGTGCGCTTGCTCTGCGTAACCCTATGGTGGTGGTTCCTGTATTCACCCTTGTTTCTCAGGCCTGGAGAGGACCACTTCTGGCTGCTTCCTCCCATTTGGAGGTCAGTTGCTGGGGACGAAGGAGAAAGCCTGTCCCCTAGCACATGGGCTTCTGCTTTGTCCCTTTGCACACCAAACTGAGGCTTCTGGATTTGGAGGACCGAGGACAAGAGCTTGAATAACAACATAGTGGTTATTCATTTATTTTTGTCTTTTTGAGACAGGGTCATAAAGTAAGATTGTTTTCTTCAACTATATTTTCCAATGTGTTGGTTCATCTCATGGGGAAGGAACCAGAGTTTAAGACAATTATTCTTCAGAAGGTTGTTTTTTTTTTTCTCCGAATCCCTTCAGGGCAGGTTTGGCTGGCTTGAGTTGTGGGGCTCGAGAACCACAGCAACCAGAGCCTCACTGCTTTGTTGAAGCAGCCTCTTAAAGAACTGAGCTAGGGGGCAGGTCCCCAAGGCAATTATTCTTAAAAATTAAAAAAAAAAAAAAAGGTAATTATTCCTTTCATGGAGCCTCCACCAGATCCAACTGGCTTCTTATTTAATTTCAGAAATTTGCATTTGGCTCCACCTCTCCCATGTGATCCATAAAACAAGCTGTCCTTCAAAGCCCAGTTTCCCCAGCATTAACGAATGACTCAGACTTTCTGCAACTGGAAAAGTAATGATCATAGCTCAAGGTCAAACTCACCGAGTGTCAGATGCAGTTGCAAAGGTGGGTGGGGTGATGCACACTTGTAATCCCAACACTCCGAAAGCTGAGGCAGGTGGATGCCTGGGGAACTTAGTGACTTAACAAGACCTTGTCTCAAAAATTCCAAAGGGGGTAGAGATGTAGCTCAGCACCAAGGCCCTGAGTTCAACCACCAAGGGGAAAAAGAGAATTGCTGGGGATAAAATTAGAGAACAGTGGAAGAGCAGTCCTAAAGCCCAAGGTCAGGAGGACCGGTAGGCCCTGAAATGTTCAATCCAGATGGAGAAAATGTGGGCCTTGTGTTAATATTAAAATGTAGAGCGAGGTCACAGTGTAGCTTGGAGTCACCTGGCCCTGAGTTCCAATCCTATGCTTGATGCTTAGACTGGCCGGGATCCGTGGACCAACTCAGCAGCGCAAAATGTAGATAGCAGAGGATGGTTTCGATCCATCGACCTCTGGGTTATGGGCCCAGCACGCTTCCGCTGCGCCACTCTGCTGTACAATAGATAGCATGGCATTTCTTAACTCCTTATCGTGTCCAGCGTTCCGCGTTCCAGTGCCCCCCACGGCGACAGAGTTGGACTGGGCTGGACTGGAGAGGGACAACACACAGAGAACAGCAGCAGGACGTGACGCTACAGCAGGCAGTGATCTGCTCGGGGAAGGGAGCAGGCAGGACGCCCTGGGGAAGGGCAGGTGGCGGAAGGCGTGGAGACACGGGCCCCGGGGCCACCCACGGAGGTGACGGCGGCCAGGGACAGACCGGACGAGACTGCGTCCGCACCCACGGGAGCGGGGCGGAGCGCTGGTTCCCAGTGCCAGCCCGCGGTCTGCCTCCAGGTCCCCGGGCTGCAGAGCCCAGCTTTGCTCCAACCCGCGACCTGAGCAGGCGGGACGATCGCACCCTTGCGATTCCGGGTGCAAGTCTCTGCGTGTGGCCCCACTCCGGAAAGAAATGTCCGCCCTCCCCTGCCGCCTGTGGCTCAGTTCCGGGGGAACACGGAGGCTCCCGCGCTCCCCACGCACGCGACTCGGGCTCCGTGGGACCTCCTCCGAGTCCTGGGGCTCCCGCGGCCGAGAGAGCAGCGGGGCTGACACTGTCACCGACCAGGAGAGCGGGCGTCTCGGAGGCTGGGGCAGAAGCAAGTGGTCTCAACAGAGTGAGGCGCCGCAGGTAGTGGTTCAGATTCGACCCAGCCGGGAACAGCGTGGTGGATCCCGGGATTGCAAAACTGGGTGGAGTTGTGCACACTTGCAATCCCAGCACTCTGGGAAGCCGAGTCAGGTGGATGCCTGGGGAATTTAGGGACTTAGGGAGACCTTTTCTCAAAAGGCCAAAGGGGCTGAAGGCACCTTTCTGTGCTGCAGACTTCTGACTTGCACGGGGAATTCCCAGTATCCAGCCGCCTGTGCTACTCTGTGAAAACCTATGCTGCACACAGAATCTGTGCTGTGTGATGTAAGGGACAGTTGTCATTGGGTTGACAGAGTAAAACAGCACTCTCTGCCTTGTCAAGATCTGTCACTTCTTGAGGCAACTTGGTCCACCTCAGGGAGAGAGTGGAAAGGTCTCCTGACCAGAGGGCGATCTCAAAAGCTTTTAATCTAGGAAGGAATTTGCACTCCTAGTGGCCTCGCTGACTGATGGGTCTTTGGTTCAGTAATAATGGAAATTAACAGAGGTAGTAGTAGGAATGTGCAGACAGAATTCCCAGAGAGAAGAAGTGGGAAGAGACTTTAGTGTGAGGAACACAGCTCTGACAAAGGCAAATAATATTAAAATAGACAAGATCTGATGACGATGGCCACACTGACCTGTGGAAGGAACTAGCATTAGGGCTGACTGGGCTCTGGCTGACCCTTACTCAGCCTGGGTTCCCTAGCTCTGGGGGGGCCCTTCCTGCAGTAGGGAGATTGGTTCCCAGGAGCTGACTGCTCCATTTGGAAGAGGGCAGGCCCCGCTCCCGTTAAGCAGCAACTGCTTCTGCTTGCAGGCCTGCCCTCTCCATGGAGCGGTCCCTTGGTTGTGTTTTGCCTGGAATCCAAGGTGGCTGCAGATTCAGGACAATGGCTGGAGGCTTGTAGGCCTCTCTCCAGAGTATCTGGAGCTGGATGGTGTACAAGTTGGCCATGAGATGTCCCTGCAAGCCCCGAGAGGTAGTGCTCTCTCAGTCTTGAAGGGGCAGGAGATGGGCAAGGCCAGCGATGGTGAACCTTTTAAAAACGAGTGCCCCAACTGCAACCCCACACCCATTTTTTAACGCAAAGTGCCAGCACTGTATTTAAACCTGAATACGTGCTAAGATTTTAGTTTAGGAAAAAACAACTCATATATTAACATCTTTTGCTTTGAAAAAGAAATAATATGTGTGCCATAGGTCTGACCCCACTGGGCTAGGCACAGTTAGTGCTAACAGACTTGTGAGACGGCTCACATCTACGAGTAGAACCTGGAGCGCCCAAGCCAAGCTCGTAAGGTAACGGGCGCCCAGCCTCAGCCTGCCTTCCGTTACCTCTCAGGCCTCAGCAGGCCCAGCCTCTAGGCTGCTGCTGCTGCACCAGCATCTCAAGGCAGAAAACACAGAAGGATCAATCTTGACGTCAGCTTCTGCCTGCAGTGAAGTTTAATTCCCCCAGTGCGCTCACAGTGAGCACGTTCTGTGCAGGCAGCAGGCTCCAGCCTCTGTAACCGGTACCTACATGCACAGGACCCAGCGGACTGAGCAAACGTTAGTCTATGTCTCACATGAACGTGGATTAAGAGCATGGATCAAGAAGGGAATTTGTCTGGTGTTAAAACCAGAGCTTGCAAAACTGGAGGTATAACTTCCCTTCCTTCAGTAACTAAACCAAGTGCCTCTTGAGAGCCCCTTAATGGCTCTGGGCAGCCACAGCTGTCAGTTCACCGCTGTTCGAAAAAGGAACGTGACCCACAGGGGGTAGGACATTGCGATCAAAACAGCAGGTTAAAAACTAAGAAAGCTACTGAGCTAGGTTCTTACCATGACCTTAATGTGACCTTAGAAGCTCTACAAATAATGTTAATTTTCAGGTGTTAGGCTGAAGGTTGTGATTGGTGCTCCAGTCACTGTAGTAATCAAAAGCAGCCTAGCCCTTGACCCGGTTGATTAGCACCTCCCAGAAATGCTCTACAAACACTGATCCGAGCTCCAGGAGGACTGGGGGTGGCTTGTGGCCACAGCACAGAGGCACAACAGTGGTGGACACAGCATGTGCAGACTTCTGTTTCTAGGCTGAGGGAGGTTGAGAGCGCTGGGAAAGGGTCCCACATGGGGACTCCAGCCCAGGAAGGAGCAGTCTGTGGGCACTGATCCCTGGGAGAGACTGATGGAGATGGCCTGGGATTACGCACAGCCCATGCATAGCCTGGACAGTCTTTTCCTTCATTATAAATGTGGCTGTGATACAGGGAGAAAAACTGGTGTTGGGTGGGTGACCTCCAAACAATATAGGGAACCTCCAAATGACTTAGGGAAAAATGACCTCCTGACCTGAGCTGGATGAGTTCGTGTTCTCTAAAACTGAAGAATGAATTTTAGGAACAAAAAGAGGTTATGAGCAGAATATATTTATTGAGGGAAAGAAAGTTCCTGTCCAACAGAGGGACAGGTCAGGGGCCTGAGTGGGTTGTCCCCTGGAAGCTGTCTCTTCCAGGGACTTTTATAGTGTAAAACCATGTGGGGCTACCAAGGTGGAACCTCAAAACTATATAAAACCAAGGTGGAGAGAATGGGAACTCGCTTAGGTGGAAGTGGGGTGGGACAAAACTATGATCATTCAATGGGATTACAAGCACCATTGCTCAGGTAAAATTGATTAGGCCCAGGACCAAATAGGGAAGCAAGTCATGTAGCTAGTGGGCAGGAATGTAGAACAGAACTCTATCAGGTAGCCATCCAGTAGTAGTCAGATTAAAGATTCTTCTGGCTTCCTCAGGATGATGATCAATCTCGGATGCCAATCTTTAGGGAGGTCGGCATTTGTTTGATCTTTGGTCTTTAGGTCTGGCCCACAGGGGGAGCATCCGTCCCTCTCAGAGTTGCAAGGTATCTTGTCTTTTGTGCTGTCTCCTTTGAGGGCCTGGCCCTGTCTGACTGCCTATAATATTTCTGTCTGACTCGGCTGCCTACAACAGCTGCTTTTGTCTGTGAACCTCAGAACTTGAGCACAACTGTTTTGATAAAGCTTTGCACACAGGTGCAGTCGTGGGTGGACCTTTGGGCAGCAGCAGCCTCACACAGCCAGGAACTGGCAACCTGTCCCAATTCCTGGTGTCTTGGAGAAAGATTTCAGACAAGACCCATAGGCTGTCTTATCGCTATAGGCAGGGTTCATTGCAAAATGACAGATTTTTTTCTGGAGAGCAGGTTTCAAGTTCAAAGGCAGCCAGCACTGAGGTAGCAGCTGCCAGGGCCAGGTCCCAGTCCCACTGCTATAGTTCACAGAGGAGACCCACCCTCCAGGTGGGTCCTCCCTTCCCCCAGGGCCAGTTCTGGTACAGTAACCAGGCCTGCAGGACTTCAGGGGAGCAGGCCCATTCCCTCCTAGTAGAAGCCTCCCTTAGATTTGAGGCCTTGACTTACTCCAAGCTCTCGCCCACTCCACATCTGCACTTTCTCCTGCCCACACCCCAGCAGCACGGGGGGACTGGGTCCTCTGGACCTAGAACTCAAAGCCGCAGGCCCAGTGTTATAAAGCCAAGGAAAAACTTGTCACCTTCAGGGCCGACGCTGCTTCTCCCGCCTACTTTTTGCTTGGCAGTTCTGTCCGGAGGTAGCAGGTGCGTGACCCTGTGGGAGAAGCCACTTTCACCGGAGACACCCATTTGGGACCCACCCCCTGTCGCAAGTGCATTTTAGGCATTTTCCTAGACAGCTTTGGCGGTCCCCCCCCCTCCAGCGATACTGAATCAGAAAAGAGGTTCTCCTCTCTCTTGGAGCTGAGGAGCGGTTCCAGGAAACCCAGAAAAGCGCTTGGGGGAGCCACACCCCTAAGGCAACCGAGACGGGGTGGGGGAGGGGGGCTGCGCGGTTCTGTTATTCTACCGTGCGAGTCCCTGACGCAAGACTGCAGCTCACGGCTCTGACGTCCAGCTTGAAGCTGCGGAGGAAGGGCCGCGAGGACCGCAGCCCTCTGGGTCACGAGTCGTTCCTGCGAACGCGAGGCCCAGGGGTGTCCGGCCCGCCGAGATCCAACTGAATCAGCCCTTCGCGTTTCTGATCTCCGAAGTGCTCTGGGCGTAGGCCCAGGCTGGGGAAGTCTGCGTGCGGAGGAGCGCAGCGGGGAACCGCGAAAGGGGGTGCTCTGTGGAGCGCACACAGCCCCCCTCCCTTCCGGAGAGGACGCTCTCCAAACGGGTTTTGTTGATGGCAAAACACCTGGAAAAGCATCGTATGTGCTTGGGCCATACTTGGAAGAAAAAAAATCAGGAATATACTTGAATTACTTAAAACCAAAAAGGAGTACAATTTTCTCACGTTGTTTTGGGAGGTACACTGGGGGCTAATATTTTTTAAAATTAAAGCCATAAAGTGAAAACGAAACCAGGCTTCTTTCTCAAACTACAGCAAAATCTCAGCCAAAGGTCCCACCTACTAAGGTAAAGGCTCGTAGTCAGCAGGATTCGAACCTGCGCGGGGAGACCCCAATGGATTTCTAGTCCATCGCCTTAACCACTCGGCCATGACTACATGTAGGTCATAGCAGTCGTTAAAATAGGTAGCTGCAGCCTAGTGTGGTGACACACGCATGTAATCCCAGGATTTGGGAGGCTGAGGCAGGAGGACTGTCGCGTGTGTTAGGCCACCCCGGGCTACGTAGTGAGTCCAAAGTAGCCTGAACTACACAGTGAAGCCCTGTCTAAAAACACGCAAAAAAGGTAAGTAGGTGCGCTGAATTTTGTTTAGCTCGTTTCCAAAAAACAAGCAAAATAAAACATAGCTCCGCAAATTCACTTACAATACTGCATTTGGATAACAGCGATTTCTTCAAACTGTAGAAAACCGAGTAAGCAGGTAATCCCACAGCCCACAACCC
Source organism: Octodon degus (assembly GCF_000260255.1). NCBI lineage: Eukaryota > Metazoa > Chordata > Mammalia > Rodentia > Octodontidae > Octodon > Octodon degus. The sequence continues at coordinate 19,690,226 of NW_004524599.1, forward strand.
GCACCGCCAACGTTTCCGAAGGTTTCTCTTCCCCAGCTTCCCTGTTGCACTCTGCTCTTCAGTAACCGCGGAGCAAGCATTTCCCCACAGCGGCTGCAGTCGTGGCTGCGTGTTCTTTGTAGTGGCTTTGTGATAATTTATGAGACAGCCGGAACCAGAACCCCACTTCCAATCTCAGCTTTTCCAATCAGGATTTCAAGTGCTCTTCCCAGAGAGCGCGCGACCCCGCCCCGTTCCTACTGGAGCCCAGGCCCGCGCAGACGCTGGCCACGCCCTCGAGGCCCCAAGCACGACCAGTCCTGTTCCTTCCTGGGCCATGGTGCTCCCTGGCATTGTCTCCTGTGCTCCCGAGAGGCGGGGAGCGGGCACGCCCTTCTCCAGGGCCCTTCCTTGTGTGTGGAAGCCCCGCGGTGTGGTATGCACCACACTTGGGGTGAGGACGTGGCGACAAGCTTCTGGCACAGTCCTTCTTTCTATCTCAGCCCTTTGACCTTAGAATAAGAAGGTAGTCGTGGCCGAGTGGTTAAGGCGATGGACTTGAAATCCATTGGGGTCTCCCTGCGCAGGTTCGAATCCTGCCGACTACGGTTTTACCAGCAGAGCCGCTGCTTCCAGAACCAATGTGATCAGGTCTCACTGCCCTCGCTTGTGGGGTCGCCTTTCCAAACCGAGTTGAGGGTACTTGATTGCTTTGTTGGCTGGAGAAATGAGGACCCTGTAGCTGCTGACACGTGGAAGGCAGTGACATATTGCATAGAGCTTAGCTGTAGCCCAGAGCAGAATCTGTCTTCAGCAGGGCCTGCCCTGGCTGCAAAAAGCAGTACATTCATATTTTGATGTTGAGGATTTTATGTCCAGAAGAAAGCAAGAAGGAGGAAAACTTAGCCGTGGAGGACAGCGAAGAGGAGGTGGCCGAGGTGGTCTATGGAACATTTTGTCCATTGGTCTTACTCCTGCCGAGACCCTCACTGTGTTTTGGGGCCCAGTTCCATCACTGGCTCACTCTGTTTGGTTGTGTGACCGCTTCTACTACCTGTCCGGCCCAATGTGCACTCGCACAGCCGCCTCCCCCATCATCTGGACGGGGAGGCCTCTGTTCCCAGATCTGTGTCAGCCCACCCATGTTCCATTTCAGTCACTGGAAACGTGGTCACATGGCCAATGCTATCACGCACGAGCCACCCCGATTATGCATGTTAGCCCTCCTCCGAAATGTGCAAACCTAGGTTTTCAAGTACCATTGTACTAAACGGGGCTACTTCTTCCAGAAAAAATCAAAGGAAAACAAAAGCAAAACCCTGTGTGCACACCTGTTGCCACTTTGGGGCTCCTGTACATGCCTTGGTGCTCTTCTGCCAAATGGCTAAAGCACAACCTGGTTCCTGCTGTACCTGGGCTAGCCACTGGGAGCCACACCAACATCACCTTGTGGTTAAATAGTTGTTTACTTAACAGAAGAATGTCTGGGAGTAGCCACCTCCTGGTGCTCAGGGAAACATACACAGAGCCTGTTCACAAGCATTCTGTGCATAAAATCCAATTCTGACACTTTTGCATAGGTGTCACACCTTGCCATTGGCAGCATTAAGTGGGTAAACACAAAGATTTCTTTTTGCATCCCCCAGCCTCAGCTACTGAGATGCACGGCCGGGTACTATTATGCAAAAGTACAAAGTGACAGTGGAAAAGAATGGGATGGACTGCTGCAACTCGGGGTTAGCCTCTAACTGGCAGGACCTGTGGGGCAGGCTGACAGTCTGGTCTGTCAGGTCCTACAACACCTCTGGCTGAAGGGTGGGGGTGGTGGAACGAGCATGAGACGAAGTGGGGAACAGAGCCAGCAAAGCAGGAGAAGTAGGCACCAGGCACTGCCACCTCTTGGTGGTGCTGGTACTTTGACCTCTTCCTCCTCACGGGTCTAAAACATACGTAGTCGGCAGGATTCGAACCTGCGCGGGGAGACCCCAATGGATTTCTAGTCCATCGCCTTAACCACTCGGCCACGACTACAGCTGTCTTCCTCAGCCCTTCCCAAAGGGAGAAGGGATCTGTCCTTATTCCGCACCCCCAAGCCCCCTTTCCCCGAGCAACCCTCCTCCTCCCCTTGCCCAGGCGCATTCACTTGGAGGAACTCGGTGGGCCCGTGGCCTCCTCTGGATGAGTCCTGCTCTGCGCCAAGCCCAGTCACCAGCTTTTTCCAAAGGGGCGAAGGAGAAATGCAGCGGGCCAGGGAGCACCTGTGGGACCATGGCTGCTTTCTAAAAAAGAAAAGAAAAGGCAGGAAACGTCAAAGTTTTCCCCAAGGCACTAGATTTGATGCATTTTGAGAGAGATTAAATAATCACTTTTTACCAGTATATTTAACCAGAAGTAATAAATATCTTTCTACAGTTCTATTTATTCCGATTTTTAAGGAGAAATTCTTTATTTAAAAAATTGATCTAATATAAGATCAAATGACTACCCAGAAAAGATCAGTTAGATAATGAACAGAAAAAAATGCCGTCCTGGAGGGGGTGGTGGCGCACAACTGTGTCCTCTAGTCAGGAGGCTGAGGCAGGAGAAGCACCTGGAGGTGGAGGGTCCCTGCGCTGCCTAACCCTAGAGAGTTCAAGGCCAGCCTGGCCAGCTTGGTGACCCCGGTCCCATTCTGTGAACACGAAGATCTGGGGCTCCTATCTCCTTCCTGCGCTTTCAGTCTTTGCTTTTGCAGTGCGGGACTCCCCAGGGTTCCCACGCTGAGCCACGCAAGGGCTTGGCCCAGCTCAGAGCTCTCGAAGGTTCTTTCTCTGGGCAATCCTTGATCTCCAGTTTGCTGGCAAGGAGTTGTTGCCTCCCAAGAGGACTTCGGCGAACCCGGCGATTCTAATGCACAGCTGTGCCACACGCTCGTCCAGTGTCCCCACGCGGCCACCTCAGAGCACGGGAAAGGGAACAGGTGCGTCTCGGGCCGGGACAGGGTCAGGGATTTGGCAACCTGGGATGCTGCCCTGGGAAGGCTTGGCCCCGCTTGCCTGCTCTGCACTGCGAGAGGAGTCTGGCACAGTCCCTGTCACCTCTGGCCACGCAACCTGTGCCCAAGCTGTCCCGACTCGCCCTACATTGCCCACTCTCCCGGCTGGGGCTGCAGAGCCTGGAAACCGCAGCTTTGAATCTGGGGTCAACGTGAGCTCGGCTGGCCATACTCAGAACAGGCCTAATTCGAGGAAGGCACCCTCGTTTGCTAGTGGAGCCCCGGCTCTCAGGCAGCTCCGGAGAGGTGCCAGTCAGGGACATCGGCTCTGCTCCAACCCCGCCAGCCACACAGGAAAGAGGCAGTCTTACCAGCGAGCGACACAGTCTCTAACATTCTCGTATTCTCTCCAGAAACAAGCAGAACCAGTCCCGAGCTAGGTGCTGAGCACACGTGTAACCCCACAGCTCTGGGATGCTGAGCTGCAAGCTTGACCCCTCTTGGACAACAGTGATTTCATAAAAGCCAGTCTAAAAATAAAAAGAAAAATATAAAGGCTGGCTGGGGATGGGGATGGGCGGCCCTGGGTTTAGTTCCCAGCCCCCAAACAAAAGTCTCCAGGCCCCTGCATAGGGCGAGCGCTGTGCTCCAGAGCACGGTGGAGAGGGCCGCAGGCGCGGAAGTCTCCCAACCATCTTCCCCTTCTGCCTCTTCCCCTCCTCCCGAAGCCCTCAGGAACCCCTGGGGATGGAGGCGGGAGCACAGCAGTATCCTGACAGGGGGGGGGGGCGCCTGTGTCAGGCCTGAAGGCAAGCCCCCCCCCCCACCTCCCGGGTCTGCACGCCAGAGTGACTCGTGGGCCAGAGCCTTGTGTGCCGTGTCAATTGAGCCGCTGGGGTTTGCAGCCCAGAGCGACCAGTCTGAGCCTTGGGAGGGGTGGAGAGCCGGTCGCATCCTGAATACACGGCGTGGGTTCGTCGCGCAGGTCTTTCTTGCTGGGTGTGACCCTCAGCGCAGACAGAACCCGCTTTCCTGAGGTCTGTTCTGCCCTCTTTTCCCTGGTTTCCGATTTTGCTGGCGCAGTCCCCGCCCTGTCACTGGTGACTGCTGATACATATGGGGCTCCGGTGGTGTTCAGTTCCAGGAACTTGGTCTCCGCTGGGGAGGGTGGGTTTTGACCCTCTTTGGCGGTGGCATGGGGTCACCGAAGCTTGCACCTCGGGCCCTCATCTCGCCTGTCCCTGTCTCGAGCTTGAACAGTCCCTCACCGGTCACTTCCCGGCCCCTCTAATGCAGAGGAAGGGCGTCCACGTATGTGCACAGACTCCAGCGCGTTCCAGGAAAGCAGCTGTTGGTTGCACGTCGGCTTCAGCAGTCACCAAGAGGGCTCCGCGCCGGCAAATCCAGAGGGCCCGAGCCAGCAGATGCGCTGGGCCGGCCCCATTTGCTCAGGGCACCGCCTGCAGAACCGCCACTTGCAGGAGCCAGCCGGAGGGGAAGGCCAAGGAGGGGACGGTCTGGAGAGCCACACTGGACCTGCTACTTGATTCTCGGCCAAACTGTTCCTTATCCCATGAGAGACGCGAGAGATAATCGCTACTGGAAGGTTCAGAAGCTACCCGAGTGTGGCCCTTGCGTCTCTCACCTGTTTCTGTGGATTTTCACAGAGACTGGAAAGAATGGCCTCCTACAATGGTCAGCTCAATAAGCCAAAAGATAACAAAGAACCTTAAGAGGGGGCAGGATCTGTGAGCAGGCTCTGTGGCGCAATGGACAGCGCATTGGACTTCTAGCGAGTATATGACAGAAATTCAAAGGTTGCGGGTTCGAGTCCCGCCAGAGTCACTACTGACTTTTTTTCGCCTGAGATGCTGTTGAACTCCTTTGAACGCCAGTAAGTGCCCGTGGGGACAGCAGCTTCCCAGCTCTGTGAACTCCCCTACACCCTAGCTCAGGGCAGGGTATGGGTGAGGATGCCTAGCTCTAGCTTTGCTGGCGAGCAGCCATCATTGGCAGCCTTCCCCGCCCTAGAGCCCCACTTGGGCCTCGTTGCAAGCAGCCAGTGCACCTTCCCAGAAATGTTATAGATTATGGAAATCAATCCATTACCTTAACAGATAACACCACATAGTGGGTTCGGGGAACATGAACAGACGCCCCCCCGCCCGCCCCATGTGTTGCATGGACCCTACAGCGGCAGTGGCGCACCTGCACAGGCATCGGTCTCTGTAAGAATCAGGAAGTGCGACATTGCACCAGCTGCACCACTGCACTAAAAACAACTCATCTGAAACCCAGGCCTTCTGTACCATGTGACCCCTGGAACAGCCCTTCTGTTGTGAAGGGACAGGGACCAGGTTGTGCTTTGGGTCACAGAACCACCACAGCACCAGCAGTGCCTGTGCCCAGGCTCCTGAGAGGGAACTGAAGGCACCTGGTCAACCTCTGCCTCTGCTTGTGGAGTGGACTGCAGCCCAGAGCCTCTGTCCCTCCCCCAGCTGTACGGTATCTTGTCTTCTGTGTTACCTCTTTCCAGGGCCTGGCCAGTCTGACTGTCTATAGTATCTCTATCTAACTCTGCTGCCTGCAACACTGGGATTCCAGACAGGCCCCACCACGTCCAGCTCTGGTGACCAGTTTGGTTCAGGGTTGGCACGGAATATGGTACCAGGGATCAAACCCTGGTCCTTGTGCTTGCCAGGCAGGCACTTAGACCACCAAGCTATCTCCCTGGCCCTTATTTTTAAAATTTCTATTCATTATGTGCTTTTGCAGCACATCATGTTGGCAGTGTTGTAGGGAACTGACACAACGCAGCTCAGTGGACACCGTTTGGAAGTGTCTCTTTTGGTGGCCCCTAGACAAGGTACACTGAGGGGTCGGGAATGAGGCTACATACTGCACGCTGGCCCTGTGAAAGCTGAGCTCTCAAGGAGTCCTCGCAGCGGGACGACCCAGAACCTTTGTCTTCATCTTTAACATAGGGAGCACTGGTGTCCCCACCCTGCATCTGGAGAAAGACGGGAAGACTGGTAGACAGAGGGCCGCCCTGAGCTGGGGATGCGGGCTAGTCATCCCCCCGAGGCCAAGCACAGCCCCTGCTCAAGGCTGCACTGGGCTCTATTGCCGAAGTCACCAGGAAAGTTGTACTCAGGGCTCCAGCGAGCTGTGCCACTGGAGTCGCTTGTGCACAGCCTCCGCCATAACTGGATGAGTGCAGTAGCCACACACTGCAAACACACACTCATGACAATTCATAAGTTAACTAAAAAGTTCTATTTGGCTGAACATGATCACACAGGACTATAATATCAGCACTTGCAGGCTGAGGCAGGAGGATTGAGGTGATTTTGAGGCTTGTCTGGGCTACATAGTGAGTTCAAGGCCAGCTTGAACTACATGTAGTGAAACTGCCTCCAAAACCCAAAGATAAAAATTATTTGTTATTAAAAATAACAGCCTGGGCCTGGTGTGGTGGTACATGCCCATAATCCCAGCACAGTCGGTGACACAAGAGGATCTCTGAGCTGGAGACCAACCTGGGCCACAAAGTGAGCTCAAGGCCAGAATGGTCCACATAGTGAGACCCTGCCTCACACAGGAAAAGAAAGATTCTAGGCGGCGACCTGGCGCGGCGGTCTGGGCGGCGGGTGGCGGAGCGCGAGGAAAAGAAAGATTCTGACGACTCCAAACTGCATGCATAAAGCTGCAAAAAGAAACTAAACGAGACTCCAGAGAGCGTGAAGAAGCAAACAGTGTGTAGTTGCTGCTGCAGAGAGCAAAACACAATGATGTCAGAAGTGGGATTCGAACCCACGCCTCCAAGCGGAGACCAGAATCCCCAGCACGGGAAGCAGAGCTTGAGTCTGGCGCCTTAGACCACTCGGCCATCCTGACACCTACGACTAGCAGTTGCACGGGGTCTCTGCTGTCGCCTGCATGACGCACCAGAGCTACGGCCAGAGGCAGGCAGGGGCTTCGTCCACAGTAAAGACGGACCCACGCCCCGCCTTGCTTCCCTTCGAGCCTTGGCGTGATCTCCTTGTCCTTCTCCCACGAACTTCCTCCTGCTCACCCAGGAGAGCGTGGAGCGGAGGGCGGGGCTCGGGATGAACGCGGCGAGCGCGGCGTCCGGGAGAGGACTACAGACCACCCGCGCGTCCAGGGCTCCCTGGAGCACGGACGAGGGCCGAGGGACAGGTGACTGGGTGGGTGCCGGCGTCTCCCTTTCTGTAGCACCTAAAACACTTAACTCTGTGTGGGGAAGTGGGGAGCGCGCCGACTCCGAGACAGGACCCCAGGTCGGAGGAGGCTCTGGGCGAGGGAGCCTGCAGCTCCGGCCGCGGGACGCAGCCGAGCTGGTCCAGCGCACAGGACCGTCGCGGGCCCCTGTGCGTCCCGGTGTCACCAGGCAGAACAAACAGATTCGGAGTATGAAAGCCACGGGAAAAATCTCTGACGCAAAACAAATTTTTGAATCTCAAGAGAGAGCACTCGTTTCTCCCGGCCGGGAGCGCCCTGGAGCCGTGCAGGTGTCTGCGGCGCTGCCCAGGGCGCCCACGAAGCGTGACCACGATGTGCCGTTACAGGAAGCCGCTCCGCGGTCAGGGACCTCGGCACTGCCTGGTCGGACCCCAAACGCAGCGTTCAGGTGGCCGCGCGCGGCGGGGGACAAAACCCCCAACACTGACGACAAGGGGACGGAGCCACTCCAGCTGTCTTCCGCGGTCACCGCCTTTGCTGTGGTTTCCTGCCCGCGGCCGCTTCTCACGCGTGCGGGCAACACGCGTGTACCACGACGCGCGAGCGCTGATCGCCAACTGCGTTGAACTATTAGGGCTTCTCTCTGTAGTCCCTGAGGCTCAAAATAAACCCTACAGGACAAGTAGAGAAAACCGGTCCTTTCCTCCCTCCCCAGCCCAGTGGGCAGAACAGTCCCCCGAGCCACACCCCGGCCCCGCCTCCTGGGTTCTTTGCACCGTTGGATTCTCAGGAGGGTCCTGCTCCACCACTCCAGCTCCAGTCTGTCCTAGAAAGGACCTGTTCCTCCTGCCCCCGGAAGGCAACCAGGGCCTCTCTGCCAGGGCTAACGAACCTAGTGAACGGAAGAACTCTTTCTCAGTCATGATTCCTGGGAGAACCTTCATCTTCCTACATTTTTGCGCGTTAATTGGCCTATTTGATACAAGGGGGAGGTGAAACGGTGGGTTCAGAGAGTAACTCAGGAAAGGGACACACAGTTCTGAAGATCCTCATAACCTGAGAAACTCCTGCACATTCCAGGTGCAATGAAAATACTACTGAAACTACATTATTCAAAGGATGGAAGAGACAGTTACTTCAGTCCTTGTGTAGCTCAGTTGGTAGAGCATAGACTTTTAATCTGAGGGCTCAGCATTGGGGTCCCTGTTCAGGCACTAAAGCTCCCTTTCAGTTCCGAAGTCATTTGGGCTGTTTTGTCAGAATCACTTTGTTCACTGTTACTGAAGTCAAAACCTGGCTGAGCTCTTCTTACACCCTTCTAAGACTAAATGATCTTATATATACAATTGTGAGCCTATAAGAAAATGTATACAGCAAAGAAAAAAGCTCCACCCAGTTACCTAGCACGGTGCCATTTTCCTGTCTCCGTGGTGCTGGCAAATCCCTTTGCCCTGCAGGGTGAGGTCGCTCGGGCGGCCCCACTGGCTCTCGAGCTCGCAGAGTGTCTGCCTTCTTCTCTCTTCTCCCTGCCAGGGGTGGAGCGGCTGCGGCACCAGGCCTCCACCTTGCTACCCTGTCTTGAAGCCACTTATGGGTGGCAAACTGTGACACCCTGAGCTAAAATAACCCTTTTCTCTTTAAAGTTGTCCACAAGTAAACAAGTTTCCATCAATGAAAAAGCAATTAATATAGCCACTCTGTAAACTACGGTGGAGGTACTAAATTCCAAATTGCATAGATAGATAGCTGGGATGTAGCTCAGTGGCACAGTGCCTGCCTGGCAGGTGTGAGGTCGATTCACTGTTCCAGTGGGGGGGAAATCCTTTTAATTTTTTTAGGTGTTATTCTTACCTAGTTTATAGCCATTTTTTGAGAAGTTGTAACATTTTGATGCCCCCAATAACTTTCACACATGTTGTAGCAAGATCTATAAGCATGACTGTCCCTAAATGGCACGGATTCATGAGTTTTCCATCCCTGACGCTGTTACAGGGCTGCACTGAGCTGCCCAGGCTGAGGCTGGAATGCCTCTTAGCAGGAACCCTGAAGGAAAGACTCAAGTATCAGTAGAGAGGTTCAACTCTCAACTAAAATTATATGTCTTCTAGCTCTAAGATCTTATGGTAACATTGTAACACAATCAGCTTTGGTATGTCAGGCACTGCATTTAATTTAATGTAATTTTTTAATTTTTAATTTTTTTTATTTTAGGGAAGGGTCTACAGGGTGTTCAAGGTCTCATTACTAAATCAGACTCGCAGTGATCCACCTGCTTACAGCCTCCCAAGAGCTGGGATTATAGGCCCACGCCACCATGCCCAATCTCAATGGCTGTCTCTGGGTGCCCCAGGGGTGGGACCGGCACAGCAGGCCCATGGACTGAACTCCCCCAGCCCCTGTGCCTGCTTGCTTTTTGATCTTTTTCAGATAGGGTCTCACTCTGCAGTTCAGGCTGGCCTTGAGCTCACTTTGTAGCCCAGGCTGGTCTTAAACTAGCAATGATCCTCCTTTCTCTGCCTCCCTAGTGCTGGTGTTGAAGGCAGCTGAGTTAGATAAAAATATCATAGGCAGTCACACACATCAGTCAGACAGGACTAGGCCCTGCAAGGAGCCAGTGTAGAAGACCAGCTGCAACTGTGGGAGAGACAGACACCTCTGCGGTGGGCCAGACCTCAAGACAAAAGGTCAAACATACGCACTCATATACTTCCCTAGGGATAGACATCAGGAGTCGATATTCTAAATAGGTTATCAATCACCTTGAAAAAGCCAAGAAGAGTCACTAATCCAGCCCCCTACAGGAAGAGCCCCTGTTCTGTGTTCATGTCCACTTGCCACGTGGCTCCTTGCTTCCCCATTTGATCCCAATTTAACCAATCTTACTTGAGCAATTACGCTTGTAATCTTACTGAGTAACCAAGGTTTTGTCCTAGTGAGTTCCTAATGCCCACCTAGTGAGTTCCTAAGTTTCCCCCCTTGGACCTGCCTCACTTTGTGGATTTGCTCTATAAGAATGCCCAGAAAAGACAGGTTCCTGGGCAAAAAGACTCGGGTCCCCTTCTGTCCCTCTGTCAGACAGAAACTTTCTTTCTCCCAATAATCTGCTCTTAACCTCCACTGTTTCTAAAATTCATTCTTTGGTTTTAGAAAGTGTAAAGAGCCTTGAAAACTGGAAAATCAGTCAAAGGTGTGCAGGTGGGACGAGGCCTCAGCGCCTAAAGCAAACAGGCTGCCTCAGGCCTGAGATGAGCGTCCTGACTGGCTAGTGTCGGCTTCTAGTCATCAGGCAACCTTGTGTCACGTGTTACTAACTTTGCAAAAAATATAAATGAACATAGATTTCATTGTGCTGGTGCATGAGTCTCGTCCATTAGGCAGACCAGCAACATCCAGCCCAACTTTTGTCTTCTTGCCTATTTTTCTCATTCCTGACACCATGTCTCTCTTGGTAGAATCGTTTACAGTAAGACCAGTGGATCCCTACAAGAAGCGCACGCTGGTCCCAGATACCTTTCAGGTTGGGGATTTCTTTCCCCTATAATGCTGAGATTACAGGCTTTGGCCACCACGCCTGGCTCCCCAGTACAGTTTGAAACTGGGTTAGCCACCCATTTTGGGCTGTCCTTACAAGCCCATGGTCCTCACCCTGAGGTTCAGATCATAAAAATTCTGGAATTTCTGCACAGGTTTTGGACAGAATCATGATTTTTGAAAAAAATTTAAATACTTTTGGACAGAAAGTAAAGGTTTTCATCCAGGGCCCACCTCATGCAGAGAGCAAAAGCTGCACTCGCCTTGGGATGGTTCCCCTCACTGCCGTGGTCTTGGTCTTGGTGTCCCGGGCTCAGGGTTGTTACCACTGAAGAATGAAGTCCAGAGCGAAGTGGAGGCCAGGAGAGATCTTATTGGGAATGAGAAGGCAAACACCTCCTGGATTTTCAGGAGGGGTGCTGCAGGGGCTGGTCACACAGCCCCTCTGATCTAGAGTTTGTTATGGACTACCAAAGCCCAGGAACTGCGGAATCATTACCTTTTCACCCTTCACAGGCGGCTCTGTGGCTTTAGTTCCTCAGTGTGTCGCATTTCCAGGAACACAGGATCTCAGGAGAAACTGCTTAATTTGCACTGTAAGTTCTCAGAGATTCAGGAACTTCACCAGCACTGGCTGCACTGCAAGCTGCCCAAGGAAGCTCATCTCAGTTTCCACCAGCTGCCACAGGTCAGCTGACTGACCTGTTTTCTTCAATGAATCCATAGGAAAAGACGAGAGATGGGATTGCTATCCGACACATGGAATCTGAAAATGTGTGAGGTTTCCCTCCCTTAAACTCCTTCTCAGACGTCCTGCAGCCTGCAGGGCTCCGGAAATCTCTCGTGCCTATGACAGCAGGGAAAGAAACTGCCAATCTGCCCGTAAGTGATCATGTTCTCTAAAATCAAAGAATGAATTCTAGGAACACCCAAGGTTGAAGGCATGCCTGTGCTGGGCGCTGAAGCTTTTTCGCAGTGAATTCCAAGGAAACTTGGTCTTCACATGGCGGACTGCTCAGGAAGAGTCTGGCCTCCTTTTGGGAGGCTCTGGAGCTGGTCGCCTGGGCACTGCACCTTGCGCCTGGCGTCCCCGGGACCCCTTGTCTTTGTGTCCTCCCCTACCCTTACGAAGATGCTGTCCCTGGACTTGGGCTCCCAAGTCCAGTGTGAATGACTTCATCTTCACTAAGTACATCTGCAGAGACCTATTTTCAGCGAAAGGTATTATGAAGGTGACATAAAGATGCTATAGGGCCTCGGCCTCCAAGTAGTCCAAATGGTACAAGGGAAACTATAACTCCAGCCTGCTAGATGTCTGATATGCTGAGTTCACATTCCTCAAAATCAAAAAATGAATTCTGAGGAACCACAGAGGTTAAGAGTAAGAAATAGCGGCTGTGTGTGCTGGTGCGTGCCTGTGATCCCGCACCCAGATGCCGAGGCAGAGGACTGGATTGATAGGAGTTTGAGGCCAACTGGGCAGCACAGTGAGTTCAAAGCTACCCTGAACTACACAGCGAGACTCTATCTCAAAACAAAGCACCTCCCCCCAAAAAACCCCAGAAGAGTAGGAAATATTTATTGAAGGAAAGCCTGCTTCTATCCGAGAGAGGCAGAAGGGGGCCTGCAAGGTGAGTGATACGTGAGGCCAGTTTTGTAATACGGAATCATGAGGCGGGCGCAAAATCACCATGCAGGTACCCAGTGGGACAAAACCATGGCAACCAAAAAGATTACAAATGTAGCAGTTTAGCTAGTATTGATCCAGTGGGGAAGCAGGTCAGGTAGGAAGTTTGCATGGAAAGAACAAGGACCCTTCAGGAAGGAATGGATCAAGGCGCTGTTCCCCAACTGACTGATGCTGCTGGCCCCACAGGGCCCAAGGGCAATTTCTGAGGGTGAGACCCTAAGGTTGAACGCACACACAGAAGACATCAGCAACAGCAGCAGGCAGGATGGAGCAGAGCAGAGTGCAAGAGAAAGAGTCACCTGAGTCTTTATTGTATAACCATCTCTGTTACTTTTCTCTCACTGAATAGTAGTTTGTGAAGGTTTCAGTGCATACTCAGCTGGCTCCAAGGCAGAGTGGTACATGGAAGAGGGCAGCAGTTTATGATGGGAGAAAACAGCAAAACAGCAAGAGCAAAAAGGCAGGAGCAGCAATAGAGAGCAGGCCTCTCTCTCTTCCTTGTGATACAGGGAGAAAAACTGATCTCGGGTGGGTGACCTCCAAACCATATAGGGAACCTCCAGATGACAGGGAAAAACGATCTTTCGACCTGACCTGCACGAGTTCATGTTCTCTAAAACTGAAGAATGAATCTTAGGAATAAACGGAGGTTATGAGCAGAATATATTTATTGAAGGAAAGAAAAGCTCCTCTCCAAGAAATGGACAGGAGGGGGCCCGAGCGGGTAGTTTCCCAGGAAATTGTCTCTCCAGAGACTTTTATAGAGGAAAACCATGGGGTGAGGAGAGTCTAAGGTGGTGGAGAAGACATGGGAATGAACTTGCTTAGGTGGGCATGAGGTGGGACAAAGCTATGGTCAACCAATGAGATTACAAGCACCATTGCTCAGGTAAAACTGATTAAGTCCAGGATCAAATGAGGAAGACCGTCATGTAGCAAGCGGACATGAATACTGGACAGGGTCTCTTCCTGTTGGGGGTTGGGCTAGTGACTCACTAGGGCTCTTCAAGGTGGTTGATACCGATTTAGAATATCAATCCCTGATGCCCATCCCTAGGGAAGTATGTAGCTGTGTTTCCTCTTTTTGTCTTGGTCTTGAGATGTGGCCCAAATGGGAGTGTCTGTCTCTTCCCAGTTGTAAAGTCACCTTGTCTTCCATCTTGTCTCCTTGAGGGCCTGGCCCTGTCTGACTGCCTATAATATTTCTATCTAACTTGGTTGCCTACAACACTTGTATTGCATTCAGGTAATCCACAGGTGTAGCACTCACACCCATAATCCCAGCAGCACTCACACCCATAATCCCAGCACTGGATCATGAATTAATTACAAACTGTGTAATTCCATCCCCATGACTGCATGAGGCTTTGGGAAGGCAACCAGACCCACACCATAACACCCTTATACAGGTCATTACCTCATGTTTACAATCATACACAGTGCCACAAGCTCATGCGTGTTTACATCACTGTGCACCTACACCAGACAAGCAGGATCATGTCCTCGGCTATCCTTGGATGCCCCTGAGCTTTGAAGAGTCAGAGTGCTTCCCATATTTAGGACAATGATCCGTTATTGCTTACGAAGAGGAAGTAGGTGTAGTCACCTCATCTTCGAATTGAGGTTGGGGCTTCAAGGACGTTCACCGCCCATAGTGGCAGTACATCTTTTGCACTGACTCCTTCGAGGGCCTGGCTCTGTCAAACTGCCTGATAGCTCTACCTAACTGTGCTGTCCATAACCAAGATCTGGATAGACACAGAATTTCTTCTTTTTTGAGATAGTCTTGCTTTCCAGTTCAAGCCAGCCGTGAACTCACTGTGTAGCCCAGGCTGGCTGGAACTCCGAGTGACCCTTCTGCCTCAGCCTTCCGATGCTGGCACTACAGGTATGTGCCCCCACTCCAGCCAAGACACAGATTTTGAGGGTGATCCTATTAAGCACAGATTTGAGGATGAAAGACAAAGTGCTGATGCCCAAGCATGACTAACTCCATCACAGTGAACTTTCTAAGCTGGAAAATGCAGACAGATAGTTGTGGGGAGAGGCAGAGAGGAACACACAACCCAGCACAGTACTTCTCAGGCTACCAGACAAAGGGATGGCCTGAGGGAGAGGAGACAGAACTGTTAACACCTGCAGACACGGAGGCAACTGGCAGACAAAAATCACATTTCTGAAAACATTAGAACAGGTAGGCTGGAGAAACAGCCTGTTTTCAAAATAGACAGTAAAGTCTTAAATTGCCGGGTGAAATGCTGCACACCTGTCATCCCAGCACTCCGGAGGCTGAGGCAGAGTCTTCCTGGGTTTGAGATGGGCCAGCCATACAAATTGAGCTCAAGGCCAGCTTGAACTTCATATTGACACCCTGTCTCAAAATGAAAAAGATTAATTAAGCAATTAATTAAGTCTAAAATAAATGGGAAGATACGTCATGTTTATGGGTAGGAAACATGAATGTCTCAAAGATGTCATTTCCTTCTAAACTGGTCTTGTTATTAAATGCAAATCCAACTCTAAAAGTATCGTCCAAGGACCTGGCAGAGGCCTGCACAGTTGTTGGGAGATGACAGGAGCTGTAAGAACAAGAGCTGAGCGCAGAGCGGGGTGGCTGAGGGTCAGACAGCAGCACCACAGGAGGAGGCAGGAGGCTGCTGGCGTGCAGCAGCGAGGGCCTGCCGCCCCGGAACAGTTGGCAAGAAGTGAGGCCCTGCCTGAACCTACGTTCTGGGACGTATCCACCTTTTGAGGTACACATTTATCCAAGACCAGGATGCCCTGTCCTCCATGCTGGGAACTGGTGACCAGGGAACTTGGCTTGTGCATAAGGTAGCCCGGGCACAAGGCAGCTGTCTTCTGGGCCAGGCTCTACAGGACCCTGACTACCATGGCACTGACTATGCAGATTTGACCCCTCCCTGAGCTTGAGATTCCCCCAGCAGTACCTACCCTGCCTGAAAAGGGGCAGAGTCACTCCTACGACCAACCCAGTCACACCTCAATTGCCAAGGCTGAAAACCCTCAACACCCCGAGTTCTCAGTGGCCTAGAGTGGCTCTGTGGTGCACAGCTGTTTTTTTTTTTTCTCTTTTCGTGGTCCTGCTGCTGGCCCAGTTTAGAACATGAACTGGGCCAGACCCTGGCATGGTGGCAGCAGAAAACCTGAAGCCTCGAAGGAACTCGCAGCCACAATGGACTTGTCTTTAGGAGCTAAAAACACAAAAGCCCTGCAGGGTGGGTGTCCAGATTTCACCATTCCTTCTGTGCCTCTCTGTCCAGCCAGGAGCTGTGGACACAGGCGTGTGGGCTGTGCCGTGGCCGTGGGCAGAGCAACACGAGTGAGCAATACACCTGTGCACGCACAGCGGGGCTCTGGCCAGGGCCCCTACAATGAGCTACAGCCCCTGGCTTCTTCATTCCTTGTATTTGGACAGGGTCCTGACTAAATCGCTCAGGGCGAGTTCATACTAACAATCCTCCTGCCTCAGCATGCCAGAGTGTTCGATTATAGGCTGGTGGCACCATTCCTGGCTAATCTCAGCATTTTACTAAAATACAAGAGAGACACAGGGACAATTTCACAGCTTGCCTGGAGAGGGCTCTCACCATTGCAGGGTGGTTACATGTACTGGGGGCAGCTTGCTCACTTCCTCAGGAAGCAGGAGAATGACATGAAAAGGTGGGCTCATAGGAGATGTCCTGTTGGAGTCACCACCCCTGGAACTTGGAACTGTGAAGCCCTTTTTCATTTTCTTAGGACCATAGGGGGAAGACCAGAGGGGACCCTGATGGACCTGAGATAAAACACTTGTCAGCGCCTGAACAGGGGCTTGAACCCTGGACCCTCAGATTAAAAGTCTGATGCTCTACCGACTGAGCTATCCAGGCTCCTTGTAAGTGCCTCTAATGCACGGTGTGAAGGTGTGAAGTGACTCAGATCGCCTATAGGACCCAGGATGAGGAAGCACCCTGTCTTTAGGGAGAGGCTGCGAGGACCGTTCCAAGGCCTTGCTGCTGCTGCTGCCAGGCGCTCTGCGGACTGGCTGCCTGTGCACGATCCTCGGAACACTGGGATGTGGCAAAAACAAAACCAGATGGGGTGGTGTGTGTGTAAATCTGGTGCTTGTTTATGATTGGAGCAAGAAGAAAGTATTACTATCAGAGGATGGTTTCGATCCATCAACCTCTGGGTTATGGGCCCAGCACGCTCCCGCTGCGCCACTCTGCTACCAGGGATACTGTGCCTGTTCAGTCCTGTGATCCGTGCCCATCCTGTTTCTTCCCACGCTGCCTCGCAGAAGCTGCCTGGGAGAGCAGAGGTTCTGAGGCCTTCCTGCTCCCCGGCATGAATCTCCGTGGGTGGCGCCCGGACTGAACTGAGACTAAACGGGCTCCACCGAGTGGATCCGCCGGGCGAGCGCCCCCGCGGGCCGCGCACCTCCGGGCCCGAGGAACACGGACGCGCTCTGGCCGACCACGAGGAACGGGCCCAGGCTTGGCCCAGACGAGGGTGGATGCGCTCGGTGCGGGCACCAGGTCGCCTGGAAAGCAGTTGTGACCTCGGAGGAGAGAGAGGCGCCCTCCCGGTCACAGCGCGGGGCCACGGTTGGTGTCATCGCTCTCGGGCCGCTCGCAGCCTCCTGTGCCCCACGTCCCGGCCCCGCGATCGGGTGGGGAGCCACTGCGGCTCCCTCAGGGCTGCGCTCCTTACAGTCCGCACGCCTGGCTGCCTCCCGCACCCCCTCCTTTCCCGCCGGGTTTTGCCAAGCGCCGCCGGCTCTCGCTCCGACCTCCAAGGTGCTGGTCCTATCGTGCAGGCGCATCCTCGCCAGACCAGGCGGCAATCGCAATCCTGTTTTCCTCCTTAGGCCCCCATCCACCTCGGAACACACGCGTGGCTTTTATCCCCGACAGCCAGAGACGTTATTCAGAGATCCAGACAGAGCCAGGCCCAGGGCAGGCAGAGGCCTCCGGGACTGGACAAGCTCCTGCAGGCCACTCCTCGGGGTGGGGAAGGCAACGCCAGGGTTTCTCGAGCGGCAGTCCAGTTCGGCATCCACGGCCGCGTCCTGTCTCCTTGGAAGCACACTGGCCACGTGACCTGGCGCCCCGTCTGGTCCCCCATCAGCATCATCTGAACGGCTGTCCGCGGTCTCCTTAGTTGGCCGCCACGGCCCTCCTCACCTGCCTCACCTCCTGGTTTTGCTTAACAAAACTCCCGTTAGAAGCAGGGCCCGGGCCCCTTAGTCCTTCTTAGACAGAACTTTTTCTGTCAGTAAACTCTTCCCACTCTTAACCTCCGTTATTCCTAGAATTCAGGCGTGGATTTCAGAGAACACGATCCTGGGGAGCGGGGCTCCTAGCCGCCGGTCGGGAGTCGTATTTCCCTAGTTAGGTTTTATTTATTCCTAGTTGCAGTGGATTACAGTCCCTGTATCACTTTCAGGGAGCAAAGAAAACTTGCAGCCGAAAATTGTGTGGTCGGGGAGAAGAATGTTGGAAAGGACACGGTCGTGGGATACCAGATCCACTCTCGGGGCGCCGCGCGTGGGTCCGCACGAGGGGCCGGCTGGGCTGAGGCCTGGCAGTAGGGCCCGGGGCGGGGCGGAGCGCCACGCCCACCCCGACGGCGGTTAAAAGAGTCCCCAGAGGGTCCTACCCTTCCCATTTGCGTCCTGCTGCCTCGCGCTCTTGGGCTTTTGCCTCCTGGGTTTTGCAGCCTATAGCCTGGGCCTCTGTTAGGTCACTCGGTGACCTGTGGGTGGCCCCACACGTCCCCGTCGGGGTCCACGTGGCCACAGCCCCTCATAGTTGTGCGACTCCTGTCTGGTTGGCCTCCGCATCCTCCTACTGCGACTCTCCAGCCCACGTGGAGAGTCCCCGATTCCCCAACTGGGAGTTTCTATCTGTGAAAGGCTAGCAAAGAAGAGGAAATCAGAATTTGTGTCTGTCTTAGTTACTCTTCTCTCGTTGCTGGGACAAATACCCGACACTAAAAATGAAGAAAGAAAAGGTTTATTTAGCTCACAGTTACTGGAGCTTTTAGTCCCATATTCAGCTGCCTCCAAGGCAGAGCTGCGCAAGGCAGAGAACAACCTTTCATGGTGGCAGCAAAGAGCAAGAGCAAAAGGGAGGGGCAGCAGCAGCTCAAGCAGCTGGCTTCTCTTCCCACCTTACATTGTAATGCAATTACCTGTCCCAGGGCAGGCGCAACATCCATACTAACCTAACCAATCACAAACTCCAGAGGCTGCCCCAAGACTGCATGAGGTTTTGGGGGCACACCTAGACACAAACCATAACAGTGTCAAAAATGGAATTTGAACCCATACCTCCATGAGAGACCAGAAAGCCTAGCACAGGAAGCACAGCTTGAGTCTGGCTCCTTAGACCACTCAGCCATCCTGACACCCACAGGAAGGGGTCTCAGCCCCCAACACATATGGGGGAATTGATGGGCTCAGTGATCGTTGGCTTGAGAACTACAGAGTGGACACACTGGGAACCCAGGCATGGCAGAGACAAACCCTTCTCTGGGCTGGGGAGATCACGGTGGAGGGACACTGGAGACTCTACCTTCTCCAGGAGTCCCAGGTCAGAATGAGCCTCGCCAGCGCATTCAGACCCAGGGCCCTCCTGTGTAGTTTAAGCTGGCCTTGAACTCACCACTAACCAATGATCCTCTTGCCTCAGCCTTCCAACAGCTGGGATAAGAGAGGTGTGCCACTACACCTGGCAGATTTTACTCTTCTTAATGAAGCCTCTTCATACCTATGGTATAATTATAACCCTATGCAAAATTTACAATGCACACTTTAATATTTTTGTCTGTTGGGATTTTGTTATGCCAGTAAAGTCTCTGTATATCTTAAATGCAAACCTCTGTCTCTGAGTTAAAATATTTGGATACCTGAAATAGATATTTTCAAAACATAAGATGGTTATGCAATTGCAACTAATATGTGTCAGAATTTTCTTTTAAGATCTGTCTAAATTTAGTTAAAATAATGCTGAGATAATACTTGGAAATTCACACATTTCCGGTCAGTGGTTTATTGTGGGCTTTGCAATCATCACTACCACCACCATCACCACCACCATCACCACCACCATCACCACCACCGTCACCACCACCATCACCACCACCATCACCACCACCACCACCATCACCACCACCATCATCTCCATCACCACCACCACCACCATCACCACCACCAGCATTACCACCAGCACTACCACCAGCACCATCACCAGCACCAGCACCATCACCATCACCACCACCACCACCAGCACCACCACCACCATCACCACCACCACTACCAACATCACCACCATCACCACCAGCACCAGCATCAGCACTAGCACCAGCACCACCACCACCACTATCACCACCACCACTACCTACATTACCACCATCATCTCCATCACCACCACCACCACCACCACCATCACCACCACCAGCACCACCACCAGCACCACCACCATCACCATTACCATCACCATCACCACCACCAGCACCACCACCACCACTATCACCACCACCACTACCAACATTACCACCATCACCACCAGCACCAGCACTACCACCAGCACCACCCCCAGCACCACCACCACCACCACCACCAT
>NW_004524599.1:19710635-19731904 GCF_000260255.1 Octodon degus
CACCATCATCACCACCAGTACCACCACCATCACCACCACCACTACCACCATCACCACCAGCACCAGCACCACCACCACCACTACCACCACCATCACTACCATGACCACAACCATTACCACCACCACCATCACCATGGTGCCTCCACTGGGGATGGCACCCATTTCTCGGTGGGGGAGAGGCCTTACCTTGGTCCGTACTCCCAGCACACTAACACTGCATTCACTGGACATCTGGAGGGCTCAATGGTTGTCCACGTAGAGTGAGTGTATAGCACCTGTGTGTCACGTACCACTGCATGCTTGTACACAATACACACCCACCACACATCTGTAGTATATTCTGTGGTGGTCACAAAGTGAAAGGCAGGCCATGATCTGCTTTCTAAAATCCAGATTTGCAGTCAGAGAGACCCTAACCTGGTGAATAGCAATGGGGCTAAAACCTCTCTGGGGCAGAATCTGCAGGCTGGTGAGTGAGTGAGTGAGTGAGTGTGTGTGTGTGTACATGCATGCACAAGCATGTGTGTGGTACTGGGCATAGGACCAGGCTGCTGCAGACAGGCAGGCAGGCAGGAAGAAAAGCAAGCAGGCAGGCAATCAGGTGTGCTCTACCTTCCCAAGACACCCTATAGTGAGTTCCCCAAGCCCTCTGCAGAAGTCGCAGTGAAAAGGGCCCTCAGCGTGCTCTTTCTGAACGTGGGGAGCACTGGTGGTGTGGGGTACGTGCGTGCAGTGCACACCGTGTGCGCGTGGAGATCTGAACATGGCCTGCTCCTCAGAAATCTCAGGGCTCCTGGAGGCGCAGGTGACGCGGGCGTCTCAAGGACAAACCTCTCGCACGTGGGCAAGGGTCCGCGACAGCCCACTGGCCTCGGAAGAAAACGCAGGAGAAAGGAAGAGCCTGCAGGGACCCTGGACGAGATTGAAAACAAGAAGCGCGTGCACGGACACACACACACACACACTGCGTGGGTGGCGCAGTGTTCTCGCAAACCCACGCGCTGCGCAGATCCGCACCTTGCAGACCGCTCCTCTCACCCGCGCCCACAAGACCCCTGAGGACACCGAAAGGCACGCTGAGGGCCCTCTTCACCGCTCTGCTCCCTAGGAGCTGCAGTCCGCCCGCCCGGCATGCGGGATCCGGAGAATCCGAGCGATCCTAGCTTCTCCGGGGTTCAGCGCCCAGTGCCCGGGCTGCCTCAGGCCCGTCTCAGGCGCGAGTCTGCGACTCTGGCCAGTCTGTCACCGGGATACTGGAGACGGACGGGCCTCTCCTGACCCGCCAGCCAGGTGCCTCTGTCGCTCACCCGGGCCGACACTGCGGTGTCTTGGCTTGTGTGCGTGGGTTGCAAGGCAGACCCATTAGGGAGTGAGGCTGTCCGTCCACCGCCGGGAAAGCCCCAGGAAGGGTCGAGGCAGAGCGCTAAACCGCTTAAAGACAGATTACATTTAAATATGTAATTAGAACCCTGAGTAGGGGGCCCCGTAGCTCAGGGGTTAGAGCACTGGTCTCGTAAACCAGGGGTCGTGAGTTCAAATCTCGCCGGGGCCTCTTCCTGCTCTGGAGAGAGGGTGTCTTCTTTAAGTAGAAGTACAAAAGCTTTCATTTTACCCTAAATTTCAAGTATACATGAATATGCAAACAAATGTCTGAGCTGTTGGTGATACAAAAGTTAGCCCTAGGAATCCTCAAAGAGTTATGAATACTTTTACTCCGCAGACATTGCCTAGTAAGTGCATGTTCTGAACAACCTTCTTTGCTATTGAGCTTTGATCACTTACAACCTAGAGTGCTGCCCACTCCCCGCCCTGGCCTGACCATGCTGTGCTGCCGCCCTTCCCTAAGGCCTGCCGGGCTCGCAGGGACAGGAGCCACACTGAAGGGGCCTCTCAGGGCCCTGCAGAGGATGAACCACTGCCTCAGCAAAGCTGAATGAAACACACCCTGGTTCAGAAACGTAGTTTCCATTCAGCCACCTAGTTAACTGCCTTGCACAGCCATACAACCACCATGCCGGGAGTTTGCAGATACCGCAGGAAGGGTAGAACTGGCCTCCATGTCAGGGAGCCACAGCCAACTAGCACAGAAGACTGAAGAAGGTAGCAAGCCTGTTGAAGATACTACCTGTGCAGAGACCACTGGTCTCCCAGTCTCAGCTTACCTCCTCCTACCTGGAATTGTGCAGCCATAAAAAACCCCCAAAGCGGACCATTACCATCAATTGCTAGGGCTGGGCATGGCGGCACAGCCTGCAACCCCAGCACCTGGGGACTGAGGCAGGAGGATCACTGAGAGTTGGAGACCAGTCTGGGCTACACAGTGAGTTCAAGGCCAGCCTGAACTGCATAGTGAGACCTTGTCTCAAAAAGACAAAATAACAATAATAATAAAAAATTTAATATGAAAAAAATCAATTGCTGCAACTAATAAGACTACAGTGTAACTAGGTCACAGAGTAAGATGCAACAGGCTTTTCCAACACCATATTTTCATTAAACAATTAGTGATCTAATAATGCCCTTCAGAGACAAATAAGCTCTCAGAAATGTACTTTGGGTTCTCAAAACAATCAGACACATTACCCACATTGAAAAATCCACTTTACGTTGCTGAAGAGTCAGTCATCCCAGGCACAGGTGATTTCTCCCAGGAATGTCAGCCAGGGCAGCTGTCTGCTGCCTGCAACCTAGACTGTGCACAGAGCGCTTCTCCATGCCTTATTTATTTATTTATTTATTTATTTATTTAAACAGGGTCTCACTGCACAGATTGGTCCTGAACTCACTACGTAGCCCAGGCTGCCCTCGAACTCGAGGTGATCCTCCTGTCTCAGCCTCCTGAGCGCTGGGATTGCAGGCATGCTCCACCATGCCCAGCCTCACCTCTTCTGAATTCCTTCAGGATTCAAGTCGTGTCACTTCACCATCAAACCAGAGCTGCTTTTTCTTAGCATTCACACATCTTTAATTAGCACATGCTGCACACTAGCTAGCAAAGACTGAAGTCTCATTCATCTTCTTTCCTACTAAAATTACTTTAGAGAGTTGGAACTAAGCCTTTGTCAAGGAGGCTGACTCACCTCAAGAGCGTGGCGTTCAGGGAGACTGTGCGCTGAAGCAGAGGAGGACACGGCTGGGGGCTGAGCATCCCGGAGCTCCTGCCTAACACCGAGGCCTGGACTCCGTGCCCAGCACCTCAAAGACAAGCCAGTGGATGTAAGAGTAAAATCTTCATCTCTGTGCATATACTCCACATGGGGCTGGAATTATTAGGAAAATTATTTAGCCTGCTCTTGGAAAATATTGAAAAATCCATGTTTGTAATAATTTTACTGTGCTAATTTCTACAATATTCCGTGAACTCACTGAACTTCAGGGGCTGCAATTTTGACATAAACTCGTGCTCTGCCTGTGTCTAGACCTCTCCTCAAAGCCTTCTGCAATCATAAGTGAGTCTCTTTCAGAGGTGGCTGGCTCTAGAGTCTGTGATGCTAGGATTTAATTTTTTCTTTTTCTTTTCTTTTTTTTTTTTTTTTTTTTTTTTTTTTTTTGCGGAACCAGGGATTGAACTCAGGCCCTTGCACTTGCCAGGGAAGCACTTATTCCACTGAGCCATCTCCCTGGCCTTGTGATGCTAGGATTAAGGGTAGATAATTACTAAATGAGTCCCCCGATGGGGTTAGAACCCACCCCAAGGCTGCTAGCCCAGATAGAGTAGAAAAGGGGCAGAAGGAAGCTGCTGCTGTTCCTGGTGCCTTCTCCTGGCACGAGCTGGTCCTTCTCTTCGATAGTGGCCCTGCTTAGAGCCAGCCAGTTATGGACTGAAGCCCCACAAACTGTGAGGCAAGTGAACCTTTTCTCCTTCAGGTACTTGGTCTCAGCAAAGAGAAAGTAAGACAGTCAACCAAACACTGTTAGTTTTATAGCACCATTGGTTATTTTAAAAAAGCAACACACTGGACAAAATCAACCTGTCAGTAATGTGGGTTGCACTGGGTTGGCGTGCTTTTTGGGAAATGGGCATTTGTTTTTTATTTTTGTCGTATGCTTAGTCTTAAGTGTGCTGTTTTATGAGAGGATTACAAGACACCATGGAGTGTGTCTGTGTAGGACCCACTGTGCTGACAGTGAGCAGCTGTGCCAGGGTCCCTCAAGCAGTCTCTCAGCACACAGTCCTAGTGTCCTGGCCATGTAGTTCAGGCTGGCCTTGAACTGTTAAAATCCTCCTGCCTCAGCTTCCTAAGTGCTAGGATCACAGGCATGGGCCACTCTACACACACACACACACACACACCTTGATGCTGCAACACCCACCTTTATTTTATGGTGCCTGAGATCAAATGTGCCAATTTGATGATCCTCTGGTTTCTAGAATTCACTCTCAGAATAAATGCTTGGGGGTTGGTGGAAATAAAAGAGTAGGCTAAGAAGAGGCAGATGCCTTCCTTTTTCCAAACAAGGTGGCAAGGAAACATGTCTGCTTACCTGCTGGCCAAGTCAGACTGAAAACCCTGCCATGAGTCCAGGGAACAGCAAGGAGAAGGGCCAGGAGAGAAGCGAGGGGTCAGAGACCTGAGTGGTGCTCACAGCCTCAGGGCAGCTGCAGGGGAACAGGAGCTCTGAGCCCACAGCCAAGCCTGTACTGGGGCCATGCTCCAGGCTAGACAGCCAGGCAGCCCACAGGACACCGTGTCCTCCTGTTCTGACGTGAGGTCCAAATCCTCACAAGCACTGATGCATGTTTTATGGGGGCCCCTGACCACTAACAGTGCATGCTCACACACCGTTCCTTAGCCTTACCTGGAAGGGTGGATGCTAGCAATGCCAGGGACCCTGGACCCTGGAGGATGAACATCACTCAGTCTTTTGGCTCTGGGAATCTAGACAGCAGCTTGAAAGGCCAGGAGACTTTAGGCAGATAGATGGAGAGAGAGGACAGGGAAGGCCTGGGCTTGAGAAGCTGCGGAGTGGACTGGGGTGGGGGCTGATCTCATTCCTGCTCTGCGCTCCCTGGGTGCCTGGGGAAAAGTCCTTCCCCCCGAGGAGCTCTATGATTGCAGCAGCGGTCCCCTGGGCCACTCAGTTTTGTGACAGCTCTGCTGGAATCCAAGTGACGGCAGGCTCCGGGCACTGGCTGGGTGATTGCAGGTCTCTGCCGGTCTCTCCTCTGGGTGTCTTCCTTCAGGTGTGCTTGCTTTGCTTTTTGAGACAGTCTTCCTACGCAGTTCGACCTCGCCTTGGACTCACTGTGTAGCCCAGATTGGCTTCAACTTGTGGAGATTCTCCTGCCTCAGTCTACCAAGTGCTGGAATTTCAGAAGTGTGCCACCAAGCCTGGCAGTCCACCTCCAGCAGGGGCTGAGACAGGTTATATAAACCCAAACCCAGGGCTAATCAGTGTATTTTAGACATGCTATCAGGAAAGAAAGGGGGCATTGCTGGAACTTGGGGCGTGGCTCCCCTTTCCTGGAGGGGCCAGGAAGGGGCTCCCCGCGAGTAGCATCCTAGGCCTATGGGAGTCTTCTTGTCCCCGGGGGCTGCGGCGATGAGACTCGGGAGCACACGACTCTGAAGAGCAGACGCTCCTACTCTGCAATCTGGAGCTGAGCGGCCTACGGCCAGGAGTCCGGCTGATGCACTCTGGGAGCTACGCTGGTGTCGGCAGAAGAGGCGCGAGTCCTCTCGGACCCCCTTCCGCCACCGGCTACAGCTTTCCACACCGCGACAGGGAGGAGAGTCCACCGTGCACTTGGGGAGGGGGGCGAACTGCCGCCCCGGCGTCGTGCTGCGCCCCTCCTACCCTTGGCGCCACAGTGGCTCAGACCCAGTGGACCACCTCCAGAGGTTCCGACAGGGCCCGGCCTCTCTGGTGGGGCCGCGGTGGGAGGGTGGGAACTTCTCTGGTGCCCTGGTTTCTTCCACAGCCTACCTGTTTCTAAGAGCTCCTCCCCTTTAGATGTCACTTCAGACACATGCGGTGGCCTGGCAGTGTCACCCAGCAGAACCCCTCAGTTTCGTTAAGTGAGATGTGGTCGGAGCCGGCACCCGAGCCCCTTGTCACGCGATGCTTCTGACGGCAGAGATGATTCGATAGGACTTGCGCGCTGTACCTGGGCGGAGGAGTGCAACTCGCCCTGGGCTCGGAGGCCCCGAGAATACTCAGCGGTAGGCCAGGCGCCCAGAGGCGAGAGGTGAGCACGCTGCCTCGGTCTAGCCAAGGTGCCAGCCAGCAGCTGCAGAGTTGGGGACCTGTTTTAGTTACTCTTCTCTCGTTCCTGAGACAAATACCCGACACTCAAAATGAAGGAAGGAAAGGTTTATTTAGCTCACAGTTACTGGAGGTTTCAGTCCATACTCAGCTGGGTCCAACGCACAGCAGCACATAGCAGAGGGCAACCTTTCATGGCGGCGGCAAAGAGAAAGAGCGCAAGGGAGGGGTAGCGGCGGCTCAAGCAGCGGGCTTCTCTTCCCACTTTACACTGTAATGCAAATTACCTGCCCCAGGGTAGGGGAAGTACTCACACCTATGGGTACTTCCCAGTACTTACCCACCTATGGGTAACCCCAGCAGTACTAAAACCCATAATCCCAGCCTTGGATCACACATAATCCCAGTGGATCATGAGTTAACACGAACTCTAGAAGTCCTCACCCCATGGCTGCATGAGGCTTTGGGGGGACAACTAGACACAAACCATAACAGGACCCGAGAACCAAGGCGTCACAGTCTGCAGCGCGGCCCAGTCCACAGGTTCCTGGTCTGGGTCCCGGCCCACGCCGCCCCTCGGCTGTAGAGCGTGCTCGGCGGATATAGGAAAGCATGCTCCAGTGGCGCAATCGGTTAGCGCGCGGTACTTATACAGCAGTATATGTGCGGGTGATGCCGAGGTTGTGAGTTCGAGCCTCACCTGGAGCATGTTTTCTTCCCTTCGCTGCTCCGCGAGAGCACTAGATGATCTTTTTCTTTAGGAAGAGGCTAGCGTGGTTTCATTTTCCATGCATGAAGTGCGGGTTCCTGTGGCGGAGGTTTCAGTCGCCGGGAGAAAGTGCACCGAGCAGGAGGCGGACGGACCCCGCCACTCAGGAGACCGAAGGCGTTGCACCGCCGGAGGGGAGCCCCTTCCAGAGCGCGGCTCCCCAACCCCACCTCTCCCCGCTAGCGCGGACGCGCATGCGCTCTGACTCCGGCGGAACTCCCGGCGGAACTCCCATCTCCTCTCCGGGTGGCGAGCGCGGAGCTCCGGGGCAACCGGTGTGGGCGGAGCCCAGGGCCGCAGCTGTTCAGGAAACCAGACGGCAGAGGGAAGAAGGTCGGTCTTATCACCAGCACCACACCAAGGCAGCAGGAGAGATCTCTTTCTAATGTCACGCAACATAAACGCACCTCCTTTCTGGAGAGCACTTTCAGCCGGGCGTTCCAGGCCAGCTCTTCAGCCCCAGCAGCCACAAGATGGGCACTGGGTCAGCCAGGCCCGACCCCCAGCCTGACGCAAGCATGCGGATGCGGAGTGAGGAGCCAGGAGCCGGGGCTGCAAAGGCCGCATGGCAGAGTTCCAGCCCCAGCTCGAGGACCGATAGAGTAGGGGGGGTTTCTGCTCCTGTTCCTGAGGCCCCACCGTGGAACCTCCACACAGCTGCAGCTCCGAAGCCCCTCCCCGGCCCACTAGGAAATCCTCCCGCGGTTATCTGAGTATCCTTCAACTTGTAAAATTACCCGCCACAAATCTAGTCACTGTATGGACAATGGCCTTTCCCTATCACCTGTGCTGTGTCCCTTTCACCTTCAGCGCACACCTCAAAGGTGGTGGTTCTTCACCTGGGGTGGGAGGCAACCCTCCTCCATCCTGAAGAGTCTGGGCCATTCTCGGTCCTGCCCAGACTGGACTGCTGTGCTTTTCAATGACCTAAACATTTGGCATGGAAACCCCAGGAGATGCCCAGCCCGAGGGTCCCGGGACTCACTGCGGAGAACAAGTTCAGCCTCCCAGCAGTCAGCACAACTCTCCATGGTGGACACCGGAGCTCCTGCCTTGGCCTTGGCCAGCCAGGCGCAGGGGGCACTGTAGTTCACGGGGTCTTCCTCGGCGGATGTGGCCTGTCTGCCTCCCTCACAGGAAGACAGCTGTGCGCAGAGCGCAGGACAGGACGCGCAGAGGTTCCCAGCAGGTCCATAGAGGCAGGGTGCTCACTGCTCCCATCTCCACCGCTTGACTCATGGGTCTATCAACGTTGCCAGTCAGAGAAGGGGGCCATACAAGGCCTAGACTGAGCCTTGTCATTTTGATGACACTATCACTGTGTCCTCAGAAGGCTACTGCCTCAGGGTGCTGAGGGATTATGGGGCCAATGGTGTCCTTTTCCTCCTGGGGCCTCTGCTGGCACCAGAGCTTGTAGAATCAGCGGTCTGCAAGTTCATCCGGGTGTTGCACCAAAGCATTGCACGGAAGAGTCCACACCTGGAGGAAGCATCTATTTCTGCCCTCCTGTGATGTAATCAACCTGACACCAGGTCCAGCTCAGCCGGGAGTGAGCTCTGTGCAGAGCTCTGGCAGAGTGGGCATTTAGCTGTAGCCACGCACAAGCAGCCTCGATAAGGGGAGGCCACGGGGCTGGGCTTCCATCCAGGCCACAAGGCCCTTTGTTCATGAGCCCGAGAGTGTCCATGAGAGGGGCAGAGAAGACAGGGTGGCATCCATGGGGTAGGCTGTCCTGTCCCCTTGACCAGCTGTTCTGCAGAAGCCTCCCTCAGCAAGCATTCCTGAGAGACAGGCAGCTGTTGCCTTTCATCCAGAGAGGCCCGTCCATGTGCCTGTGTCCCATGTGACTCTGCTGCCACCTTCCAAACATTGTTCTTCTGAGTCCCTGCCCATTCAGCCAAACACGGTTGCAGCCTCCAGCTGGTCTCTAATCATGCACCTTACCAAACAAACTGCCAGACCAGGCCTGGGGAGCCTCCCTTCAGCATTGTCCTTTGAAGCCCTTCAGGGAGGCCTACTGTGAGGTGGCACCTGTGTGCTGTAGGAACCCCCTTCAAACCTGCACGAGTGTTGGCTGCTTCCAGCATCTGATGCCAAAGACCTCCCAGGGGTTTTGGTGGCAGTGACAGTTTCGGTCGCAGAGGAAACTTCAGTGGTCGAGGTGGCTTTGGTGGCAGCCATGGTAGGGGTGGATATGGTAGCAGTGGAGATGGCTACAATGGATTTGGTAATGATGGAAGCAATTATGGAGGTGGTGGAAGCTATAATGAATTTGGCAATTACAACAGTCAGTCTTCAAATTTTGGACCCATGAAGGGAGGAAACTTTGGAGGCAGGAGCTCTGGGCCCTGTGGTGGTGGAGGCCAATATTTTACCAAACCACGAAATCAAGGTGGCTGTGGTGGCTCCAGCAGCAGCAGTAGCTATGGCAGTGGCAGAAGGTTTTAAAACACTTCCAGGAAACAAAGCTTAGCAGGAGAGGAGAGCCAGAGAAGTGACAGGGAAGCTACAGGTTACAACAGATTTGTGAACTCAGCCAAGCACAGTGGTGGCAGGGCCTAGCTGCTACAAAGAAGACATGTTTTAGACAACACTCATGCATATGGGCAAAAAACTCGAGGACTGTATTTGTGACTAATTGTATAACAGGCTGTTTTAGTTTCTATTCTGTGGAAAGTGTAAAGCAGTCCAACAAAGGGTTTTAATGTAGACCTTTTTTTGCACCCATGCTGTTGATTGCTAAATGTAATAGTCTGATCATGACGCTGAATAAATGTGTCTTTTTTTCAAAAACAAAAACAAAAACAAAGACCTCCCAGGGAAGCTGAGGCACAGACAGAGAGCAGGCGTGGTGTGCTGTCCTGCTGTGCACAACTGCCTTTGCCATCACGGCCGCTCTGGCCTGGTGACGCAGGCCCTTCCAGGAGTGGGTTACAGGTCAGATAGCCTCTGCCTTGGGACAAGCAGCTGAGGTCACATGGGCCTTGGTGGCCCAGAATCTGTGGCCCTGTGGCATGCCAAGAACCGTCTCTTAAATGAGGAGCATGGTACATGAGCGATGGTTACACCAAAGTCCTAAAGGCATGTGCTCCATTGCACACAGACACACAGCAAGGGCTCCTGCTGAAAGGCTGTCTCTGAGAATTGAGTCTAAATTGCTTCACCAGAGGCACAAATCCCACGTGTATGGGGAGCATTCCAAGCCCACAATCCCTGGTAGCACATCATGAACAAGCAAAACAAAGGTTCCTAGTCTTAACCAGAGAGTGGGTGGAAACTGGGGAATCTGGTCTCACCACTTGGGGAATCAGCACTATGAGCCATTGCACCAGAAAGACACCATGTATGGACGCATGCAGCTCCGGGGGTTGTCTAGACACAAGGTGTAATGTCACCTGGTAGGGCCTGAAAAGGCCCCCCAAGGGGAGTTGGGAGCCTCAACATACCCCAGCCACTGGCTTGTGGTTTTCTGACCTCCAGGACAAGGCAGGACTCCCAGGGTGAGTCAGTGAGAGGTGTGGCGAGGTGGTCGAGGTGGAATTAAAACCCGCACTCAATACACAGCACAGAGCGGGCAGAGTGCCTGCGAGGCACACGCAGGTGCAGCTGGGAATACTTACTGTGCTGCGCACTCCGTAGGGCCTCTGCACGGGCGGCTGGACTCAGTGCCTGCGTCAAGGGCACAAGGAGTTGAGGACCCCGCAAGGGAGGGTGTGGCTCCTCACCACACTGGGGCTGGCTTCCCAGTGACAGAAGGTGTAAAGGCTGGAGAGAAGTGGAAGCCCCCCTTAGGACATGTGACTTGACTGTATATGGAAAACCCAAATGTCAGCCATTAGCACGGGTGCTTTATAGAACGCATCTATCAGGGGTGGAGTAGACATACGAAAATAGACAGTGTCTCTATACTAACAATTCAAAACTGAGATTTTAAAGGAAACAGTCACTGGTACCAAGTATAGAGTAATTAATCTGGTCCAATAATATTTTTACACTTAAAGACCTCCATATGTTTTTTTAGAAAAATGAAAGACCTAAATAGAGAAAATGAAGTAAGATAAAAAAAAATATAGAAAGGAGACCAAAAAAATCCTAATTTTATATTGAGATTTTAATGAAAATTGTAGCATCAGCACATCATCCTTTGGGGGAATCATTATTTCTGAATTATTTTAGGATCAGCTCAGGCCAGCCGAGGTACTGCACAGCTGTACTCCCAGCACCGGAAAGGCTGATGCAGGAAGATGGTTGGGAGTCTGAGGCCAGCCTGGGCTACATGGTGAGTTCAAGGCCAGGCTGAACTACATAGTGAGACCCTGTCTTTAAAAAAATGAAACGAAGCAAAAACTAAACGGAAAAACAACACAGCGCTTTCTCCCACCCAGCAGAGCGCCCCAAGTCCCTCCCAGGCACAGAGGTGCACTTTACTCAGACCCCCTGGCCACTAACAGTTGCCTGTCACCTTAGCTTCACCTGGAAGGGCTGATTCCAGCAATGCCACAGGCACTGGGCCCTGGGGTCAAACAGTACTCAGTCTTCCAGCAACCCCAGCTGTCCTCAGATCCGGGCCAGACGCTGGGCGCCATTCCCGGATGACTGTATCCGGCTGACATCTCCAGACCCTTTGAGTTAAAATCAAACATGAAAGTCCCAGCCTGTCACTCTGACTGTGTGGCTCCCTCTTAGCCTTGCCTGGTGCTCTCTGGCAGGGCGGCAATCAGCACCCTGCTCTCTTGTATTTCTTGACTGTTGGTAAAGCCTGTTACCACCCTCAGCCCCAGCCCACATGCAGAGCCTGGTCAGCCAAAGGTCCTTAGCGGCCCAGTAGTACCAGGCTGTACCTCCTCTGTCCATGGACCTTATTTCCCTGTGAGCGGACCCATTCTACCTGCATAGTGGGCCTTTCCCTGTGGATAGGCTCCATCTCCGTCATCCGTGAGCCAGTGTCACCCTTCCCTACTGAATGGACTGTTGCTTTTCATGACACATGGAACCCCATGTTCTCACAGACTCACAGAGTTCACAAGTTTTCACCCTCAAGCTGCTGACATCAAAGGCCTCTCTGTCTCTCTTTATGTCTCTCTCTCTGCTTTACAATAAATTCCACGAAGACTTCTGCACACCTGTGTGTCCTGACTGAATTCCTTCAAGAACACAAAGAACCCAGGACCAAGGGCTGAGCAACTGATGCCTTGCTGGGTCAGGACCCAGCTCCTCTGTGGCACCGGAGGGTTTTAAAATTTTTTAATTGGAATTTTTTTTAATTGGCGAGAGCTTTATGAAGGCTAGAAATTGACAGATAACTCAAATTTATATTGAATAATTTTAACCTGGAATAGTGGAAGCATTCTGAAATAAGAAAGATAAGACTAGAGACCTTACATGAACAGATATTATTGCTTAAGTTACAGAAATTAAAACTGTGGTATTGGTGCAAAAATAGATGTGAAAAGCCAGCCAGACAGGAAAGAAAAGGAAGCACACACAGATCAGTTTCCCATTTTGTAGCAAAAGAGGTGCTGCCAGTCCCTGGGAGTGGATGGTCGTCTAGGCAAATAGTGGGGGTTGATTAAAGTTACACAGGAAGTGAATGAGGTCACAGTGCCGCGCCACACGCGTGTTCAAGGTGAGTCACACACACATCAGCACCACAGCTCCTAGGAGCAAACGTGAGAGATAGCATCAGGACCTCGATGCTGGCAATTATTTTGGAAATAGGATACAAAAGTACAAATAATAAAGATGTGTGAATTGGGCTTCATTAAAATGCAAAACTTGAAAATGCAAAATTAGGAGATCTAAAGGCATTTCATAAACCAAAAGAAGAGGTCTATAATGCATATTCCAATCTGATAAAGGATTTGTTTTCACAATAACTATTGAATTCAAAAAAAGCAATTAAAGCCCAGTGAGATAGTTCGGCTGACTAAATGCCTGCTTAGGCAAGCCAGGGACCGGGGTTTGATCCCCTGCACCACAGGATGCAGTGGCCCTGCCCCTGGTTGCTCTGAGCCAGCCACTGAGACCCGGTGCGGTGGCGTATGCCTGTGACCCCAGTGCTGGAGAGGCTGAATACAGGAGGATCACTCTGAGTCCAAGCTGCATAGTGAGACCCTGTATCAAATACATCCAAAAAATCAGTTAGGATTTAACCAACTCCAATGCCATAGAAAGATATAAAATAAAAGGCGAAATCACAAAGCATGATCACCATAGCCTGGCCTAACAGGTACAATAAAATGCCTGATGATGTCAAGGGCTGGCCAGGCTGCAACACAGTCAGATCTCAGGCACGACAGACAGCTGGGACTGTTGGGCCATATACGTGTGTCATCTATCCATCTATCATCCACCTACCATCTCTCCACCATCTATCAACCTGAGTGCACACGGAGTCCAGGATGGGCTGTTTATCGTGACCTTAACTACAAGCAATGCAAATGCTCACCAACACGAGGGTGGGTAAAGTGGGAGCCAATGAAAAGGAACAGACTTGTTTTATGGGTAAGAAACATGAATCTCGAAGACCGTCTTGGCAGACACATAAGAATACACAGTATATTTGAATCAATGTGCATGAAGTTAAAGAAAAAGTACATCATCCAGGAGTCAGGTGAGCCAGTGGCTTCAGGGTGTCAATGAAGGGGGCCCGGGAGGCTGCTGTGGGCCACACAGGGACACAGCTTGTGAAGCTTCAGGTGTAACTCACCCTCGTTGGAACCGGGAAACAGCACAGCAGGAAGAAGGGACATTCATGCACCCAAGTGAAATGAGCCGGATGGCTTCCCAGAGTGTCAGGAAGCTTTTTCTGTTCTTTCTGTGCCAAGCCAGCGCCCGCCACTTCCCCAGCCCACAAAGATATGCTCTGCCCCCAACCCAGGGCCACATAGTGCGCGGCCTTAAGAACATATCTTCTTTTCCTCTGTTTGGGTTTTGGTTTTTCTTGCCATTCCGCTCAGGACACTTTGTTTCCTATCTACCCATTGTCTGATTAAAAAAAAAAAAAAAAAAGAAACCATTTACTTTGTTGGTATAAATTATTCTGTTGTTTGATTCCATTTAATTAAAGTGATGTAACACTTTTTTTAAAGTTCAGAAACAGCAATTATTCTACAGTGCTAGAGGTCAGAGTAGGGATTCTTTTGTAAAGGGGTTTGAGTGAAGACAGGGCATGAAGATTCCTGAGCTGCTTCTTTAGAGCGGGGAGCCAGAGCTGTCCCTGTGAAGTTGGGCACTGGGTGCCACCATCGGGTTCGCTGTCCAGCTGGCCTGGCCTCGTGGCTGCCTCTCAGGAGCCATGGAAGTGGGCACAACACGTAGAGCCCAAGGTCTCTAGGGCTGATTTTAGTTTTCACGGGTGACAGGCAAGACACAGCACCAGCTTCTGTACCTGTCAGCGGGTGGACCGGGTCGGAGCACCAGGCTGTGCTTGGGAGGCGCCTTCCTTCCAGCGGCTCTGGCTTTTTAGGTGTTTGATGTGCTCTGTTTCCTCCTTCGAACTCAGAAACTGTAGCTCGTGGGACACAGAAAGATTCTCTCGTGGATCCATTGTCTCCAACAGTGATTCCTGTATGGATTTGCAGTTTTGAAAACTTTAAGAGAAAACCGACGAAGCAAATGCTTCGGGTTTCCATGGCACGTTCCAAAAGGCTTCGTCCACAACAGCGAATGCAGACAGTCTAAACGCGGCGTGCGTGGGACTTTCCCCGGGGTGACGATCGCCCTTCCCGCGCTGTGAGAGAAACGATCAGCTTCAAATGACCAGCTGGTGGCGCTGGCGAGCGGCGAGGTTTTCCCAGCTGTCGCTCCGCTTCTCCAGTTCCAACCGCCGTTTCAAGTGATCCTAACATTTTTCAGAACTTTCAAGCAGCTGAGGCTACAGGTAGTGCCAGCTAGTTCTTTGGTTTTGGATGCCCATCTTCTTTATGTTGTCCAGGTAGCAGGATCAGACTTCCTTCTTGGGCTCAACGGCCTTTTTTGACTTCTTAGACTTAATAAGCCTGTTTTTTTTTTTTTTTTTTTTTTTTCCCGGCCTTCAGAGCTATTTTTTGGTCTGGATTCCTGAGAGCCAAAGGTACCTTTGCATTAGCGTGAGTCCGGTAAAGCGCGTTCCTTCTGAGCCTTACCAGCTGACGCTTCGTGATGGTGTGCTTGCGTCCACTCTAGGAGACACCAGCAGGGGTCGCGGCTGAAGAATGTGCCCTTGGGGTTCATTACTGAGTTTAGATCTTTTAGGACTTCTGCCGATTGTCTGAGCAGTGAAAAGTTGCTTTGAGCCCTGAGGAGGAATGACCTGCGGTGAACTCATTGGATAGGCAGGCCTGGATGAAGAGTCGGTAGGGGTGGGCCCTTCTGTGGGGCTCCGTTTTGCGCTTGCCAGGGAAGCACTTACTCCACTGAGCCATCTCCCCAGCCTCTGGACTGGGAATTTGGCGCGGCAGTCATTGCCTTGGCTGTTGGGGTCGCGGGGATCCCAGGGTGAGACATGCAGGCAGGGTCTCACGGGGGTGGCCCGTCTTTCTTTTAGAATGTGAGCCTGGGGTTACTGTTCAAAAGTGTGAAACAGCTGGTCTTAATTTGAAATCGCCGCGAGACTTTCAGACTTCATTTTCTGCTGCACCGCAACGAAGGTCAGCCCAGCGTCTCACCGCGCCCGCCCTCCTCCTGGACTCGGGCTGAGTTCTTCAGGGGTCCTGGTTTCCGTTCCCCCTCACTCAGGGCGAAGTGAGCTGCCGTTTTAAAATCGCTTCACGGACGCAGTGGTCCCTTCACCCTCCCCGGCCGCCCGCTCTCCTCCGTCCGCTCCTCATCCGCTCCCTCGCTGGCTTCTCCAGCTGTGCGTCGCCGCGCGGAGGTTCCCACCCGGGGCCACAGGGGCTGTCACAGCCGCTCTGTGCGTCCAGCTCCGGTCAAACCTCCCAGAACGCGGGGGCCAGGCTTCTTGTATTTTTACGTTTTGCTATTTGCGCTTCAAAGTTCTTTCTCT
Organism: Octodon degus; assembly: GCF_000260255.1. Classification (NCBI taxonomy): domain Eukaryota; kingdom Metazoa; phylum Chordata; class Mammalia; order Rodentia; family Octodontidae; genus Octodon; species Octodon degus. Next base: position 19,726,598 of record NW_004524599.1, read on the forward strand.
GGCATAATTATTTTTTAAATGTGCTAAATGTTGTGTTTTCAGAAAATGAGACCAAGATTTCTTACATTTTTTACATGCCAAACAGGGCTATTAAGAAAACCTTGTTTTTAACTTTAGGGTAAGACAAAAGGCCACTCACAGCTAGGCCGAAATAGCTCAGTTGGGAGAGCGTTAGACTGAAGATCTAAAGGTCCCTGGTTCAATCCCGGGTTTCGGCAGAGCATAAACCTTTTCATCCCTTTTGGTAACAGCTTTCTGCAAATACTAAGCCCACCGTATCACCTGTAAGACAAACTGCGTCAATTTTCCATTCTCGCGCAAAATGCGCCGCTCTCCGCCTTCCCGCTCAAGTCCCCCGCAGTGCCCCCGCACCAGGTCGGGTGGCAGCCGTCTCGGGCGGAGCTCTGCCAGGCGCTGGCGAGGGAGGCCTGCGTTCCAGCCCAGCATCACACAAAAACACAGTTTAAAACAAGCAAGCGCACAGGGTGTGCAACACTCCAGTCACCGTTGGTTTCTTGCTTCTCCTGCGTTGGGTGACTAACAGAAAGTGCACGATAGCACAACTTCTCAAGTCCTCTGCAGGCGCTGCACTGTGTCCCCGGGCTGTGGGTGAGGACACTGCGTGAGCTTTGCGTGGGGAAGGACTCGTGGACCCCGAGGACGATCGGGGAGCGGGGAAGCACATGACTAAGCTGCTCTCCCTCCCGCGCCGTCTTGCGCACGGGGAAGCGGGGACGGTGCGCGCGGAGCCCGCCACCTGCACCCGTGACCTCGCCCGAGGCGCAGCACAGAAGACGGGTTCGCGCTGCGGACCCAGAGCCCTGTGTGGTGCCATGGCTGCATGCCGGCTGATGTGGGTTCGGGGTCCCCGCCGCCGCCGCCGGGTGGAAGCGGGACTGGGCTACGCGGAGCAGGAGAGGGTCTTTCTCCAGGGCGGCGGTCACGGGGTGCGGCGCGCACGTGCAGGCGGCCAGGGAATGGGAAGGCTGGCGTGGACTCAGGTTCCCGCGTGGGCTCACACAGGCGGAGGTCGCCGCCGCACCGCCACGCCTGGGCGAAGACCCTCAGGGTCGACGCGGGAGCCCGGGTCGGTCCAGGAGTCACAGACGCGTCGCGGGTGCCTGGAGAGTATATCACTCGTGGGAGCCCGTAAACAGAGGAGTTCCCCGTGCCTCAGTCACGGAAGGCTCCACCTCGCTCCCGGGACATGGCCTCCAGGGCTGGGGCCGAAGCCAGAGCGCGCAGGGCTCCCACATCATCGCCCTGGGCCGGCTCGACAAAGTCTATGGAGAAAGGGGCAAAGGAAAAAGAATCTGCTTAACACTGTGAGAATGTAGAAGCAAAGAGTTCATGAGTTACATAACAGCTAAGAATAAGTGGCCGGTTAGCTCAGTTGGTTAGAGCGTGGTGCTAATAACGCCAAGGTCGCGGGTTCGATCCCCGTACGGGCCAACTGTAAGAGCTTTTGAACACTGGCTCCCGACCACTCCACCTCCACTAGGATACAACTGCTCCTAATTTGAAAGAAAGTTAAATCAAACTCCCTGTACCCATCCGGAATCTTACTTTCGTTTTGCTTTAAAAGTAAACCAACCAATCAAGCGCGAGGGAAACTGAGTGGTGCAGTGGGGCGCGGCAGAGGCACTCGAGGAGGGGGAGTGCGGAAGGAAGGAATCTGCCTGTGCGCTGTCGGTGACGCTGCAAGAACTGAAGGCTCAGGGCGCGAGTTCCTGCAGCTCTGGCGCGGACTGCGCTCGGCGCCGGCGTCCGGAGGAGGGGCGGAGCCCCGTGCACTAGTCACCTGCGCTCCCCCTTCTGGCCGGCGACTGCTGCTACCCAGCCGAACCCAGGAGTCCCCAGGGGTCCCTGCGTCCAGTACGCGGCGGGAACTACGAAGACACCAACTGGCAGGGTACCCTGCGTGAAGGCATCCGTGGAGAAGGCAGGTGGAAAACCTCGGTGTCCTCGGTTTAACGCCTCTCTTTACACGCCTTTCCCACACACTCTTCTCTAAAGTCCAGGACAGTGGCAAGGTGAAAATAACCTTTGGCTTTCGGTTCCAGAGCGCAGCTTCGGAGTAGCAGCCACTCTGGAGGGAGTGGGCGGGAGCGCGAGGTCAATTCTGGCCACTACGGAGGCTAAAAGTTGAGCTAAGCGAGCCAGCCAGGAGTCGAACCTAGAATCTTCTGATCCGTAGTCAGACGCGTTATCCATTGCGCCACTGGCCCGTGCCCGGAGACGTTTTGATAAATCTCGGTGTTCAGCGGTGTTTTGTGCCGCAGGGACTGAGAGAAGGCGTAATTCAGGCAACAACTATTATCAAAGCCTACTCTGGAAAAGCATGTTTATTTGCATGATACATATTCACATAAAATATCTTTTTTGAAAACCATGACCGGGTCGGGACTGGGGGTGCAGCCTATAATCCCAGCACTCGGGAGGATGAGGGAGGATGATCACTGAGAACTCAAGGCCGGCCCGAGCTGCGTAACAAGACCGTCTCCAGAAAACCAAAACAAGACAAAAGCAAACAAAAAAGAACACAATGGCCAATTTTCTCTTTGGGATACCAGTTGTGTGATAGGTGAACATTCATTCCTTCAAGGTAATAGTTATGTCTTCTTTTTACGCCGAGTTTTGAGCTCTTCATTTGTTTGCCAGCGCCTGACCTGCGCTGATTTTTTTTTTTTTAAAGCTGTTTAAACAGCAAAACCGGTGGACATGACAGGTAGCCGGTAAGAATGGACTTTGTCCAGACGGGGACTTGGCTTCCCCTGGCTTTGAGAGGTTGGCCAGAAGCCACCTGAGCCCAGGTGGAGCCTCCATCGCCTCCCACATTTGCGCCCAGCGCACAGGGTGATCGCTGAAACCCTTACAATGGGTTTGAGGGATCACAAACTCACCTCAGTACATCCAACTATCTGGGTGTCTGTGGATGGAGGACAAACCGGACTCGATTCCTGCGGACGTGACCCGGGTGTTACCGGCTCGCCGAAGAACGTCAGGCTCGCTGGCGCCCCCGGAAGGGTCAGGTCGAAAGTAGGAAATGAAAAAAAAAAAAAAAAATGTAGGAAATGCCACTTAGGAAGTTGGCGGAAGGATGTGACTAAATGACAATGTGACTACAGTAAACTTTGGGATCCAGAGAGAAAATGTAACCTCTGTGAGCAGGATCTGAACCTAGCCAGGGAGTCCCCATTGGATTTCGAGTCCAGCACCTTAACCTTAACCACACAGCCACTACAGCTGTGCACTACCAGTGCTGTCCTCAATGAATTGAGACCCGACATGGGGACAGTTGCCATGCAGTACAAAGAACAGAACAGTGCCCTCCACACTCTCTTTCACGGGCCTCCTGACTGTGGACACCAAGGGGTCAGCACAGCCCTGCCTGTACTTGTGGTCCCTTTGAGCATGGGCACCGTGCCAGCCCCTGCAGACTTGCTCGTCTTGGTTGCCTTCCACAGCGCAAGTCAAGATCTGGTGGGGAAGAAACCCCTGATCCCACCCAGAGTCGTTGGAGCACTGGGCCAAGAATAAGCCCGCTCCTGCCACAGCCTCTCTGTGCACCACGGAGCCACCAAGCTCCCATGCATCAGGTCAGGCAGCTCGCCAGCTCCTTGCCGCCCTCATCCCAGACACATGGGGACAGGATAACAGAGGTGTCTCACCAGGCGGGGGCCGCAGTGCTGTCCTTGGTTCCACCTTGGTTGGCCTCGAACTTAGCAGTCCTTCTGCCTGAGCCTCTGAAGTGCTAGCACTACAGGGTGCACCACCATGCCCACCTTTCATGGCAATTCCAGCTTTTCACAGACTATGGGCTGTCTTTGTTGCTTTTTCCATTGCTGAAACAAACATGCACACCCAAAGTGGGAGGAGGAAGGCTCATTTGGCTCACAGGCTGCAGAGTTGCACTGCATGATCAGCTGGCCCCAAAGGAGGGTGGCAAGGCAGGGCAAGGCAGAGGGGCATCGCAGAGGAGAAGTGCCCACGGCGTGTGCGACAGGCAGAGGCAGCGAGTGGCCAGCCTTTCCCTTTTGTCCCATGCGGACTTCCTGCCTGTGCATGGTGCCACCTGGTAGTATGATAATCCTAGTCGGTGGGTTCATTTAGTCATCATCACCCCAATCCCACAATCATACCCTGTATCCCCACATCACACAGTCTTGATCCAGCCACCCATGAACTGCACCCATGGCCACCTGAGCCCTGTGGCTGTTTGTCATAACAAAGCCACCACATGTAAGTGACACCTTTGACTTTAGTTTTCTCTCATTCTATGTCAGGGAATTCTCTTTGCTCTCCCTTCAGAATGTGCCCAGATCTGACAAATTTCTCACCAATGTAACATTGAATCTAACAGACTTTGGTACAGTGTTGATCAATAGTCACGTTGGCTGTCATGGGAGTAATTCCCAGAGCCCTCAGCCTGTACCTGAGCTCTCAGCTTCGGCGCGCTCTTCCACAGTACATCCTTGAGCGCACTGGCGGGCACGGCCTCCGGGCCTCTGCATGGCCCTTTCCTCTGCTTGGACACCCCTGCTTTAGTACACATGACTCAGTCTCTGGCCCAAATCTCTACCAAAATATCACCCAATCTGTTCAACACAATTATATCTAAAATTATAAGTTCCCCTCATCCCAGCGCTTTTCCTTCCTTCACTGATTCTTCTCCATATTGCTTATGGCCATTTCTACACTCACCAAATAACTTACTGGAGTCCTGTCGGTCTCCCCATGAGAAGGCAAATGTCCCAACAGTGGGGATTTCGCTTACTGCCAAATTCTTAGGTCTGGGAGATGATGAAATGCCTTATATATTTCTTGAAGGAAGTACACTTTCTTATCTCATTTTGCACAAGGAGATAAGATGGAAGGAGACCATCAAGCCTCCTGGCTCAGCATAATATATGAGTGGATCCAGCCCTTAGGGACTGTGGGCGAGACGCTCCAGCCCTGTGTGTTTCATGCCTTTGTGCACACTGGGCGTTGTGGGCTGGCCCAGCATAGAACCTATGGGGTGGTAGGCGTGAGCCACATTCCTGGGGATCTCACCTGGGCCTCTCGGGTCCTGGTACAGCAAAAACCAGGAACTCACTGTTTCCCCCTGGGGACCTTTGCCGTGTTAGGCAAATGTGATACCCACTAACCACTACACCATGGAAACCAGCCATATTATGTTGGCAGCAGACCTAACTTCACCTGCACTGGTCCTTTTCACTGCAGATCAGAAGCCCAGGGGCAGAGAGGAAGGGAAGAAGGGAGGGAGGGAGAGGGGGGAGGGAAGAAAGGAAGGAGGAAGGGGAA
>NW_004524599.1:19732141-19751382 GCF_000260255.1 Octodon degus
GGGAAGGCGAAAGGGAGGGGGAGGGGAGGGAAGGAGGGAGGTAGGGAGGAAAGGAGGGCCGGAGGCTTCCAGAGGGGAGAATGGGTTGAGGCCTCTACAAGCTAGAGCAAAGGTCCAGAGGAGGGAAGAGCAGACGACTCAGGTTCCATCCTGTGACCCAAGTATGGCCACTGGAAATGCAGGGCTCTGGGAACCAGAATTTGGAGATGAGCCTTTAGTCGGGGTGTAACTGACCCTCACTAAAACTGCACAAATCTGAAACGCACAGACCCTTCAGCTAACACCAACCAAGATAAACATGGAGATCAAAACTATCTGAAACCACATGGACATGGTTGAAACCAGAGTAAATTTCTTTTTGGGACAAGGTCTCACTGGGTAGTTCAGGCTGGCCTCAAACTCATGGCAGTCCTCCTGCCTCAGCCTCCCAAGTGCTGGGATCACAGGCATGCGCCACCCTGTGTAATTTAAGAAAAACATTTTTAAAGCATCTGGAGAGAAAAGATGTTGCAAAAATTAGGCTATGCAAAAATTCAAATTGAGTAATTAATAATTCAATTAGTGCTGGATTAATTGAGGGGAGAAGGAACAGAAGAACAAGTAGATTCCTTCAGGGAGGAACAAAGAAGAGACACCCTGACCAGCTCAGATCCAGTCCTAAGTGAGCACCTCGAACACTAACAGGATGAGCTGTTAAGAGGCAGAGACCGGCAGGCCGGAGAGTAAGTGGAAATAAAGGAGAGAGGTCAGTTATGACCCGCTTCCAGAGACACACAGAAAACAACAGGGAGGGAGAAGGTGCCAAGGACGCGGCCGCCGAGAGCAAGCTGGCCACACGGAGCGGTCTATCCACCCACACAGCTGGGCAAGACCCAAACCCAGATGCAGAGGAACATGCCGTCATGGTGAAATGGCCAATTTGTTAGATGGCACTCACTTGGCCATGAAGAAAATTTGTCAAAATAAGCACTTACAAGTGCAATTCTGCACTTGTTAGCAAACCCCAAGAGAAGTAAAAGTACAACGGAACACACAAATGTGCCGTGATTCCTGGTGATTTCAGTGACACCTCTGGCTGGTTGATGAGCAGCTGAAAGAAAACCACTAGGAATACAGCAGATGTGCACTGTGTCAGTAACCCCTCAACTCGACCTGCGTGGCATTAATAAGGTGTCAGACCCCGAAACTGCTGTGAAAAAATGTGAAAATAAAACACATTATTTTGAAGTGCTTGTGGAAAGATCACCAAAGCAGGGCTGTAGAACAAGCCTTGGAAGATTTTACAGGATGAAAATCATTTTTAAAATGTGGTTTCTGACAATACAAAGTGGAAGTCAACCACAAAAAGAAAGGCCTGGTGGTGCATGCCTCTAGTCCCAGCACTTGGGAGGCTGAAGCAGGAGGATCTTTGCTAGTCTGAGACCAGCCTGGGCTACATAGCGAGCTCAGTGCCAGCCTGAAGAGCTTGGCGAGACCCTGTCTCAGAAAGACAGTCAGATAGCTCGAGAACTCCCGGGCACTGGGAGGGTAAATTCTGCACTTGTGAATAAACCCCAAGGGAAGGACAAGTACAATGGAACGCAATGATGTCCTGCTTTTAAGTTAGTCTCTCGAGGAGTTGAGGATGGAGACCCCGGGGCTGCAGATAGGAAGACGTTAGTGCAGATGGCCTAAGTAGGCACCAGGAGAAGGTGGGGAGAAGATGGCACAGGTCGCAGGGACACCCAGCGGACTTGGTGACAACTGGAGTGTGGGGGACTTGGACCCAACAAATGAGACTCCTGGTTTCTGACAGGTGAGTTTGGGTTGTGATGCGCTGGGTGAGGGGTACCTGTGTGCACCCCAGGTGGAAATGCGAATAGGAGTTTGAGGCTTGGGGGAGACTTCATTCAGACATGGCTTTGGGGGGCAGTCAGCTCCAGACAGGTTATCAAAGGCCACACAGTAGACGAAGAAACGAAGAGATGCAGGGACGGTCGGCCCCTTTCCTCCACAGTCCGGGGTGCCACCTTGCCCAAGTGCTCACGGTGGAACCAGAGCCACAGCCTCAGCCTGGGACAGTCACAGCACCAGGAGGGCTTGATGGCGGTGCCTGGAGACAGCGGCCAGCCTGCCCACGCAGGCGTTTTCTGCAGGGCTGACCCCACATTTGCCACGCTTGCCTAAGACTTCCTGCTTGGACGCCAGTGCAAACACCCCTTGGAGCCGTGCCTTCCTGGTTCACACAGCAAAGCCAGCTCACCCACGCCTGTCCAGCACCAGTGTGGGGAATTAGTGCTGGGCTGTCAAGGAGAAGGAGCCACAGCGCTGGCCAAGGGGATATGGGGCCCACTCTCAGTCACATGCAGGAAAGACCTCAGCACTTGGGGAACCCAGCACAAATGACATTTGGACTCTCAGGAAGCAGGCTCAGCACCTAAGCTGGAAGAGAAACGGCATCCGATTATGAAGAAGTCCTTTTTCCAGAGACAGAGCCAGGAAAGTCCAGGCCTTGACTGCAAACTGTTTTACAACAGCACAGAGCACCCTGTCATCTGGTTCTGCTGGGCTGCGGGACGACACCGCGCAGAATCCAGTTCTTCCAGCTCTGCCTGCCCCATGCGCTGCGTAGTTTTGGGTGTCAGGTGTCTGACACATTGAAGGTACAGTTTAGAGTGTTAGAAGAAACAAAGAAAAACAACAGCTTATAGTAAAATATAAACACTTCTTTCTTAAGACTGCCTAGTCTCATTTTTCTCCTCTTTAAATTTTTCTGTGCATTCTGCATCATTCCTCAAAGCTGATGATAAAACACGCATGTACCTGGAAAAGGAAGTTAGAAAAGTCACCAGGCACTTAGTGACCCACTGTGAAAACCCTGAGCTCCAGTTTTAAAAGTTTTGCATTTGGTGAGGCATGGAAAAGGCTTTAGGCTCAGTAATGAGGCAGACAGAAACATTTGGCAGGGTTTTCCTCTAGAGCTGCGGTATTTCCATCCCTTGTTCTCACACAGTTAAGACACTGTTTTAGTACCAGGATCAACACCTAGTTAGCATCAGGCAGAATGACAAAATGACACCACCTTTCACCCACAGGCCCCGCTGGGATTTGAACCCAGGATCTCCTGTTTACTAGACAGGCGCTTTAACCAGCTAAGCCACGGAGCCTGCCCTGAGGGCCGTGTTAGTTCTGTGCTATTTGAATCTGGTGTTCACTCTGCAAAGAGCAACAATTTCAGAAACGAGCGTCACCTGACTCGAGAAAGCACAGCCAAGTCCCCACTGCAGAGAGATTTCAGGTCTAGGGACGGGCGTGCGCGCCAGGTGGGAACGACCACGCCTCCGGGAGCCCGGTCTGCGGGGGATGAACAGCCGCCACCTCGTGCGTGCTCCGCCCACGGGCGCTCCCGTCCAGCGTGGAGACCAGCGCCGCCTGGCCCGAGTCGCCGAGATATCCCCACTAGCACCCAGGGGCGAGCGTTCTGGCCCGCTAGGAACCGCTTCGCGCGGGGCAGGGAGGGGCCCCGCCGGGACCAGAGCTCGGGTCACAACTGTGGGTTGGGCAAGACCCTCTTTCTGCGGAAGAAACGTTGCTCGGGAGAACCAGCCCAACGCGGTCCGAGAGTAGCGATGTGTTCTCGTGGTGGCCGGTTAGCTCAGTTGGTTAGAGTGTGGTGCTAATAACACCAAGGTCGCGGGTTCGATCCCCGTATGGGCCAGCGTGGGGGTTCTTTTGCTACTGCAGATACACCTGCATCCTGTCCCTGACAAGGTGGACCCACAAGTGCAGGTGACCCTGAGGCCATCTTGTCCCCTAGCACCACCAGGCTGCTCTGCCCCTGGCCCAGAGAGGAGTGAAATGCTGACTTCTTGGATCCTTTCTGCCCACCATAATTACAAACCACCCTCACTTCTACTTAAAAACCTTAACATTTTAAAAGGAGAAAGAAAAATGTAAGGATCAGAAAGATCTTGCTGTGGTGCCCACAGCACTTATCCCCACATGGAAGTTACCTATGACTTTACAAGCACTCATCTAAGGCCTTCGGCATGCACGTTCATTCTCTTGAAGTGAAAAGCAGCAACAAGAAGCACGCATACTGGCAAGTCTCCTCCCTCTCTGCACTCTGCCAGCTTCTGCCCTGCGGGTAGCTCTGCCCTTAAATTCTCTATGTATCCTGCCCGATTTCAAGATTCGTCTTCTTCTTCTTATACGTATTTTTTTTTTTTTTTCACACAACAGGGAGCCTCACTACGTGCTGTGCTGCGCTGGGGTTGGGGTACCTGGGGTTCTAGTTGGACACTGGCTGTGGCTGGAACCCCAGGCCACCTGCTGGCCAGGCACAAGAAGCTAACATTTTATTGGTCATTCAACTTTGCTCCTGAACATAATTTCTTCTTGCATGGGGAGCAGAAAGAAGAGCCACAAAGTTTTGCCCTTGTATGGGGCGCAGAGAAAGCTGGGGAGTGGTACAACTGAGGAACGGCCGTCGCATTGAGAACCCACGGGGGCACAGGAGGAGCTCTGAACCTGGGCGCAGCGCTACTGAAATCCGACGCTGGCGACTCTGCCTCCTGCCGCCCTCCTTGGCACTGTCCACGTGCTCCTGGGGGCAGGGACTCTCGGTTTCCCACTGCCCTGAGGTTCTAGGGTGTTCCTTTTGTCTTTCCTAAACTTGAAGCCTTCTCTTAGGGTCTCCGCCCTTCCCCTGTTCTGCTGTCCTCTTCGGGCATCAAGAGCACACGCTGGGCCTTGAAGATTCCAGGCCTTGGGCCTAGCTCCGTCCGCTGCCTCCACCATGGTTCTTGGAGGTTTCAGCACCCAGAAAGGTGATGTCCTGTGGCCCTCCTGTCCCCTGTGTCTCTCCCTGTGGTTGTGTTTTTCACACTTTCTTGCACCTGCCTTATTGGTCAGAAATGTGCACCACAGTTCCCATCATCCTCCACTCAGCTCCCAGTGATGCCGCGCTTGCCCTTGAGCCCGCGCAGGCACTGAGGGGCCGGGGCCTCACAGCCGCATCCCCGCTGCACCAGCGCCCCCCCCCCCCGGGCCTTCAGCTGTGGCGCTCAGTTGAGGCTTGGACTCTCAGAAGACTCTGTTCACGTGTGGCTGTGTGAGAGCTTCTTCCCTGGCTGCCCAGTGGCACACGCTCGCACCCCGCATGCTTGGCTGGCTGTTCCCGAAGGAACACAAGTCCCCTGAGAATGGGGCACCCCCCATCTCTGCACAAACCCTGTTCCAGAGGCAAGCCCTATGCACTGAGGATTTGATCAGCCCACATTTGCTGGACGAGCTGGACCCAGGCCAGGACTAGCTTTAGCAGACAGGACCATGGGTTTGAGGGGATGTGGGCGTAGGGCCAGGGGCTCAGCTTCAAATGGAAAGACAAAATGGAAACGAGACTTAAAGTGTCAATACAATGTACTTAAAAGAAGACAAGGGCTGGGCACACTATCCTGTAATTTTCACTCCGGGGAGGCTGAGGCAGAAGGACCACTGTGAATTGTAGGCCAGCCTGGGATACACAGTGAGGCCCTGTTTCAAAACAAAAGTGGGGAGTAAGACAAGGTGAGCAGCAGGGCAGGGTGGACTACCCATGATGCCTGGGCTTCCATTCCGGGCACCCAAAACCAAACCCCAAACGAAAACTAAGCAGATACCAAAAGAAATGCATAGTGACAGGCAGGATGTGAGGGCGAAGGGGCAGAGTGTGTGAGGCGCTGGCTTGACCTTGGCACCATGAAAGCAAGCAGCAGCCAACCTAAGCGGCGAGCTTGGCAGCACACTGAAGGCCAAGAGGTTGTTCATTTTGCTCTTTTTCTAGTATTGAAAGATGACCTCCTCCTTACCCAAAGCACCGCCTCAGAAGCTGTGGATTGCCAGCTGGAAAAGGCCCTGAACACGGTTCCCAAGAGCCCACTTACACAGCAGGTTCCACGAGCGGACCCAGGTTGGCTGTGCCCACCCCAGCAGCATCTAGAACAAGAAGGGGTACCGCCTGCTCCACCCGGAACATGTCACACAGGTATTCATTTTGTCAAAGCATTGAGAAGATATTTCTAGACGAGTCAGAGATAAATGTTCAATTATTTTCAAAGCTACAAAAATTAGGAAAATTACCACAAACAGCAGCTTATAAGTAATGAAAATGCATTTTCTTCAGGGGAAAAGGAGATCGTATTTCTTGAGGACTTACTATTTACCAGGCGCTGAGGCAGTACAGAGCCTGTGGGGTGTGTGTGTGTGAGGTCCCCTCATGGGCAACTCCAAGGGCCCAGAGAAGGAGTGCAGCCCACACCGGCAATCGGCTCACAGCGCTTGCTCTAAATTCCCAGACTCCAGAGGTCACCAAGTTCCTATCTTCCAAAGCAAATTCGTGGATTTATCGGAGACACCACCCTCAGCGCTACCCTCCTAACCACACAGCCAGAGCACAAGGCCCTAGGACAGCCCTTGGTGTCAGGGGTCCTAACTCCCTCACCACAGTGCTGGTGCGGACCCCTGGCCAGGAAAGAGGCTGTTCTGGGGAAGCAGCGGGTTAAAAGGGGCAAGCACCAGGGCAAGAGGTTCGGTCTAGTTTTACTTGGAGGATTTCACACTTCAGTTTTACTTTCCCAACTGTGCTGAATGTATCTTTCGATGTGAGATCCAAAGGACTGTACATTTTTCCGCTCTCACTATGGTTGATTTAGCTTTCCCCCTTTCTCTTTTATAGGTATTGTGCTACAGAGGAGGGCACCAAAAGCACGCACAGCGCCGCGAGCAGCCGCGCCCCGCGTGCCTGGGCACCCCCGCCTTCCCAAGGCGAGCACTGCCAAGCTCCTCTCGCTGCCTGCTCGCACACACTTGCGCTGTGTGTCCATTAAAAAGTGGGGCTATCATCCTAAAAGAGCATTGCTGTACCCTCATTTTTAACTTAATATTATCACTTGAACTTCCTTACTGAACGACACTAGGTGACTAATTGCTACCTTTTCTTTCTCCCCAGTATTGAGGATCAAACCAAGGTCCCCCAGCCCCCACTTTTGAAGGAGCTCTTGGCCTCATCACAGATGCTCAGCGACATAACCGAGGCCATGAGGACCGAATTTTCCCGAGTCCCCTGTTGGGATATCACAGCCGGAAGCTCAAAGCCAGTGGCTCTGTTACGGAGGCGGGGATGTCGCCCTAGGCGGGCGACCGTAGGGGGCGGGGCTTCCAAGCGCCCTGCTGGCCTCGAGGTGCAGCGCTCTCGGAAGTGGGGAGCCTGGCGTCTCCTGGGCCCCCAGGTAGTTTGCCAATCGCTAGCAGTCCGCAAGGCTTGACATGGGAAATGACAGAAGTAGTTTTTCCAGATTTAAAGTGTTTACGCAAAAGAATAGGTAAAGGGGATCGTGGTCCAGTGTTTTTCAAGGAGCGAACAGAAGAAAAGAAGTTGTACCGAGAGTGGGGTTCGAACCCACGCGGGCACCAGCCCATTGGATCTTAAGTCCAACGCCTTAACCACTCGGCCATCCCGGTGCCTGGGCTGTTTGCGCAATCATCCCCAGTCGGTGCTGAGCGTCCGGGAAGCCCGCGCTCCGCTTTCACCAAATTGAGTTAAAATAGGAAGAAGGGTGGTTAGGAAGGGGGTAGGGGCGGGGAGGAAAGGGGAAGAGGAGGACAGAGAAAACCCTGCTTTCTGATAGCATTTCTCCGGACTCCTGTCCTGTGCTCTAGAGAAAGCGCTGTTTGTATTTGACTGTAAAGGGAAAGTCCTGGGTCAAGTTCCAGCGAGAACTTTCTTGGGGCAACTCCTTAGACCTCTAGTGGCAGAGGCTTGTAGTGATGGAAAACAGCAAACTTCAGGATTCTTTGAAATTAGCGACGGGGCTGGGGTGCTGCTGCGTGCCAAATTCCCAGGGAATCAACGGAGCCGTTGCCGAGGCCCTCACATACGCTCGAACTGCAACCTTCTGCATCCACTTCTGCATCTCTCTGCGTGAGAACCAGCGTCGTTTAACATTTTTGCTTATAATACAATTCCAGAAAGCCCGTCGCCTTGAAGACCGCCCCTCCCCAGTGGGTGCAGGTAACGGTGAAACCGAGGAGGCCAGCAGGAGCGGGCAGCGACCAGGCGCTAAACCGAAGCAGATCGAAGGCGGGGCGGAGAAGCTGGGCTGGTCTCGGTCCTACGACCCGGGGAATGGGGATATTTTCTGCGACTGATTTGAAGGGTCGAGGCCGGCGAGATACAAGGAAGTCACTGTACATCCTCTGTAACCCAAAATAAGTATGCTCTTACGCAGTCCCGAACTGCTGACCTCCCAAATGGAAGGCGAACGCGAAAACTGCCGCACCAGGGAACCCGCGCTGCTGCGGCGTTGACACCAGGCCCGCAGCCTTGCATTTCTAGTTTCTAAACTAAAAAGCCGCTTGCGGCACCCGGGCCGGAGCTCACTGCCTTCTCACCAGCGCGTACCGCAACTGCACTTTTAAGCCGTTCCAGGCACGCAACTAGGAGCGGGTGCGCGTCTGGGCTCGGTGGACGCGCTCTCCACGCGGCACGGCGGCGTTCTGTGGCGGGGGGAGAGAAGGCACCCACAGAGTCAAGTCTGGCCGCGCTCCACGAAGCCCCGCCCTGTCCCCACAGCGGTCCTTGGGCTCCCGGCCTCCCCTAAAAGCCCCGCCGGAGCTGGGCGTGCAAACCTGGTTTCTCTCGGCAGGCGCCGCCCTGACATCCGTGCTTGCACCGGCCGTCAAGCTGGGCGCAGACTCAGCTTATTGCATCGCGAGGGCACGCGCAGCGCCACCCGGGTCCGCACGACCCGGGAGCTGGTGCCCACCCGGACCCGCTCCTGTCCGCAGAGCAGGGCGGCCGAGCGTGGTTCAACAGCGTCGCACCCTGCGGGGCGCGGAGTAGAAGTCACCTAAATACTGCTGTGGAAGGCACTGTACTGGGCAGGGCCCGCGGTTCACTGGTCTTCAAGTGGTGGAATGGTCCTCGCTCTAGGCTTTTGGCGGTAGGTGGAGACCTTTGGCGCTGCCCTAAGTGTGGCACGAGAGGCCTGGGGAGGGGGCTGCTGGTGTCTCTTGGGTAGACAACAGGGCGCTGCTAAGCCTTCCCCAGGGCACAGGACAGGACCCAGAACAAGGACTCATCCAGTTCCAAGAGTCAGTCGTGCTGAGACTCAAACTGGAAACGGCAGTGGGTCCGCTTTCAGAACTCCAGAGGGCATTTTCTGGTGCCCAAGTCTGTTACACGAACTGGGCAAGTTAAGTAAACTTGAAGGGCACTTGTGTTAGTCGGTGTCCTCGCCGGCTTTGGGATCGCCCGTTCCCGGACCTGGGCATCAGTGCTGCACCACGTTAACCTGCGTTTCCTGGTGATGCGTGGCACGGAGCGTCTTCACACACGCCCGTTTGCCATCTGCGTTGTGCGTCTTCTCGAATGACGTGTGTTGTGACTTAAAAGCCCACCTTTTAACCAGGTTGCTGGTGTCCCTGACTTCCCTACTTATTTTGAGTAATGGTTCTGCATTGCATGTGCTTTTTGCAAATATTTTCTCTGCCTTGTGCCATGTCTTTCATTCTTTTGAGATTACAGAGCTTTTATCCTCTGCAACTTCTCATTCTTTCCTTAGAATTTCTGCCTCTCCGCTGACCTTGCCCACCTGTTCTTGCACACTGCCCACTGTGAGACCTGGACATCTAACTCTCAGATGCCTCCTAGCCATGCTCAGGTGACTCCAGCGTCCTTGTCACTTCTGACCCTTTGGACTGCGGCTACCTGCACTGGCGCACGTCCTGCTTTGCTCGGTAACCGCACATACACGTGGAACTGCCACACATACTTCTGTATCAGGTGACAGAGTGCGGCGCAGGGAAACATTCTGCACTCTGAGGAAAGCCCTGTCTTCCAGTGACCTGCACCAGGGGGCCATGAGCCCCAGGGGTGCTTCTCAGGCGTTTGCCCCCTTGGTGGAGCTGGTGGCTGCCGTGGGCGAGGGTGCTGATCTTCCAGCCCTGGTCCCTGGCTTGGATGATAATTTATTAATTTTAATTTTATTTATTTATTTATTTAAACATTTATTTATTTATTTATTTATGCGTGTGTGTGTGTGTGTGTGTGTGTGTGTGTGGCCAGCTCAGCCCACCAGGGGGCGGGGCTGGCTGGCATGTGGTGCTGGGGGATTGAACCGTGGTCCTTGTGCTTTGCCAAGCTTGTTCCAAGTAGGTGCTTTAGACCACTGAGCCATCTCGCCAGCCCAATTTTAATTTTATGAGTTTTATATTACATTATGTATGCTTACTAGAAAAGTAAGTTCATGTATTTGTTTGTTTGTTTTTGGCAGAACTGGGGATTGAACTCACACCCTTGTGCGCTTGCCAGGGCTTTTCATGTGTTTGGTTGTCACAGGGTTTCACTATACAACTCAGACTCTAATGATCTTCCTGTTTTCAGCCTGCCCAGTGCTGAGATTACAGGCATGTGCCACCACATGCGACACCACTCCTGGTATCGGCTGCCAGCTCAGTGTGTCCAGGAGTGGGGCCAGTGTATCGTGTTGTGCGGGGGATCGAACCAGCCCCTGTGCTTGTCTGCGCAGGTGATTAGTCTGCAGAGCTATCTCACTGGCCTAAAAAAATTGTATTTTTCATATGCAATGAGTGTTTGAAAATAAAAAATTTCAACATCAACTATTCACCTGCTTATGAGATCTAAAAACTAACAGCAGAAATAAATTCCTATGTGACCTACAACGAAAATACAAACAGCCCTACCACCGAAATGATCTTTGCTTCAGTTGTCCCTCCCCAGGCAGCCTTCACACGTGGCAGCAGCAGGTCCCACGCGCTACTATTGCTTACACTGATGGTACATGCTTTGCTTTCCTGTGTTCTTTGGTAGGACGTACTTGACACCTTGCTGGTCTTTCTGTTTTCTCAGGACATTCTTGGGACATCTCGCCTGTCTGTTCACCCGTCTGATCTGGAATTCTTTTGGGAGATATATATTTTTTCCTCCTCTGCTGTGGCTGATCATTTATCAAGTCCAGCCACAGTCCTCTAAGAAAATTTCTCCATAATATTTTGTGCTTGTTATCTCCTTTGTGAATCATGAAACAATTTATGCCTGACATGTTTAGGATCCAGTAAAACACAAACACTGATCAACACTTTTTCCAAAACGAGTGATATCATAGTTGCTGCATAGCTTGTCAACAACTACTCTGTGAATCTCTTTTGTTTGCTTCCAGATAGGGGTAACTATGCAGCCCGCACCAGCCTTGAACTCACGGTGCAGCACAGGCTGACCTTGCACTCATAGGCTCCTCCTGCCTCAGCCCCTGAGTGCAGCAATTACAGGCGTGCAGCACCACACCCAGCTCCACTGTCAACCTTGTCCTTGTGGTGTAATTTTTTTTCAATTGTCTGTAATTTCTATAACCTTGCTCTGGATAGAGCAGGGAAAGGCCTCAAACTGTTTCACAAATGTTCCAGCAAGCCCTGTGGGAATGCATTGTGGTGTGATGTTGACAGTATCAGTACTACCTTTTTTTCTTGCCACATAGGAGGCCAATGTTATGTCTTTCTGAAATCTAGAGATTGTGCTATACATTTCTCTTTTTTTATACATTTAGTACAAGGTTTACAGGGTCTCACTACACAGATTGGACTTGTAGTGATCCTCCTGTTTTCAGCCTCCCAAGCACTGGGATCACAGGCACACACCACCGCGCCCCGTCTTATGCCATACATTTCTCTATAGTGAATTTGCAATGGTTTTTGTTTTTTTTCCAGGAATCTCAGCTTTGTTCTTGCAAACAGTTTCCATGTCGGTCAGTTGTTCTTTTAGAAAATATAACATCAATGGGTAACTAGTAAACCAGTTGTTGAATGTGACTTTTGAGTTACTTTTTGGATTGTCCGTTCACAGCTTCACAGGGTTTATCACTACATGAATAAAGAAAGACCATGTGGCTAAGTTCCAGGATAAATGTCTGAATTCAAGGTGTACAGTGTCTTCTCATTTTTATTCCCTGTTTGGAAGGTTTACTGGGCCTACATTCCTGAAATCTTCAACAACTGAGAAGGGACACAAGTTGTTCTTCAATTGTCATGCACTGAGACATTGTACAAACTGCCTAATGCTCCAAAACAAAGCTTTCAAACACTGAGCGAGTAGCTGCCACATTGTGGGAGTTTTTCTTTCTTGGCAATCGTTGTGTTGTCAACACTAGGCAACTCTGAGGAAGGCAAGTCCCTGAGTGTCATTATTGTTCTAAAAATCTCAGTGCCACCTCTGTCCCTTCTCCATAAATCCCGTAGATCCCGGTGATTAGAATGATAAAGTCCTGCCAAGAGGCTTTTAGTTGAGATCGTGAGGTGTCATGATAGATGTAATTTTGAGTATTACTCTTGACACAAAGAAAAAGTTTTATTGTATTTCCTTATCAGTGTATTTCAAAGTATCTCATAGCACATCGTCCACTACTAGTGGCTGCGGACAGAGAATCTCAGGGTTGGCGTTCCACCCAAAGGGCCTTGTCCCGGCAAGCTCATGATAACATTTACTGGCCTGGTTCTACCGTTGGCTCACTAGGCACACGTGACCGTCCGTCACACTTGGCCCCCTGAGGTCTCTTCACGTCACTGTTTTCTTCCTCAGCAGCAGCAGCGCCTGCACTCCACGCTTCCCTGCATGTCCCATCCTGTGAGCGGCTCTGGCTCACATACCCAAGTCATCACCAGCAGCTGAGTCACCTGAGGCCTCACTTCCAACCTCCTCCTGAAGTTGTAAAAGCAGATTTTCTGAACTATTTGGACTACTTGTACAAGAAAAATCAAAAGAAAAATTACAATAATAAAGTTTTTAATAAAAATTGATAGACACACAAACTGTAACAGGATGCATAATGTGGGTAAAACTCCCCTGTTGACACTTGGACCCCTGCACACACCCTGCCGATGCTTAGTATGTGGGGGACACGAACGCTGCTTCCCGCATCCCCTGGCGCAGGTACTGGGATACACAGCAGCTGTTGTATGAAGAAAGTACAGGCTTTCCTTAGAGAACGGTGACAGCTGCTTCTTTTACCCTCCCTCCGCCCCTACGATTTAAGGTTGCTCTGGTGTATTTCAAGAGCAGTTCTTTTCTCCCCACTACTGAAGCAGAAATTTTGCTTTCCTGTAAGAACCTGACTGAGCTTATGATTTCAAGTACTTAAAATTGTGGGGCCCAGGAAATGGGTGCTGGGTTTTCTTCCTTTCAGTCTTGTCCAGAAGGATCTAGGAATCCCAGTCCCTCCTCTGGTAGTGGAAAGCAGGCTGCTCTGGTGACAGTGGCTCTCTGCATTTTCCTGGCCAGCTTTTCAGCTCTGGAGCCAGTGAACAGCTTCTTGCAGGCCAGAGAAGGCATTTAAGCATTACAATGTGTGATTTTTCTCTTGAAAAATGGTTTCAGCTGTTAGCTAAAATGTTGATATGTTTTCTTTATTCCTTTTAGCTCAAGCTATTTTCTAGTTTCCTTTGCAATTCACCTCTGATCTGTGGGTTATTTAGTAGAATGGCACTGATTTCTCAGTGCTTGGAGATATTCTAATTTGTTTGTTTGTTACTGATTGCTAGCTTAATTCTATCTGAATTGCAGAAGACTTTGTTATTTCAGGTCTCTAAAGGCAGTTAGAGAGACATTCTTAATGCCCTGATTTGGGTAAATTTTCTAGAAGCACTTAGAGAGTGCATATTTTGCAGATATTTGGTGTTGTGTCATCTACATGTTCAATAAATCAAGGTTTTGAGTTAAGTGTTTTCGGCCAGGCCTGGTGTCCTGTCTGTAATCCCAGCTTTTGGGAAGCCAAGGCAGGAATATTGCAGCAAAACTGAAGCCATCCTGGGCTATGTGGCAAGGCTAGCCTAAACTACATGAGACCCTCTCTCCAAAAACAGAAGCGTTGTTCAAGCTTTTATGCCCTTATTGCTGTTCTGCTGTATTATTTATGCTTGATCCGTCTGTTACTGAGAGTATGCTAAAATTTCTACTCATGAATGTAGGTTTTTCTGCTTTTTGTTTCCTGTTCTCTTTTCTTTCTTTCTTTCTTTCTTTCTTTCTTTCTTTCTTTCTTTCTTTCTTTCTTTCTTCCTCTTCCTCTTCCTCTTCCTCTTCCTCTTTTTTCTTTTTGGTTGAGACAGTGTATGTAGCCAGGGTGGCCTTAAACTCTCTACATAACCTTGCATTGATCTTCCTGCCTCAGGCTCCCCAGGGCTCTGAAGATTCCATTTTTAAAAACTTACTATATCCGCAGGTGCTGGTGACAAAGCCGAGGTTCAGGGCCAAGCAGGCTCCAGGAGGGTGCAGAGGCAGAAGACGGGGTCGGCAGGCATCTGCTGTGCATGGGTTCTTCTGGTCCTAAGAAAGCCCTGCAGGCAGGTAGCTCATGCTTGCCTGGCAGATGATTTCGGGGGCTTTGGGGTTTAAGGGTTCCCAGGAAGTGGACATTTGTTGGGATTAATCACCAAAGTTTTAGAGGCAGCACCTCTGGGGGTGATGAGACGGGGTGGGGGTAGGGGTGGAGGCTGAGTCTGAGCTGTTCCAGGAAGGAGACCTTGGCCTGGCCACCCCAGAACCCTAAACTTCAATGGTCACCTTCCCAGCGCAGACCTGTGAGCCCAGCAGCTGCGACCCGGCATTCTGTAAGCGCAGCAGCAGGAGTGACGGTAGGAGGGACAGAGACGCCCTGACCCTGGCTGTGCTCGCATGTCTGGCAGGGGACTGGAGTGTACCTGTCACGCAGCCGGCTGACTTGCAGTCTAGGTGGGGAAAAAGGAGCAAAAGGTTCACCAACTGTTTCCGCCCGGTTTCGAACCGGGGACCTTTCGCGTGTTAGGCGAATGTGATAACCACTACACTACAGAAACCACTAGCTAAGAGATGTGCTTTCTCATTTACCTCCTTCATAGTAGCCCCAGGTGGCACCTTTCCCCCTGTCATCTCTTAGGAATAAAACTGTACTCTTTAGCACAATCAAATAAGTTTTTCAGTAGTCATTTATTACATTAAAATAAGCATGGAATTAATGTCAGAAATTTGAACTAATTTTGAAACATACTTGTCATCTTTAGGTATGGTGACTATTATTTGATACTTTTGTATATACAGATTAATTTTTAAATTTCCATTTGTTTTATTTATTTATTTTTTCCATAATTTTATTGAGAGACAAATAGCAATGAGACAGTTTCAAATCAAATTGGTAGGACAATTTCAATAATTAACACATTACATACTCTCTTCCTAGTGGTTACTTGCTGTACAAGATGCGGACATGATATCCCATTTACAGACACTATTACAACAAATCACTTTATTCATTAAAAGAATGTAACTATATATCTAGTCTAACCATTTTGAATACACAGATACAAAATGGACATTCATCTGTATCCCCTTTTTTGTTTAATTTCGTCATTTGAATATTATAGGTGTTTACATTTGTTTTAATGTTTAGTTTTGTACAACAAATAACTACAGTGGTAATTCAATCCAGAGGCATTCTTACAAAAAAAGAAGCTTTATGCTCCCTTTCTGAGTTCAATCCTGGTACCACACACACACACACACACACACACACACACACACAGAGAAATTAATAAATATGGTTAATCAATATCTTATTATCAGGAAAACAGGAAGAGGTAAAAAAATTTCTAAAAACATCTCAACATGAAAGAACATTACATTAGAAGAGAGACTGGAAAATTTAGATTCAAAAATTGCAAATTCTTTCCATAAATGAAACAACTCAATATTTGTATATGTATGTATTAATTTTGGTACTGGGAATTGAACTCAGGACCTTGCACTTGCCAAGCAGGTGCATTTGCCACTGAGTTATGTCCCTAGTCTACCTGTCTTGTCTTTGCTTGCTTGCTTGCTTGCTTGTACTGGGGACTGAACTCAATGTGTTTGTACTGAGCTACATCCCCAGTACTTTAAGTTTCTTATTTTGAGATGAGGATCTTGCTAAGTCACTAATTACCCAGGCTGGGCTGGACCAGTGCTGGATGACAGGTGAGTGGCACTGTGCCCAGTTTGATCATGAATTTTTTTTTATATATGCTGATTGGATCCATTTTTTCTACTTATATTATGTTGAGTAGATTTTAAGTGATGAAAATATTCAATTTTTAAATGCCAATAATGCCAGGTGTGGTGGTGCATGCCTGTAATCCCAGCACTTAAGAGGCTGAGGCAGGAGGATTTCTGTGGGTTCAAGGTCACTCTGGACAATATAGCAAAATCCTGTCTCAAAAAATAACAAACAAAAAAATCCAATAAAGAACAAAAGTAGGGCTTTTATTTATACCTTTGCAAACTTAGAAGTGCATGACCCAAAGCTGCCTAGTGACTAACAACTGACATTACCCAGGCAGGATGCTCTTCTGATGGCTGAGGTAGCTGGACTGCTTTAGACAATCTGGCCTGGTCCTGCCCTCGCTCACGTGACCAATTTCCAGCTTCAGCTTGGAAACAGACTTTGGCAAGGCTTGGAGTTGGAATAAGTACCTTTTGTGTAAAGGAACATGCGTGACTCTTTGGGGGACTAGGATGAAATATTACGGTATGTGTCTAGACATCCCCCAAGCCCCAGGCAGTCATAGCATGCAGGCTTTCAGAGGCAGCATCTGCCCTGGGAGGGTGGTCTGCACACAACATAGGCAACAGAACGTGTCTTCCTCTTCCCTTGCTGGTTTGCTTCTGCTGTCCTCTGCTATCTTAACTATTTTTCCCTGAGAAGCCCCTCAGCTCGCCACCCCGCCTTTCAACCAGCCAATTCTGGAGTGAAACGTCTACAAACTGGGAGCTAAATAAAACGTTTCCTTTAAATTGTTGTTTGCTTTGCTCTTGCTGTTAAAACAAACTAGGAGCAACACTTGCATAGGCACAGGGGTGGGATGGAGGTGATGTGGCTGGAAGGAGTAAGGACCGGCCTCCTCGTCCTCCTCCTCCCCCTTCTCCTCCTCCTCCTCGTCCTTGTCCTCCTCCTCCCCGCTCCCCTTCCCCCTTCTCCTCCTCTTTCCCTC
This sequence comes from Octodon degus, assembly GCF_000260255.1. Lineage (NCBI taxonomy): Eukaryota > Metazoa > Chordata > Mammalia > Rodentia > Octodontidae > Octodon > Octodon degus. The sequence goes on from NW_004524599.1 coordinate 19,749,167, forward strand.
CGCCTCCTCCCCCTCCTCCTCCCCCCTCCCCCTTCCCCGTCCTTCTCCTCCTCTTTCCCTCCGCCTCCTCCCCCGTCCTCCTCCTCCTCTTTCCACATTACATACTCTCTTCCTAGTGGTTACTTGCTGTACAAGATGCGGACATGATATCCCATTCTCATTTTTATTCCCTGTTTGGAAGGTTTACTGGGCCTACATTCCTGAAATCTTCAACAACTGAGAAGGGACACAAGTTGTTCTTCAATTGTCATGCACTGAGACATTGTACAAACTGCCTAATGCTCCAAAACAAAGCTTTCAAACACTGAGCGAGTAGCTGCCACATTGTGGGAGTTTTTCTTTCTTGGCAATCGTTGTGTTGTCAACACTAGGCAACTCTGAGGAAGGCAAGTCCCTGAGTGTCATTATTGTTCTAAAAATCTCAGTGCCACCTCTGTCCCTTCTCCATAAATCCCGTAGATCCCGGTGATTAGAATGATAAAGTCCTGCCAAGAGGCTTTTAGTTGAGATCGTGAGGTGTCATGATAGATGTAATTTTGAGTATTACTCTTGACACAAAGAAAAAGTTTTATTGTATTTCCTTATCAGTGTATTTCAAAGTATCTCATAGCACATCGTCCACTACTAGTGGCTGCGGACAGAGAATCTCAGGGTTGGCGTTCCACCCAAAGGGCCTTGTCCCGGCAAGCTCATGATAACATTTACTGGCCTGGTTCTACCGTTGGCTCACTAGGCACACGTGACCGTCCGTCACACTTGGCCCCCTGAGGTCTCTTCACGTCACTGTTTTCTTCCTCAGCAGCAGCAGCGCCTGCACTCCACGCTTCCCTGCATGTCCCATCCTGTGAGCGGCTCTGGCTCACATACCCAAGTCATCACCAGCAGCTGAGTCACCTGAGGCCTCACTTCCAACCTCCTCCTGAAGTTGTAAAAGCAGATTTTCTGAACTATTTGGACTACTTGTACAAGAAAAATCAAAAGAAAAATTACAATAATAAAGTTTTTAATAAAAATTGATAGACACACAAACTGTAACAGGATGCATAATGTGGGTAAAACTCCCCTGTTGACACTTGGACCCCTGCACACACCCTGCCGATGCTTAGTATGTGGGGGACACGAACGCTGCTTCCCGCATCCCCTGGCGCAGGTACTGGGATACACAGCAGCTGTTGTATGAAGAAAGTACAGGCTTTCCTTAGAGAACGGTGACAGCTGCTTCTTTTACCCTCCCTCCGCCCCTACGATTTAAGGTTGCTCTGGTGTATTTCAAGAGCAGTTCTTTTCTCCCCACTACTGAAGCAGAAATTTTGCTTTCCTGTAAGAACCTGACTGAGCTTATGATTTCAAGTACTTAAAATTGTGGGGCCCAGGAAATGGGTGCTGGGTTTTCTTCCTTTCAGTCTTGTCCAGAAGGATCTAGGAATCCCAGTCCCTCCTCTGGTAGTGGAAAGCAGGCTGCTCTGGTGACAGTGGCTCTCTGCATTTTCCTGGCCAGCTTTTCAGCTCTGGAGCCAGTGAACAGCTTCTTGCAGGCCAGAGAAGGCATTTAAGCATTACAATGTGTGATTTTTCTCTTGAAAAATGGTTTCAGCTGTTAGCTAAAATGTTGATATGTTTTCTTTATTCCTTTTAGCTCAAGCTATTTTCTAGTTTCCTTTGCAATTCACCTCTGATCTGTGGGTTATTTAGTAGAATGGCACTGATTTCTCAGTGCTTGGAGATATTCTAATTTGTTTGTTTGTTACTGATTGCTAGCTTAATTCTATCTGAATTGCAGAAGACTTTGTTATTTCAGGTCTCTAAAGGCAGTTAGAGAGACATTCTTAATGCCCTGATTTGGGTAAATTTTCTAGAAGCACTTAGAGAGTGCATATTTTGCAGATATTTGGTGTTGTGTCATCTACATGTTCAATAAATCAAGGTTTTGAGTTAAGTGTTTTCGGCCAGGCCTGGTGTCCTGTCTGTAATCCCAGCTTTTGGGAAGCCAAGGCAGGAATATTGCAGCAAAACTGAAGCCATCCTGGGCTATGTGGCAAGGCTAGCCTAAACTACATGAGACCCTCTCTCCAAAAACAGAAGCGTTGTTCAAGCTTTTATGCCCTTATTGCTGTTCTGCTGTATTATTTATGCTTGATCCGTCTGTTACTGAGAGTATGCTAAAATTTCTACTCATGAATGTAGGTTTTTCTGCTTTTTGTTTCCTGTTCTCTTTT
>NW_004524599.1:19751482-19767705 GCF_000260255.1 Octodon degus
TTTCTCTTCACAGCGTCCTCCTCCTCCTCTTTCCCCTCCCTCCCCTCCCCCTCCCCCCCTCCTCTGCTTCCTCCTCCACCACCAGCTGGCAGCTGCAGGGCACAGTTCTGATCCTGCTGTGTCTCCTAATTACATGGCTACCGGCCAGTGTGTATGTGGCGGGCATTCCTGCGACGGTCCCAGTGTGAAGAGGGAGGTGGCCGCCTCGGAGTCACCCACCCGTCTCCACAGCGCTCCCCAAAGAGCCTGGTATCTAGCTGTGGTGGAGGCTTTTCTTTACAAGCATTACTGTCGCTGTTTTTAAGCCCCTTTCATCAAGATCTGTCCTTGCCCTGGGGATTCCATTTGTCCAGGCTCCGGCCCAGAGTCACACGAGCCAGCAAAGGACAGCAGACCTCAGCCACAGAGCGATGCGGGGGTCATTACCGAAGAAGGAAGATCACGGAGAATTAACTGTTGCGGTGTGCGACTGCGGCAGAGCCGGGCTCGGTCGGACGCGGAGAGGCCCGGAAGGCGCGTCCTCCACGGAGCGGCGCCCCAGCTTCCACAGCCTCTACCCGTCCGTCCCGCGCCTTCCTGCCGCGTCCCTGTGGCTTTGCGCTTTGACTCGACCTCCCAAGGCATGCTTGCTTTTGCCCCGGAAGCCCCTTCCTAACCACTCCTCTTGTGGCCAAGACCCCCACTGCTAACCGCAGACACCCCTCCCCCGCACCCCACGTGGGCTTCGTCCCCTCCCTGCCGGCCTGTAATGCTCTCCCTACCGCTGCAGCTCTGCCGTGGTGCTGCGGGTGTGGAGGATTTAGGCCTGGCGTGACCGTTGTGAGTGTGGCTGCTCCATTTTGCAAACAACTTGAGACTACGTTTTGTATTCAGCGTCACTTGCGTATAGCCTTTTCTCTTTTTCTTTAAAGTTGGAAATGTTTGGTTCGGGAGGGCGAATACAGGAAAGGAAAACCAGGCATTTGCCCCAGGTTTACCGAACAAACTGCCTTGCAGAAGCCCTTGGTGTGAAGGCAGGTCTCGTCCTCCTGGTCGCCCTAGGTCGTCACCCATCGCAGCTCCTGCCCTTCTTTCCTTGGGGACGTGAGGCGGAGAACTGCAGGGCCTAGCCCTGCATGCCTCTGCTTCTGCTGCCCCTGAGCTAAGGGACGCTACTGGGTCTCACCTTCCATCAAAATTACTCCACTGAAGCACCGCGAGCTTTGCAAAGTGTTTTCCCAGGGGCCTCTGAGGGACACTGACAACTGGTGACATTTTAAAGCTTTTTAAAAATTGTCTTTTTCAGACAGGGCCTTGTTATGCCGTTCAGACTGGCCTTGAGCTCACTTTGTAGCTCAGGCTGGTCTCAAACTTGTAACGATCTTCCTGCCTTAACTTCCCAAGTGCTCAGATTAAAGGCATGTGCCACCATGCCTGGCTCTTAAAGCATTTTTGGTGGCTGTGTTTTTCCCTGCTAATAATAGAAAAATAAATTCTGTTCCCAAGTCAGCGCGCCTTGATTATACAGTGAGACGCTCAAGTCATTCCTGGGGGAGAATGCCTCCCTCCACACTCCAAACCTTTCAGGGCCCTGTGCCCCATCCCCACCCTAAGGGAGGCACGCGGGGTCTAGTGGAGGCGGTGACTGCACTCCTGCCTCTGCAAGGAATGTATCCGGCAGCCCCGGCCCAACGCAGATGGCCACCGCCACCGCCTCAATCGCCAGTGCTGGTTGTTGGGTCTTGACAGTACAAATATAGAGCCTTTCGGGAAAGTAGAGGAATATCTTTGTCTCCTCCTAAAATCAGAAACAGTGACTACTGGGAGAGCGCAATGTGCAATGCTCATTTCCTTTCCATTTTTCGGTGTTTTAAGCCATGATTCTGCCTAGCCAGGCCTCAGTTTCCCCAGACTTGCTTGACACATCCTGCCCCTCAGCCCTGCCTCTCCCTGCCATCTGGCCTGGCCTGGCCTGGCCTCACCTGTGTGGGGAGCTCTACTGGGCTCTCCCGGCTGTGCTGTCCCCATGGGCTCTCCTTCACAGAGAAGTCAAACCCACAGGAGCACAACTCTGCACGGCCTGCTGCCTGCTGTGCCTGCTCAGCCCTGCCCACCCGGCCAGGCCAGGTTGCCCTTTACTTTGCATTTGCGTCTTCTGCTTTCCGGGCACTAGTGTGAAGGTCACATCGCTTTTGCATCTGTCTCGGGTATTCCTCTGTTTCCTACAAGAAGACTGTTCTTTACCACTTCTAAGAGTGGAGACCAGCGCTGATTCAGATTAGGTGGTGTTTCCAAGTGTGTGTGTGTGTATGTGTGCACACACACGTATGTGCTTTTTTCTTTTTTATTGTGGTACAGTATGTACACCCTAATATTTACCAGCCTAGCTATTTTTAATTATATAATCTGGTAGCATTAAATAGATTCCCATTTTTGTGCAACCGCTGCCACCCTGGGACGTTTTAATCGCCCTGGCTTAAGTCTCTGTACCTATAACATAGTAACCACTAGCATACAACCTCTGCGAGTTCATGTAATAAGCACTTGAGTTTTCTTAAGTTTTTTCATTATTAAAATAAGTAATGCTGAACGAGGGGGTGCAAACCTGTAAGTCCTTCACTCGGGAGGCTGAGGCAGGAGAACTGCTTCGAGTTTGAGGCCAGCATAGGCTATTTCGTAAGTTCGAGGCCAACTTGCATTGCATAGTGAGACCCTACCTCAAAAAAACAAAAAATAAAATAAGTAACAGGTCCTCTGGACGGCTGCCCTGGCTTCCTGGTCGTCCTTTGACACCTGGGCTCCCACGTCCATCTAATGAGGGGCCGTTGGACCTGGGAGCCTAGGTGTCAAAGGACGACCACAAAGCCAGGCAGTGGCTCAAAGTTGTGATAGGAAAGGAGATGCCAGGCATTTGGAAGGGGCAGATGCTGCCCAAATCGCCTCGGTGGGGCTCTGAAGGCATCAGCTCAGCCAGCACAGCCAGCAGGCCCGAGAAGGAGGACCTGCTCACTCCTCTGTACTCGAAAGCCACTGTTGCCATCAAAGACCGTCTCATGGCCTCGTGCTCTGGGGACTGAGGTCATTGAGGCAGATTCTGGGCAATGGCATTTGGGCCTTTAATTCTAGTTGCTGTGGCTGGGCTTCACTTTTATAAATGTTCTCGGCATTTTCTTTTCCTTTCTTACAGGTCCAGCTTTACCACTTGGAAGAGGCCATGTTCCAGGTAAGGGGCGGGGGACCACCCCTCCCGTGTCAAGGCAGCCCACCCTGCCACCCAGAGTGCAGAAGCAGGCCTTCACTGCCGTGTTCCCTACCCATATGGCTCTTGCTGTCAGTCACCACAGCTTGGCATTCCCGCTTCCTTGTAAGTTTTGTTAAATTCCCTCCCACAGACTGGGCAGGAGTTGTGCGCTCTCCTCTGTGGCTCAGGGACTCGGACTCGCAGATTCCTGGGAGCCTGCTGAGAAGACAGGGTGAGCTGCAGAATACACTGTGTGCATCAGAGCCCCATGGAGAAACCCAGAGAGGAAAAGGAATCTTAGGGTTGTATTTATAAAAGTTCAGAGAAAATCACTCATGAAAATACTTTTTAATGAGTGCTGATAGTTTGATAAGGAAACATAAACTCCCTCAGAGTGGGGCTGTGCGGCACACAGCCGCAGCAAGAAGCAGCTTGTGGGCGCGTGTGCGGGATGGAGCGCTCCATTCCTCTCCTTCGCTGTTGGAGATGCTCTTGCTTGGAAGGCTCTGGAGCGTCTCAGTGCTTTACTTGTCTGCTTAGGTCTTAAAAGCATTTTAACTAACTGTAAATTCCAGGAACAGGACATTGTTTGATATTGTTAAGCGGGGGGAAAACAACGAATATTACAGTATTCTCTCTTTATTTCCGCAAGAAAATAGGAAAATGTACACTTTACCTGTTCTTCTCTCTGAAAAGGAAGCATGACAAAGGTAAACAAGGAAATAGTGCAGCCGGGTGCCTAAAACAAAGGCTTCGATTCCAAGGGGAATGAGGGCTGCGGCGGCGGGCGCGCTTGTCTCTCTGAGCTTACTTTTTCTATGTCTGTAACTTTTTATCCACTTGTTGCCGTTACTGTTTGAGCCAACCTGGCCTTTAACTCACTCCGTACATAGCCCAGGTGATGCAGTGCTCAAGTTCAAGCTTACGGGCTGCACCACCACCTCCGGCTTTCTCTTTAGATTTTTGAAGCCATGTGAATGTTCTGCATCTTCAAAAATTAATATTAAACCAACAAAAAACCAAAACTGAAAGCAAACTGAAACAAAGGTACTCAATTCTGCCCCATGTTGGCCTCATGAAAAGAGGGCCTGATTCCTGCACAAGCGTGGCACCAGGCCTCTCCTGCTGGGCTGGGGAGAGCTCACACACGCCCACGTCTTCGGAGTGGATGCTTTCTGGTAATTCATGAGGAAAGCAGCTCTGAAATTATGGTGGGGCATTGTCGGGCAGAGCAAGGAAGGAAAGCTGCTGTTGCGCTTGGAGCAGCAGCTCTCTGTCTGGAAGGATGAGTCACGGAAGCGCGGAACGGGGGACTCAGGGAAGAATTCCCCGAAGCTGAAGCAGAGCTGGAGGTGATCTCGGGGCCCTGAAATGGTCAAATGACTGTGCGTGGGCAGGAGTCGGTGCCGGCAGACAGCATCAGGGGTATACGCATGTGCACTTCCTGTCTGCCCACAAGGCACCAGGAACAGGCATCACACCAGCTGCCCAGGGCTGGTGTTGAGGTGCTGTTCTCCATGTGGGGGGGACTCAGGCCGAGATGGCCGATTTGGGGCTGGGTCAGGCAGGTGTCAGGCTAGCAGAAGCAACTGTCCCACTGAGGAGACTGCTCCAGAAGGCCAGCAAGCCCCTGTCATTATAGTCCATATAACCAAAGGTAATATTGCATTCTAAACAACCAGGAAAAGTAGAATTCCAGAGTCAGTGACAGATATTTAACTACTGAAGAAGAGGGCAGGCCTATTGACCAGATCTTTGAGTGCAGGCTGCCGCACAGGAGCAGGTCTGGCCCAGGTGCTTGGTATCCACCCTCCATCCTCAGAGGTCTTCGAGCATGGTGTGCCAGCTCTGCACGCCCCTAGCTTCCCACCCACAGTGCGACTTACTCCTCTGGGCTGCACTTCCCATCCCTGGTGTGCAGCCCTTTGCCCACCCACCCAGAGGCTGCCCCGCATCTCAGGCCCTCACTGCCCCACCATTGCCACAGCCTCCAGCCACCCTCACCACCTCGCAGGCTTCAGAGCTTGTGTAGCAGAGCCTTCCCGGGTGCAGGACCTGTCCTGAGACTTTGCCCAGTGAGTCCGTGCCTAGGAGGCTGGGAACATGGCCTTGAACCACCTGTGTTTCCCCCTGAACCAAGGGTGGCTGAATTCGACCTTCTGTCCCAAGCCCCTTTGCTCTGGTTGTCCCCATCCTCATTCTCCCTGAGCATTGCCACAAAGAGCTGACCTGATTCTGAAGATGGGGTGGAATTCATCTTGTGGAAAAGCGGACCAGAGCTCATCAGTCTTGGCCTCTGAGAGAGCCCGCGCGTTTGCCTGCTCAGCTGTGTGCAGCCAAGGCTCACGGCAGAAGACTCACCTCAGCACTGCTCTGTGCTCAGAGGAGTTGCCTGACATTTGCGGCAGTGGAAGGGACATCTTGAGAGCTCACAGAGGAAGAGGTCTGCACCAACCCTGCTCACCCTGCTAGTGCCGACCACCACCACGGGGCCTACAGAGGGAGCTCCTCTTCAGGCCGACTCTTGGGCCCTCCAGCAGGAGCGTGCTCTGGGCTGCCCTGGTTCTGCTCCCCCGGGGTAGGTTGGGTGAGGGCTCAGGAGGTCTGAGCACCCGGTGCAAGCAGAGATGGTCTCTGCCAAGCTGTTACTGACCAAAGCAGAGGGCCCAGGGTCTTGTGCAAGCTACATTAGCGAATCAGCCTTTACTTCCTCAGGGACAGATTTCATCTTTGGGATTAGAGAAGACATTCATATACCAGATATTTGGAACAAACGAAGCCCTTTTGCGACCTCTTCCTGTTTTCTGAACTTGCCACTGCGGCCTGCTTCACCAAGGCACCTCCTGAGCTTACGCAGTGTGCTGGTGTCATCACTGTAGACGTCTGGGGCCGGAGCTAGGCTCCCGGGATTTCTCTGCCTCAGTTTTGTTCTGGGTGGCAGTTTGATTTGTTCTTGCCAGGAGATGAAAATCACACAATGAATAATTTGCACCTCCAATCTCCCTGTCTCTATGTTCTTATTTTCCTGGGCCTGAAAAATGTGAAATGTTCCCTGGGAAAAGGCTCTGGAGCTCTCAGGTGCCTTACAGGAAGACCTTAGCGTTGCCATAGGTGTGGGGAAGGAGACAGGTAAGCTCTAAGGTGGACGCTGCACAAGCCAAATGCTAGTGCTTCATTTCAGTAGGAAAGGTGATTTTAGAATAAAAAGCCAAGTTCCAGATAGATTAGTGATTTAGTACAAGGTATAACTTGGAAGAAAGCATACTTATTTGGAAACTTTTGCATAGTGACAAGCAAAAAAAGCTGACAAAATCTGTCCAGTGAGTGCCTACATGATGGAGGCCACAGCAAAACAGCTCTGAGCAGGACTTAAACTGACCAGTTGGCTTTCTGGGGAAAAAAGCCGCTTGAAATATAAAAGCACAAGAGGCTGAGCCCAAGCTGAGCAGGGCGGTGCTGGGCTCTGTCTCAGCCTTGCCTGAGTGGGGAGCAGTGTCTCCAAGCAATTTACTTTCAGGATTGTCATGAATTGTCACCTGTGTGTTCTCACTTAGTGTCTGCCAATGGTCTTCTATAATGTATCTTCATAAATTTAAGTTGTTCTGTCAGAGAGATAGCTCAGTGGCATGGGTGTCTGCCTGGCAAGTACAAGGCCCCAAATTCAATCCCCAGTACTGCAAAAAAAGAAAAAATACTTAAATTTAATTTGTTCTGAAGAATATATTTGCCAGGATATGGTAACATTTGAACATTAGAAAAAGTCCAAAGTCTCAATGAATTGTCCATGGGGACCCCAAAACACTTTGACATTATTTAAAAATATACTTTGATAGTTTTATTGAACAGTTGGAGAACATTTGTGGATATTTTCTCTCCTTTATCAGCGTTTCTCTTCCACATCTGCGCGTACTTTTACCCCGGCGTATTAGGTGATTAGATGTTTGAGCCTCAAGGTGGTGCTGGGTTAGCCGACCTGCAGAGACGACAACTGAGATATTACCTTTAGTGATGGCCAATATTTGTATTTTAAGTGTTTTTCTTATGTTTTGAGCTGCTTTCAAATTTAATACGCAGTAGCACATAGTCAATAAAAACTGAATATGTAATTTTGACAAGTACATCTTAAGAAAAACAATACGTGGTTGGAAACACATTCGTAGTGAAAGGGACAGGCTTCACTACTCTATGAGTGTGGTATTGAGCACCAGCCCTGTCTGTAAGTGAAACTTCCTGCAGACCGGCAAATCCGCAGCACTTTGTGGTGAAGTAAAAAGCTGACAACAAGGTCCCACCGAGATTTGAACTCGGATCGCTGGATTCAGAGTCCAGAGTGCTGACCATTACACCATGGGGCCTCACAGCACGCTGTTTCTTGTCAACTTCTTACCCATTTAGTTCCCCAGGCTCGCCTTCCCCAGGAATCCGACGCCGACCCGACCTAGCCACGAAATCCTTCACACCCAGCAGAATTCGGCACCGCACCGAGTTCCAGAGCCAGTACCCTGGCCCCATTCCCTCGCCATCCCCAAAGGATTCAGGAGCTGGGGCTCTGTCCAGTCCCCGAGGAAAGGAGGGAAGGGCACCCCCGTAGGGCGAGGGACCCAGGTTCTCCCCTCCCTGTATGCATGCGGGATTCTGCTCCGGAAAGCTGTCTCCCACTAGCTGGCACCAGGGCTTTCGAGGAAGCAGATGGAAAGATTTCACCTTAGTCACAGGGGAGACGCTGGCGTTCACTGAAATGAATATGCTTGGACCGCGAGGATGCAGGAGTCAGAAGCCCTGGGTGCAAAGCGTGGACAGTGGTGCGAAAGGGACCGTTTCTCACCAATGGAGAACGGGGGACCCAGCCTCGCGAGCGCCCTTGGGGGGGGGGGTTCACTGGAGCCCGCCCAGGACGTACAGTCGTACAGGCGCACATTTTAGCACACACGCGCGCAAACAGCTCCCGCGGCCCGTTCCGCCCACGGCCTCCCCCGCGGCGTCCGGGTCTGCTAGAGTTTGGGACTCCGCCGCCGGAGGACTCAGCTCCCTCTCGCGAACCGCCGGGCCCTGCGCCCCGAGACGCGAGCTGCAGACCCCATCTGTAAAGTGGCAGATGATCAGGCGGGTCTAGCTGCGCACAGCGAGGGCAGTGGACTCTCCGGGCGCGGCCAGATTAGGGTGCTGGATGACTCAAACGCCAAACTCCCGGCGCACGCAAGAAGGCGCGCGGGAGGGAGGCGCGGGAGGCTCCGTGGACGCCCTTCACGCCCGCCGCGCTCCGAGAACTTCCATCCCGGCCCCGCCGAGCGCCTCCAGCGGCGGGAAGGCCGCCCGGCGCTGCGAGCTGCAGGACCTCCGGCCGCCGGAGGAACCCCGCGGCGGGTCGCACCCTCGCGTCGCATCTGCGGGTGCGCAGGGCCTTCAGGGGCGGAGTCACAGCCCACATCCACCCGCGGAGACTTCGCTGAGGTCTCTGGCAAAGACTCGGGGTCCGCGAAGAAGCGAAAATCGCAGTGAAAAATCATCTGGCCAAATCCAGAGAAGCGTGGAGCCAGACACGGCCTGAGCAGACCCAGGCCCGAGGCCCGAGCGCTCAGGACCCAGGGGCGGCGGGACCGAGAGCCGCAGGGCCGGGCCTCCCCGGAGCGGACGCCTGTCGGAGGAGCGCGTGCGGCCAGCAGCGGACGTCCGAGCTGGAGTGGGCAGGGCTGAGGGAGTGGGGTCTGGGTCGGGGGGCACAGGGAGCAGATTCGGAGGGCTTAGTCGGCGCCGGAGCTCCGGAACTCAGGAGGGGGATGGAGACCGTGAGAAGAAGGAAAAGGCACCGCTGGAAACCTTTAGCTCTTCGGGGCTGGGGACCGTAGCGGGGAGTGCTGAGCAGGGCAGGCGTGTAAGAGAGGCGACCACCCTGCGAGCCCGAGCTGCCCCGGCAGGCCGAAGGGAGACGGGACAATCGGTACGCCCTTCTCCGCCCGCACCAGGGCCGGGTGGAGACGAGACTTGCAGGTTTTCAGGGAAAAGTGGAAAAAAAAGATTACGAAGGTCCCACCGAGATTTGAACTCGGATCGCTGGATTCAAAGTCCAGAGTGCTAACCATTACACCATGGGGCCAGCGAGCAGCGAAGCCTGATGAGCTGTCCTTGTGACAAATGTGCATCGCGTGGCTCTACCTCCAACCGCGCATTGAAAGTTTTCATGCGTCCTGGCCGCCCCCTAGAGGGGTGTCGGGAGAGTGCAGGAGCCCTTGCCGCGGCTCGCTCCAGAGCTCCGTGTGGCTTTCGGGCTCCAAGGTTTTCGCGGGTTTAAGAAGTTGCTGCGAATCTTCAAGGGTCATGTTCGCCTCTGACATTGCTGGCCCCTGGATCCGCAGAAGTGAGGTGAGCGGAGGTGCGAACAAGGCCGAAATGCCTGGGACTCCCGTGGCCCTGCAGCGCGGGCCGGCGCTCGGTGGGTGGAGCCTCGCTCGCCTCGGCAGGTCGCTGCTCAGTCCTCGGGCTTCCGCGTGCAGCGGGGCGGACGCGTGGCGCCTCTTCTCCAGGTGAGGAGGCGGGTGCGAGTGCTCGGTGACCTACCTGTCCCTGGTCCCGGCTGCTGGAGTGGGCCTCCTCGGCTCGGCAGCTTCTCCTGTCTTTTCCTTCCTTCCTGGAAAACGGTTCTTATAAACGACAAAACCGTTCAAAATTCAGATCCTTGTGGGCTTTGTCCACACAAACACGGAGAGTCCAGATCAACATGTCTGCAAATCTGAGCGGTGGTAAACTTGCCAGGTGCGCCACCCACGACTTCAGTGGAGCAGCTCTCAAATGGGGCTCTGCTCCAGAATTTGACAGAAGAGTAGAGAAATAAAGCCTGGTCAGAATATAAGCAGGTGCCTGGGCCTAGTGGCTCACGCCTGTGATTCCAGCACTCTGCAGAGTGAGGCAGGAGGATCCCCATGAGTCTGATGCCAGCCTTGGCTATGATATTAATAAATCATTAAGTCGAATGTAAAGTGGCATAAAATGAAGTCAAGTTCAAATAATGAGAGATGCATTGTGCATGCGGGTGGCTTTGGCAGGCTTAACATCTAGAAAGAACCCATGTCTGCAGAAGCACAGTTTGTCATAGCCAAATGGTGGACACAGCCCAAATGCCTGTCACCTGAGGAATGGATAAAAAAGATGTGGCATTTTTATACAATGGAGTGTTACTCAGCTATAAAGAAAGATAAACTTGAGGCCTTTATAGGTAAATGGATGCCAGTAGAGACTGTACTCATAAGTGAAATGAATCAGACGCACATGTGTAGTATGTAAGAACCTGGAAGCATAAATAAAATCTGAAATGTACAATAAATATAGTAAAATGGAAAGAAACTGAACATAAGAAATCAACAATGGAGATGAGGGAAAAGAGAGAAGATAGGAAAAAAGGAAAGAGAAACATGTATTCATGGTAGCAGAGATGACTGTGTGGCTAATTTCTATTAGGCTTTTGAGGGTAGCTGTTAATGTTTAAAATTTTTTAATTTCACCAGCTCTGTATGCTAGTATCTGTCGTATGAGCAACTTCATTGAGGCCAGCAATGAGCCATGCAACCACCACAGCTGGATGCCTTTTATCTTGTTCTTCTAAATGTGAATCAGCTCTAAGGACTCTTCTATTGTTTTTTGTACTTTCTTTAAAATATCTTAAAAAATAAAAAGGACAAAGGACAAGGGAAAATATTAAGGTTTAGTGAAAGGAAGAGTTAATGTCCCATTGCTTGATCATTCTGGCAGGCCTATATCTGGTAATCTCAGCAGCAAATTTGATGACAACAATACGTAATTGTAACAAGCATTGTTAACTTTCTATTCTTGTTTTGAAATTCTGTACCTTTTATTGTTCTATGTTGCTTTGTTTTTGTTTTTGTCTTTGTTCTTGTTTTTTGTTTTTATTTTTCCTCTTTAAAATAAATTTTTTAAAATCTAGGAAGAAGTTCTAGTAAGTGAAGGAGAGTGGATTGTCAATGAGATGAGCTGTGATTCCTTTACCGAATTATGGAATGCTCCTTAGTGATGGAGCCGCTTTATCTCCTCTGGTTTGGGGCTCACTGAAGCAATTTCTGATCAGTAACTTCCCACACATCTCAGGCCGGGCCCTCTCTTCACCACCGTAGAGTGGGAGTGAGCCTCACTGTGGCTTCTTGTAAGCTTTGGGGTCCTGAGTGCGCTCCTTGGACACCAGCATCTAATGTCAGCACACCGGAATTTCTGGGAGGCATGCGCAGGCCACAGCGGTGCTGGTACGCAATGAGAGCTTGGATCACCAGCAGTTCCTGCTTGTGAAATAGAAGCTCCAGGAGACACTTGGGGGAGGCCAGGGGAGAAAGCAGGCCGGCAGCACCCCACCTGTCCTAGGATCCGCACGTGGCCCCCAGATTCCTGCAGAGGGGAAACAATCCCCCAAGCAGCCGGGCGGGGCCTTTTGGGGGTGCTGAGGGCCAGGGCTTTGCCCTCAGGTGGATGAGGGTTGGATGGAAGCCACCGCTCTACAGGGCGGATAGAGGCAGCGCTGGGCCAGGGGCACTGCCGAGCCCGGGTCTCACCCGACCCGGAGCTGCTAGGCCTCGGTTCCGCCCTCCACCCTCTGCCGCTTGTGAACTGCCCAGTCCGGACGTTCTGCGACCCAGCGCGAGCGGACCGAGCCGCCGCCGAAGGGTCTCAGCTTTAAGTTCCTCTAAGTGCTCGGGCAAGCAGGCTGAAGGGTCAGTTCTCGCAGGAAAACGAGGTAAGATTTTGAAAAATTAGCAAGAACCTTGTATGATAGAAGTTGCGGAATCTAGATAAATATTGAAAATAACAAAACAACAGCCAAACGAAACCCATTTTATTCTTTAAAAGTGAGCCATGTATAGTGACCCGAAAGTTGAAAGAGGGCCTGCAAGCCTAGATGTCAGATGCTGAACGCGGCTGCTTTCCTCGGTTGGTTCCAAGCAGGCAAGCGCTATTAACATTCTCGTGCTTGACGCTGGAGCTTCGGCCTGCGAAAGGAGGTGTGAGAGTCGGCGCAGGACAACTTGCGGATTTTCTGAGGTGCCGCTCGAACCTGTAGGCTCGTAACTGCGCCCTCACCAAGCCGTGAGCCTGAGCAACCGCTGCTTCTAACTGCGAGTCTGTGAACTGTTTATCTAGAGAGCCAGATCTGACAACGGAAGAAGGGCTCGGTAAACTTAGGGTGCAGCGTCTACAAATGTCAAGGGGTTATTTTACTTAAAAATTATATAAGGAATTTGGAAAGATCTTTACTTTTTTTTTTTTTTAAACTACTCTAGGATCCCCTACTTAAGGGAAAAATAAAAAATAACAGAAAATACAATTTCCAAAAAGTTGATGTAAGATATATTTTAAATAAAATCAAAGGGTTTAGGCAATATAAGGAAGCCAAACAATTACAGACTACAGTTTTGAAGAAATGTTCATGATCTAGGGTCCTTCAAGAGAATGTTTCATGGCTTTCTTATGTGTTCTCACAGCTTGTCTGTTGGAGCAACAGAAAAGGACTTGGGGTAAAGTTAAGCAGCACCTAAAAAAGGATTCACTGTATTTGCTTTATGCTTTTTAAAGACCCTCTCAATTTCTTTTTCTGTGTCAAAGAATTCGAGAAACGCTGATGCGTGGAAGGCCTCTTCCTAGCTGCGAAGCTCGCGTGGGCTCCCTACAGCGCATGCCGAGTGGGTGCCTTCTCTTGTGGAGATGCTCGGCTCTGCTTTCTTCTCTTTTGGAGAAAGAGAAAGTTCTGATTTCTTGGGGAAACAAAGGAGCATTGGTGACGCCTTCAGGTTACAGAGAGGTGAGGGGTGAGAGGGAGGCCTAGCAGCTTTAGAACCCTGCACCTCTCATCCACCTGTGTCCTTTAGGCTCTGCTGGATTGAGGCCTGGCGACTGGCCTGTCTGATGCGCTGTGAGATTCTGAGTGTTCTTACAGTGGGACAGAGGTCATCAGAATTGTCCCCAGAGCTGCCGCCCTCACAGACACTTACTTCAGACCTACTGTTCTTTTCTTCTGTATTAGAATTAGTTTTTATTATTAATTTTTAAATTAAATTTTTGTCTTTTGAGACAGGGCTTCCCTGTGCAGTTCAGGTTGGCCTCGAACTTACTTTGGAGAGTGGGCTGGCCTTGGACTCAAGCAATCCTCCTGCCTCGGCCTCCTACGTGCTGGGCTTACAGGAGCTTGTGACTATACATGGCCAGTGTTCACTTTTCGTTGTAAAGGAGTGAAATGAACTCGCTCTTCCAAAATGAAATTGTGTCAGTTATGCTGGCAGATCCCTCCCATTTCTGAGAGTAGATTTTCACATTTGTTACCTTTATACCTTGATGTAGACTTAGATTTTTTTCAGTTAGTTTTTCTTTCTTTTTTTAAAAAAATATTTATTTATATTTATTACATTTATTTATTGTGTGTGTGTGTGTGTGTGGCCAGCTCAGCCCACCAGGGGGCGGGGCTGGCTGGCATGTGGTGCTGGAGGATTGAACCGCGGTCCCTGTGCTTTGCCAAACTTGTTTCAAGTAGGTGCTTTAGACCACTGAGCCATCTCTCCAGCCCCTCAGTTAGTTTTTCATTTCTCTTCTTTTTCTTACTTACTTGGACATTTGCATGTTGTTTTCAGATTTAGATTCTAAAATCACTTCTTTCATTTTGGTAGACTTTTCTGGTTGAATCAGCTTTGCTGATAAATTTTGTCTTCGTTCCATTGATGGACAGACCTTTTTTCTTCATTTTTTGTATGTGCATGTTTGCTACTGGGTCTATATATCTGCTTCTCTTCCAGTTCAAAAGATTGCCCTTCTAAGTGACAGCTTCAACGTCATCCAAGGCCCCACGCTGGCTTAGATTATTAAAGCGTTCCTGTACGAGGTAACAGATGGTGCAGTTCAAGGTGAGACCATAGCGGTAGATTGAGTTTCACCTGGATCGAAATCAGATCCCCACTCTCTTGAGGAGCCGAACGTATTTGCTCTTCTATTTGGAATGACTCTCCTTGTCCTGAAAGGCCCGTTCCTTGCAAGGGAGCTCGCCTGAGCGGTGCCTTCGGCTTGCTGCGAAGCCAGCTTCACTTTCTGTGCATCCAGCTGCCACGCAGGGCGGTGACACTCCTCTCAGCTCTAGGGTGGTGTCACAGGGAGGGAGCCCTGTGACAACATCCTGTTGCGGTCTTGGAAATTGTTCAGCAGTGTACAAGGGTTGGTAATTACTCGGCTCAGTGCAGGTATAAAGAACCTGCATTTCCCAACCTCTCCCAAGTTTTTATTGCTTTTCTCTTTCTTTTGCTTCTTTCTGTCCTCAGAATTATCATCAAGGGACTTTTCCTGGCACCCTTCCCTGGCCATCTTCTGCCTGGGCCACTCCTTCTGTGAGACTCATCCTCTTCCCCACATCCCAAGCCTCCCCGAAGCTGCCCCACCCTATGTGAGCCCTGAGCTCCAGGCCTGTGGTTCTGACGACCACTGTGGCTGCATTTGTCCTCAAGAATACACTCTGCTCCCCCTCCCCTTCCCCTCCCCTCCCTCTCTCACTCCCCCTCCTCCCCCTCCTCCTCCTTTTTCTTTTTTGACACAAGGTCTTGCTATGCAGTACAGGCTGACTTTCAGCAACCCTCCTGCCTCAGCTTCTTTGCGCTGGGGATACGTGTGCGCCTCCACAGCGGGCCTCACAGCGCCCTTATTCTGGAGCAGTCTACATGTGCATCCAAAAGGAGCTGGCAGAACATCCCCATTTTTTTAACCAAAATCCTCTGGATCCACCCACCCATTCCCTCGTGTAAAATATGCACTGAGGCCTACTCTTTCTAATAACGTTTACTAAAAACTTCCAGGACAGCATGGCCTTAAAAATGAGATATAATTAACAAGGTACATAGTGAGCCAAGTTAGAAGGCAGGACCCTGCACGGCTGAAGCTTCTGGTACAGTACGCCTTCAGCTAGAGAAGGGCTTGAGCGCTCTCCAGGCTAATCTCTCTCTTGCACCACATGGGGTTTGTGCATTTTCAGTCTCTTAGGGCTGCCGGCTGAGCCCTGGTTCAGCGCCCAGACTGCCGCTACCTGCAGGCCAGAGACTTTCTGGAGGCCGCCACTACTACTCGGGACAGGAGCCCCTAAAGGTGGTTAATAACGCCACACAGAGGTTTGCGCTTCCACGTAGGAAATTGGATATACAAGCGCACAGCCCATAACAGTGTCTCTATCAGAAACCCGCTCCCTCGCGGTGCAAGTTCCTATAACGCAGAGCTCGCCAAAGGCCTGATGTTGGCTCCCCCTGCCAACCCCTTAGCTCTGGCCTTGCAGGCACGGCTTGGTGCTCCTGTGTGCGCACAGCTCCATGGCGCGAAGGTGCCGCTGGCCTGGGTAAAACTGGCGTCCAACACTTGTAAAATTCCCTTAGTTCCAAAAATAATGTACATTCTCCTGCTTGCTCAGCCAACGAAGAAAACCCCGTTACATTATTTAGCAAGTAACTAACCTGGCTTCCTTGAAATAAGCATCCAGGTATCTGAAGCTGGTATCTGAAGCTCTACCGACTGCAGAAGCGCTCCTGGCACTTTCACAGCTACCATGCTGAAGTCACTTTCAAAACAGTGAGGTCCTGGGATGGCTCCCCATCACACCTTTCCTGGCTTCAGGTTTAACTGTTGTGCACCTAGAATACAGCTGTACTTGGGCTCCAGGAGATTTGCATCCCACCTTTGTACAGAACCTGCTAACTTATGGAGCATTTATCACAACGTTCAACCGCACCTACAAACAGTGCCAGCTTTTTCGGAAAAAAAATGGGTGGCTCTGAAAAGAGCCTTTGGGGTGCGCGCACGGGAGCGCTCACTTGGAGCTCGTGTACTTGGTGACGGCCTTGGTGCCCTCCGACACCGCGTGCTTGGCCAGCTCCCCGGGCAGCAGCAGCCGCACGGCCGTCTGGATCTCCCGCGACGTGATGGTCGAGCGCTTGTTGTAGTGCGCCAGGCGCGACGCCTCGCCCGCGATGCGCTCGAAGATGTCGTT
>NW_004524599.1:19768515-19793063 GCF_000260255.1 Octodon degus
AAGCTGCTGGGCAAGGTCACCATCGCGCAGGGCGGCGTGCTGCCCAACATCCAGGCCGTGCTGCTGCCCAAGAAGACCGAGAGCCACCACAAGGCCAAGGGCAAGTGAGGGCTGTCGGCCGCCTCCGGAACCAAAAAGGCTCTTTTCAGAGCCACCTACATGTTTTGGAAAGACTTGAGCACTTGGTGGAAGTTTTGGCAATAGTTTTTTGAACTTCGTAGCCGATGTTCGTCAACTCCTGTCTTCCGTCCTTACTCTTGTAGATAAGCTGGCGGATGAGCTCCGCGTTGAAATTCGCGTGCAGGGTACTTCCACCCTGTGCTTCACTCCTAAATCCTGCCACTCGCTACCACCGAGTCGTTTCCAGTGGGGCGGTTTTAAGCCTAATGTGGCAGGTGGGTTTTCTGGGAATTAGGAAATTCCTAGGATGTAGCATCCAACCTAGATGTCTAAAACAGTTAAGGCTTTATTGTTTCGGAAGTTAGATTTCTGAGCTCAAATCCAACATCAGGATGAACAGTCTCCATGTTTAGTTTAAAAAGGACTTTGAATTTCAGAGCATTAGTTGGGCTGTGTTGCCCGAGACTCCTCATTGTTTCCTGCAGTGCTTTCCCAGCCTCGTGGCATCCGCGCAAATCTGTTTACAGTCGAGCTGGATGTTCATTTCAGCATAAATTGTGCTTTGAAACGCCTTTGACTCGCCCTTTTCACCCTGAAATGTATGCACTGCTGCACTAGATTCTTTACTAGCACAAGCATTTGTAGAAAAGCACTTTTAGACTAGCAGGAAAGAATAGTGGGTTTCATTATTTGAGCTGAAAGCTAAACTAGTACAAGCAGCGTGTTTTTTTTTTTTTTAAATAAAATTATTAGGCTTTAGAATTCTCATAAAAATCGGATTTTATTGGCGAAAAATGTCCTTAAAATCAAGTAAAGGCAAAAGGTGACCGCAGGTGCCAACTACTCGAATTTGGTAATTAGCTACTGATCACTGGGAATTTGGTAGTCTAATAAAGTGCTGTGCACATACAGTGCACAGAGGGTTTCTAAGAGCTTTTTCAAGAAAGGAAAATATTAATAGGTTGAATTCAACAAGATGTTGAAATTAAATTTGTGGAAAAAGTCCTTAAAATGGCTTTACTTTCTTCTGTCTTGACTTCTACAAAAATTCATTCATCTCATTTATATTTATTTCCATAGGAGATAGCGAGTATAAAACCAGTTCGGGACAAAAAAAAATCAGTCCTGCACAGCTAAAACTGTCACAGAATTTTGAAAAAAACTTTGAAAGCGCTTGACCAATCCTGTTCTAGTTGGGTGGGCCTTGGCTGCTTTTTTGTCCAATCACGTTCAGGCTCTGACTATAAATACACGGCCCGGCTCAGTCCCTGGAGGTGAGGTGGCTTTTGTCCTGCAGCGATGGCTCGTACGAAGCAGACGGCGCGCAAGTCCACCGGCGGCAAGGCCCCGCGCAAGCAGCTGGCCACCAAGGCGGCCCGCAAGAGCGCGCCGGCCACCGGCGGCGTCAAGAAGCCGCACCGCTACAGACCCGGCACGGTGGCGCTGCGCGAGATCCGGCGCTACCAGAAGTCCACCGAGCTGCTGATCCGCAAGCTGCCGTTCCAGCGGCTGGTGCGCGAGATCGCGCAGGACTTCAAGACCGACCTGCGCTTCCAGAGCTCGGCCGTCATGGCGCTGCAGGAGGCCTCCGAGGCCTACCTGGTGGGGCTGTTCGAGGACACCAACCTGTGCGCCATCCACGCCAAGCGGGTCACTATCATGCCCAAGGACATCCAGCTGGCGCGCCGCATTCGCGGGGAGCGGGCCTAGAGCCCGCGACCTCTCCTTGTCCCCAAAGGCTCTTTTCAGAGCCACCCACGTGTACACTGGGAAGGGCTGTAATCTCTGGTTGCTTCCCGAGCAGGGTTGTGTTCAACTTTGTTCTGAATTGGGGCGGTTCCTGTTTTCACAGCGTCCTTGGTGTGTGAGCCAAAGCCAGGCACGTGTACGGGTCCCACTAGTGAGTTATTAACCCGCAGTTACTGTATTTTTCTATTGCAAAACAATGTTGGCAATTGACCAAGTGCGCTAATGCTACTGTATTTCCCAGTAGCTGAAGTGGTGAAGCACTGTCCCTTGCTGCCCCCAGTTCCTATGTTTCCATGTCGTAGCTGTTTGGGCCTGGTAGACCGCTAGTGGGTTGCAGGAGAGCTCCCCGGGTAAGGCTTCCCTGGATTAACTCCTGTACAATATTTGTGGGACATTTATGCTTAAGCCATCCTAGATGGCACAGGTAATCCCAGCATCGGGAGGCTGAGGCAGGAGGACTGCTATGAATTCAGGCAACTGGGAGTCCAAAGTGAGTTTAAGGCCAGCCTGGATTAGGAAGGCAGTCTTGTAGGGAAGCTAGTGGCCGCTTGGAGATGAGACAAACGTCCAGCTTTTGTGTAAATGTTCCCATCAAGGATTTGGCTATTAACCAGAACTCCCGAAATACTGTTTCACCAGAGAATGTGTGTCACATTGTACCACTTTGCTTCATGTTTGTCTAAAATTTAGGTGTATCAAAGAAAATTTGGCTTTTGTACAGCTAGCAATATAGCACTCAAATGCTTTTTAAAAATGGGTGTATGCATGAGGGCATAACAGCAACCATGTGGAAGGTCCGAAATGAGTAAGACCCGACGGGCCGGGTGTGCAGGCGTCGGCGTCCGCAGCCGGCCTTCCTCCGCCCGCCTTTGCATTCTGCAGTGCGTGGCCCTGACTCCTTCCCACCATCTTCCTTTGGCGTCTGGGCGCTTCTCAAGCCTTCACCTGGCATGGTGTGTCTGCAAAGCATTGTGTACAGCGAAGCCCAGACACTCAGCAGAAGTTGTGCCCGAAAGTGTTCACTTGTGAAAGAAACATGGACACAACATCGCAGAGCTTTTGCAGTTTTAAAAAGCAGTTTGCTTTTCCTCTTAGTGATTTACACACGCAGAACTGGTTACAGTCTTCATATTTTTCTGAAATCAGATACAAATCAGCACTGACACATTCTGCTCCTTCTCATTGGCTGAGTCTGAGAAATGGGATCCTCATGATTTTGACAGATGGGACCTATATAATTTTTACATAGCATATTTAGAATGATTTCAATATTTTACAAAAATAAAATGTTCTAATGCTTCCTGTTGCGATCACATTAAACAGTATATAGGTGTGAGAGGCCTCTCTTGGGACTTAGCCTTTCTCAGGAAAGGAAGGCACAGAAACCCGCACAGAAGCAAGGCCGCAGGCCCACAGGCCAGGCGGATTCCTGCTGGGCCAAGCTGCGCCCAAGTGGGAGACTGCGGTTCTAGAGTGAGCGAGCCGCCTCTTCTCTGAGAAGCTTACCATAGGCAGCTCCCCTGGAGGGTTTTCAGGTTTGTGCTCATCAGTGTTCTTGCAGGATGAGAAGGCGCCTTTTTTGGGGACATAGCAGCCAAACTTTCCCAATTAAGTTTTCAGGTTGGGTTACATAAAGCATTCTTTATTCTAGGACTGTGAGTACCTCACATGTATAGGAATATTCTCTCGGAAAATACTTCCTGTACTGAATGGCAACGTCTTTGTAATTTTCTAGTGCATTTTTTTTTTTTTTTTCTTTTTGTGGAACCAGGGATTGAACTCAGGCTCTTCCGCTTGTCAGGGAAGCACTTACTCCACTGAGCCATCTCCCTGGCCCCACTAGTGCATTTTTTGAACCTTGAATGTTTCCATCTTACAAGAATGGAGTTTTGCTGTACTGTGTAACGGCACACCAAAAAATGAATACTCTGTGATGCCGGATCTTTCTGACTGTTGCTAATGGGTAGTAAAGGCCTTTCCCAAGACAAGGATCAATTAGTGAGAGGTGGGTTAGTGACAGCGCGGGTCAGTCTGCTGGCTGTAAGAAATCTAGCAGGTAGATGAATGAGAACGTCTCAGGCTCAGACTTAGGTTGTCTGGAATGGACAAAAAGAGCTGGGCATTAAGGAGGAAAGCTACATGAGAGGCTGACAAACCCCTGTGCCCGGTGCGTGAGGCTTTTGGGCCACTGCCAAGTTGGATTCCTTATCACTTGGCTTCCAGCAGAGCTGAGGCCTGGGGGGTCACTCTGCTGGGTCCCCCACTGCCGGCATTTCCTCCAGTCCCAGAATCAGCCTTGCCCTCTTCAGCTTTCACTCCTCCTCTGCAGCCCCCTTTGGTTATTCTTGTTCCATTATGCGTTTGTGTGCTTTCACCCTATAGATTGCTTGTGATAGGCAGTTTTATTTATGGTGTATTTTTAATGCATGACATCTCAGTGTGAATAAGTGAATTAGACTTTAACAAAAGATGGAAAGATGTAAGTCCTTGCACCTGCAATTCCTGAGGCAGCAAAGACAGCAAGTGGCATAAATACTCCAGTCCTCTTCAGGGATGAAAATAACACCTTGCCATGTTCCCATAGAACCGCGCATCACAGACCCCCGACCTCACCATGCTCCAACGGCGTCTCGCGTTTCCGCGCAGGCCATACCTGTCCTCACAGGAGTTCTGACAATGCTCCTGGGTTGAAAGCAGCATTGACTTCTGTCATTCTTACAGTCCAGCTTTCCTAGGCTCGGCCTTCTGCCCACCCAGGAGACTCAACAACTCATTCTTGCTTCTTAGCAACGTGTAAGATAGGCCCATTAAGGCCAGGCACAGCAGTGTTTAACAAACCAGAAAAGATCAGGACATAACAATTTTATAGAAAAACACTGCCTTGTAAATTTCAGTAGTGCATCAGCACAGGGAACTGGAGCGTTATGTTGAAGGACCCTAGATAGGTGCCAGGATCCCGGACTCCAGGAATCAGAAAAACCAAAACCAAGAACTCAGTGCAGTAGTAGCGCCATTGTAATACGCTCATATTCCGAGTCCTATCTTTCAAGAGGCCGAGGAAACTGTGAGGAGCTAGGTCAGGGGTAGAATGCTTCTTGTGCACGCCTAAGGGCGAGCTCAAGTGTACTTACTGTGAAAAAGCACAAGTTCCAAGTAGAACGAAAACCAAACCTGCATTGCCTTTGACCACTTTGTACTATCAAAAGTGCGCAAAAAAAAAAAAAAAAAAAAAAAAGTGCGCAACAGGTACTGTCTACTCACACCCCTCGGCATTGCTAGCACGAATTTATCAGACACGCACCTACCGCTGATAGTATCCCTCACGCTCAGTCTCAAGCCTGCACCCCTATAACCACTCACGGTACAACAATGTGGTCTAGATCGTGTGGAACCATGTACCATGTACCTGGCTCTTGCTAGCGGACGTGCCGGTAGGGAGGCGAGTTAAAACTGAGGCCCAGCACACTAGCTTAAGGTCTGAACATCAACGAAGCCCAGTGTCACATTCTTCTACGACCAAGTAAGTGGCTCTGAAAAGAGCCTTTGTTTTCATTTCGGCACTTGTGTTTTACTTGGCCTTGTGGTGGCTCTCGGTCTTCTTGGGCAGCAGCACGGCCTGGATGTTGGGCAGCACGCCGCCCTGCGCGATGGTGACCTTGCCCAGCAGCTTGTTGAGCTCCTCGTCGTTGCGGATGGCCAGCTGCAGGTGTCGCGGGATGATGCGCGTCTTCTTGTTGTCGCGCGCCGCGTTGCCCGCCAGCTCCAGGATCTCGGCCGTGAGGTACTCGAGCACGGCCGCCAGGTAGACCGGGGCGCCGGCGCCCACGCGCTCGGCGTAGTTGCCCTTGCGCAGCAGGCGGTGCACGCGGCCCACGGGGAACTGCAGCCCGGCGCGGGACGAGCGCGTCTTGGCCTTGGCGCGAGCCTTGCCGCCCTGCTTGCCGCGTCCAGACATAGTTACGAGTCGCTCCACCCAGTCGCCCGCCGCTACGCTCGGGAGGCCGCAAAGCCTTCTTTATAGCGTCTTCCGGGCGCGAAAATCACACGCTGCGATTGGCTGCTTTTCATTTTCGTATGCACCAATGGGACGCGGCTGTGCGCGACGCGTGTTTCCATTGGGCGAGAATGCTCTGTGATGTCACAGAGCGTTCTGACCAATCGCCGAAGACCTTTTGTACGCCTCATTTGCATACCTTCGGCTACATAAAGCTGTGCCGGCCTCGGCTCTCCTGAGTCAGTGTATCCCTGTCTCGCTCTTTTCTAGTTCCGAGATGCCCGAGCCCGCGAAGTCAGCGCCCGCCCCGAAGAAGGGCTCGAAGAAGGCGGTGACCAAGGCGCAGAAGAAGGACGGCAAGAAGCGCAAGCGCAGCCGCAAGGAGAGCTACTCGGTGTACGTGTACAAGGTGCTGAAGCAGGTGCACCCCGACACGGGCATCTCGTCCAAGGCCATGGGCATCATGAACTCGTTCGTCAACGACATCTTCGAGCGCATCGCGGGCGAGGCGTCGCGCCTGGCGCACTACAACAAGCGCTCGACCATCACGTCGCGGGAGATCCAGACGGCCGTGCGGCTGCTGCTGCCCGGGGAGCTGGCCAAGCACGCGGTGTCGGAGGGTACCAAGGCTGTCACCAAGTACACGAGCTCCAAGTGAGCGCTCCCGTGCGCGCACCCCAAAGGCTCTTTTCAGAGCCACCCAAAATTTCCAAGGAAGAGCGTTCACTTTCGCTTTTTTCGTCTTCGCCACGTACTGTGTGCGCATGCATTAGTGAGATCAGGCTTGCATCCTCTTCCCGAGTTTGAGGTGTGACTAGAGCCGTGCACAAGGGGGCACACTTTGGAAGTTTCGAACTATGTTGCATGTGACCCTTACACACTTCAGCTCTGGGACCTGTACTTCTGAGTAGTTGGGATTCGCACTCTTAATTGCAACTGTTGTCTGAGATCGGCGTCCTCGCATCCCGTTATCCCCGCCCAGCCCCACCCTCCGGCAGGCCCGGAGCTCTGCGCACTTAGACCTGCTGGGTCTAAGTGATTCAAGGCAGTGGCCCTGGCTGAGGATTTGGACTCAGTCAGTCCTAACCTAGTGTGCCCTGCTTTCCGGAGTCTCCTGTTGCTGGGACTCAGGTGGTCTTTCCGTGGTCCCTGAGAAACGGCGGAGGCGATTTCAAAAGTAAACAGCCAAGGTCAGGTGGTGGCCCGCGTCCCATGGCAAAGGACGTACAGAACAGCAGTAGGGGCGTTTATTTCTACCTGACAAAGTGAGCATCACGGACACAAGGCTGCCTAACGACTAAGCCGGAATTGCCCAGGCGGGATGCTTTTCTCAGGACTGGGGTAGCCTGATGTTCTAGGCAGGCTCTGCGGCCTAGCCCGCCCTCACTCCCTTTGCTGACTTCCAGCTCAGGCTGCCCCCAGTGTACTACTGTGGCTGCTTTGCATGCGCTGTACCCATGCCCTGGTCTCAGCAGTCACGCTGCCTGTAAAGTTACCAGCATTCTTAAAGAAGATTAAATGGCTCTTAGTGGCAATGTATTGAGTACGCTTTGATGAATAAACCCAAATATGTTGCTGGTAAGGCTGAGTATAAGTTGGGAAGTGTTTTACCAAGTTGAGGCTCGTCTGGCTTCACCGCATCCGACCTGGAGTCCCGGGTGTGAGAAGAGCCCGTCCCGGTCGGAGAAGGAGCTCGGCCTGGCTGGAGCCCCCGGGTGTGCGGGTCCTTGTGCTCCTCAGCAGCTGGGGTGAACCTGGCCAGAGGGAGATTTGTCTCCCAAGAAAAGCAGCATGAAGTTCATCCAGCAGGAAAGCTGGATTTTGTAATGGGTTAACTCACATTTTAGGCTATATGGGTGTGAATCTTGTGCTTTCTGTTGTAAATGCATACCCACCCATTGTTTTAGATTGTTTAGTAAATAGTGGCTGTTACCTGTAGTTTGCTAGATAAAACTCACAAATCCCTTTAAACAAAGACTTCTAACTCCTTGTAACCTTCAGGCTATGTAAGGCTGCCTGCAGGTACTCAGGTGCAAATTAACCAGAAACTAATAAAACAATAGCCCCAGGAAATGTAGTTTAAGTCCTGGTCCCAATCACTCTAAAAGCTTTATTTTGTGTCAGACAGTAAATTTGCTTATCAAACGCAATGTGATTCCAAGGTTTAAAACCCCTTCCTGCTTCCTGGGCTGCTGCCTTGCGTGAGAGCAGACTGGGGGGCCCTGAGCTCAGTAATAAACGGCTTTCCAAATTCCAACCTGGCTGATCTGGTTCCTATTCTGAGTGACCCATAACAGATTTTACCACAATTTTTATGAATCTTGTGCCATGGGCGATGCACCTTCAATAGCGGGCAAGTTGTAAGTGGACTGGAAGGGACAGATCAGAGGGCAAGAGGTCAGAACGTGCCTGGCAAGAGGACCAGAGGGAGGCCTGCGAAGGGCTGGCGCCTCAGTTGCAGGAAGAGCTTCGGGGAGGAGACTTGGGAGCGGGGAGCTTCCTGGCCTTGTGTTCCAGGAATGCCCCTTCCCATTGTGAGCCAGGGCCTGTTTTAAATCCTGTCAATGTGGAGGTGGGTAGGTGGGTAGAAGACTAAACTGAGCTCAATAAAACTGCCAGCATTTGCTTCGGAATAGCAGGGCATGTGTTGAGGTTTCCGAATACAAATCCATGTTAGTGGAAGCTGAAAGCTGGAGGACGGGACTCCAGCCTCTGGTGCGCCTTCAGGCCATCTGAGTACCTGGCTGGTACGAGGGCAGTGTGCAGGGCAGATGGTTTCCTAGTGATAATGAAAATGCACATTCACCGCGGACTTAGGCCATAGCCGCATCTACACCTGGCTTGTGTTCTTTGTTTCTGTCTGAGATAGCCTCGACTTTTAAATCGAAGGTGTTAGGTGCAGAAATGACAGCGCTTCGAGAGGAAATGGACTTCAAGAAACCAAACCTGGAGGCTCTGGGCATGACTTGGCATGACTGCCACAGTCACCTAGGCGTGCGACTACCCCATGGCCTGGGGTGACAGTCTCTTCCACGGTTTCCGTTCAGCTAGACTAAGCCACTCGTGTGGCTTGGAGCGTCCCACCCACACCCTCGTGCCGGATGCTGCGCCTGACTCGTCCACAGTGTGAAGTGGACCAGTACCTTCCAGCCAGCATGAAGCAACTTTTGTCCTAATCAGATTCCTTCCCCCACCCCATCAAAAAAAAATTCTTTCCCAGGGTACAGGGATCTGTTCCCGCTGCTCAGATCACACTGGCGTCTGTATGCTGCCTTCTGGGCACCCTAGCTCTGCCTGCTCCTGTCTCACAGCGTCAGATGCTGGGCTTCCCACTGTGCCTGAGTTGTTGCAGAGCATTCAGGAGCTTTCAGGAACATTCAGGAGCGCTAAGGAATGTCTGCAACATTCGGGGATATTCACAGGCATTCAGAAATATTCAGGAATGTTAAGGAACATTCAGGGAAGGTTAAGAATATTCAGGGAAGTTCAGGAATATTCAGGATCATTCAGGGATATTCAGGGAAGTTCAGGAATATTTAGGATCATTCAGGGATATTCAGAGACATTCAGGACTATTCAGGAATGTTAAGCAATGTCAGGACCATTCAGGAACATTTACAGACATTCAGAAATTTTTTTTTAGAAACATTTGAAAATGTTTGAGAACATTCAGGGACTTTCAGGGAAATGGAACATTCAAGAACTTGCTAGAACATTCAGGAGCATTCAGGAATGATGTAGAACTTTAATGGATATTCAAAACATTCGGGGCTGGGGAGATGACTAAGTGGAATAAGCGCTTCCCTGACAAGCGCAAGGGCCTGAGTTCAACTCCCAGTTCCAAAAAAAAAAAAAAAAAGAACAAAACATTCAGGAACATTCAAGAGCTTCCTAGAATATTCAGGATCATTCAGAAATATTCAAGAACATTCAGACATTCATAAACATTCAGGAATATTCAAGAACTTTCTACCACATTCAGGAATGTTCAAGAATGTTGTGGAACATTTATGGACATTCAGGAATGTTCAGGAACTTTCTAGAACTTTTGGGACCATTCATAAATGTTCAGGAATATTCAAGAACATTCGGGAACATTCACAGACATTCAGGAATGTTCAGGAACTTTCTAGAACATTCAAATAGGGACATTCAGAAGAAAGTTCATGAACTTTGTAGGAACATTCAGAAATGTTCAGGAACATTCTAAAACATTCAGGAGTATTCAGGAATGTTCTGGAATATTCATGGACATTCAGAAATGTTCAGGGACATTGAGGCAGCCTAGACAGGGGGCAGTAGAGAAGTAAATGGGATGAGTCAGGACTTGACGGCCTCAAGTTCAGCAGCTTCTTACAGAAAAACCCATACTCATTGCTAATGGCTGACAGGTGAAGTGGTCAAGGAGGGCAGGAAGGTTTTGGAAGAAGGAAATGAAGAGATGTTTCACCTCCCATTATGGCCAAAGCCTTCCAGAATGGAGAGTCCCAATTAAGGGGAGGGCAGCCTGCCCAGTGTCAGTGAGTCAGACATGTTGACAGCAGTGAGGTCAGCTTCAGAAAAATCTCGGGATTTGTCACATATGAGCGGCATCCTTGAAGAAGCAATGAAGACCTAAAGCCCCATCAGCATCTACAAGCTTCCCAACCTTCATGAGGGCAGAGGAGTGAGTGGGCAGGCCCTGGGAGCCAAGGCGACGTTCACAGCCACAGGGAGCACAGGGCAGCACACAGCTGAGCTAGCTGGGTGGTGGTGACCTCCACTCTTGAGTGACAGAGCTCCATTCTCTCAGGTGGGCAGGGGGCTTAGAACTCTGAGCTCCTCCTGGAGGATCTTTAGTCAGAGAACAGACATCCAGGGAGCCTATGCTCATGGTTCCCTCAGTGCCCTCACTTTGAAGTGCAAAGCACAAATGTGGGAAAAGCGTTTACCACTCCCCCACTCCGCTATGTGCACACAACATTGAATACACGGAGCCAGGCCCGGTGCCGGTCACCTAGAGCCAGGAGAACCTCAGGAGGTGAGAGCACATTCCCAGCTGTGTCTTCCACTTTAAGCCACGAGTTCTAGGCCACCAACACTGCTGAGTGATGACTCTGAGTCCAGGGGTTCCCACACCCCCTTGGGTTCAGTAACCTGCTAGGAGACTCACAGATCCCAGGCCAAGGGCTGCACTTTTGATGGCACCTTTATCAGAAGGGAAGCAAATAAAGAACAACCAAAGGGGACCCATAGCGCAAGGCCAGCCCAGTTCATGTGTCCTTGGGGCAAGCAGAACCGGTCTAGTCCCGTCCCGTGTGAGCCGCCAGTGGACCTACTGGCCAGGACCTGGACCGCCCAGGCTCTTCAGAGCCCTCAAGACAGGAGCCTCAAGGCTCGCCAGCCTGTCATCCATTTTTCATACAGCATCAGGTGGGAACTCAGGGGCTTTGACAGAAACATTTCTCAACCTGGGGATCCTGATGATTCAGAGCTTTCAGAACTATGCAGAAAGGCCACATTCCTTACTGTATGAAAAGATTAGAAAATATCCTTATGTGTTACTACAGAGAATGTTCATGTTTAGAGTGGAAAGTCATGGAAAGAGGGGACAAGACAAAGAGTGGGCCGAGTGGCAAACAGGATGCTCAGGCCTGCTCGTTCCGGTCTTCCCAATGACAAGTAGGTTCCCTTTCTCCAGGAGTAGGGATGGAGACCCTCACTACTTGCTTCATGGGTGAAAAACGGAAGTCCCTGAGTCCTTCTCTTTCTGAAACTATTCAGTTCAAAATATTCAATTTGTCAAAGCTCCTATTTTATGGTAACCTGTCATCACCATTATGCAGAGCTGTAGAAGTGAGTCTTTTAATTTATTTTCTTACTTATTCCTGAGACAAGGTCTCACCATGTAATCCAGGCTAGCCCTGAACTTGCTACCAGCCCAAGGTGGCCCTGAACTCCCAGTGATCCTCCTGCCTCAGCCTCTTGGGATTACAGATTGTGCCACCATGCCAGCAAAGTAAATCTTTCAAGGGTATTGTTGAGGTTCAAGAAATGCTACTCCAAAGTAGGGTGCCTTGGTATGCTGAATCTTTGGTAAGACCCCAGAAGCAGTCTCTCTCTGGCCTTCCTGTCTGCTGATCTCTTTCTGTACCAAAGGAGGCTACACAAACTGCCTATTCCACCCCACCCTGCTCCTTTTTGTGTCAGAGCTGGGATAAGGGATTCTCTGGCCTCTGTGATGGTAGATCCCAAAACGCTACTTCTGCACCCCCTGGCCGGAGCGGAAGGAATGTCCTAAAGAGAGGCCAGGTATCTGGGACAGAAATCCTGCTTCCCTTGGCTCTGTTAGCACCAGGCCA
This sequence comes from Octodon degus, assembly GCF_000260255.1. Classification (NCBI taxonomy): domain Eukaryota; kingdom Metazoa; phylum Chordata; class Mammalia; order Rodentia; family Octodontidae; genus Octodon; species Octodon degus. The sequence continues at coordinate 19,780,720 of NW_004524599.1, forward strand.
TGCCCTGTTCTTCAATTCCATGACACTGCTGACCTTTCAGCAAGCTCCAACAAAACCTGGACAGCTTCCCTGAGTCTTTGAGTTTCCATATTTGAAGACTCTGTGTCACATAAAACACTGATGAAATCAATCTTTTCTGGGCTTCTTCTGAGATAGTTGTCTTTTATTAGAAGAGTATTGGCGGGCTGGTGGGATGGCTCAGTGGTGTAAAGTTCCTACTTAGAACAAGCTTAGCAAGCACAGGGACCGGGGTTCAATTCCCCAGCACCACATGCCAGCCAGCCCCGCCCCCTGGTGGACTGAGCTGGAAACACACACACATAAATAATAAATAAGAATTAAAAAAAAAAATAGTTAAAAAAAAAAGAAGAGTATTGGCTATGACTCTTAAGCGGGTCAGGTACCACGCCTTATCCCTACAATCTGAATCTTTCTGCTTCAATTATTCTTTTTTTTTTTTCTGGGAAAAAATATATGTATTTAGAATTAGGTAGCTGGAGTCAGTTTAGATGATCCCGGTTTTGTTGGCAACATCCAGTGCAACATAATCGGGAGCCAGTCAAACCTCTGCCTTCTTCTCTCCATCAGGCCTGATTAGGGCACTGACCTTGGCAACATCAATGTCATAGAGCTTCTTTACAGCTTGTTTGATTTGGTGCTTCTTGGCTCTGACATCCACAATGACCACGAGTGCGTTGGTGTCCTCGCCCTTTCTCACGGCTGACTGTGATCGGGGAGCCTGACGTCGGCACAGTGGTCAGGCTTGCTTCTCCTGGGGGCGCTCTTCGGAGGGTATCTGGGCTGCCTCCGGAGCTGCAGCCTTTTAGGATGACAGAAGGTAGGTGACATTTGTATCTTCTTTCTGCGGCTGTGGACGCCTTTCAGCACTGCCTTCTTGGCCTTCAGAGCTTTGCTTTAGCTTCCGCTTTGGGAAAGGCAGGGGCTTCCTTCTTCAACTTTGGTGCCATCTTGGTAAAAAGCTCCAATTATTATTTTTTTTTTTTTTGGAGGGGGGAAGCTCCAATTATTCTTAACTGCAACATAATTACATCAAAATTCTAAGAGGTTTTCATATATTTTTCCTTAAACTTGAAATACGGCATACAATTTATAAGTTTTCAACGTAAACAAAATAATTGTTCTCAGCAGTTAGTACAATAATATTTCTTCCATATCCACATATTTTTATTTGACTTGATCTTATTAAAGAAATTAGACTGGGTTGATTAACCAGAATCAATCTTCCTTACCAAAAAAATATTCTAAATATAACAGATGTTTAAGACCACACTAGCAGGCTGGGTGTGCTCACGCACGCCTGTAATCCTTGCACTCCTGAGGCTGAGGCAGAGCAAATCCCTGAATTTCAGGCCATACTGGGCCACACAGTGAGTTCAAAGTCAGCCTGAATTACAGAGTGAGACCCTGCCTCGAACTCATTCCTCCGCACACAGAAAGCACTTAAGCAGAGGTGCAGCTTAGTTGTAGCAGCAGTGGAGGACAGGGACTTGAGTTAGACAGACCCCGGTGGCTCAGCCCCTGGCATCGTGTCCCCTGACATGCTATACCGCAGTGGGAAACAGTGATGATAATTCCTGCCAGCACAGCGAGTATAAAAAAAAAAAAAACCTTTCTAGGAAAATGTAATGTTTCATTTTGTTTTGTGTGTTTCACATTGAAAAGGTCCTGTTCTTAATCAAGCACCTTGAAGTCTACACGCTTCTCCGTGATAAAGCATTTTAATTCTAGGCTATCCTCAGAAGGTAGATTATCTAGTTTTTATTTATAATAGAAAAACAAGGGTGGGCCAAATAGTTCAGCGGATTAAAACGCCTGCAAGCAGGCGCAGGGGCCGGGGTTTAATCCCTGGGCCTGCAGAGCTGCCCTGCCCCTGGGGTGCGCTGAGACAGCAACTGAGACTGGGTGTGGTGGCTCGTCTGTAGTCTGTAATCCCAGCTCTTCGGAGGCTGTAATGTAAACAGGGGGGTCACTAGGAGTCTGATCTAGTAGTGAGAACCTGAATGCCCTGTAGACCCTTCCCTAAAAAAAAAAAAAAAAAACCAATGAGAAAACACTTGATGGCTAAATACTAGAGATTTGTTAAAATGGATCGTAAAAATCTTTATGATGGCATATTAAGGAAACATTTAAAATTTTCCCTGATGCAAATTTCCCACATTTTTAGCTGCAGGCATAGATTTCCTTTGACAAGGAAATTTGTTACACATATAGGAGAATTTTAGTGATAATTCTTAAGGTTAAAAAAATGTATTTCATCAGCACAAAAAATTTAGAGGTAGGGCCGGCCAGATAGCTCAGCGGACAAAGCGACTGTTTTGGGTTTGTTTTTGTTTTGTTCTGTTTTTTTGGCAGAACCAGTGATTGTTATGCAAAGCTCAGGTAACAGGGTTTGATCCCCGACACCACATGCCTTGCCGGCCCTGCGGGCCCTGCCCCAGGGCGTGCTGAGATGGTGATTGAGAGTGGGCATGGGTAGTGCTTGCCTATAATCCCAGTGCTTGGGAGGCTGAAAATAGGATCAGAGTCCCATCTGCGTAGTGAGACCCCATAGACCTTGTACTAAATAATTTTTTTTTTTTTTTTTGAGGCTGAAGGTAAAACTGTATTGGAAAGGAAAGCTTCTGTCGGAGAGGGACAGGAGGGGTTCCCGAGCGGGTTGCCCCTACTAAATACATTTTTAAAAAACAGGTAAAGATGTATCTGATTAGTGAATTGAAGATTAAAATGTATTATGAATAATTCTTACAGGACAAACCAGCAAAAATTACGATTTTTTTTCAAGAGAGGGTGTTGACAGGCTGGTCTTGAATTTGCCATGTAGCCCAAACTTGAGTGGTCCTCCTCTCTCAGCCCCATGAGCCCTAGGGTTAAAAGTGTGTCCCACCACGCTCTGCAAGAGGATATTTTTGAAAGTTTCTATACTCGCATTCATACCCAAAATATGTGCACAAGCCAAAGAGGGAAGCTTACTTTCAGACTCATGCACGTGGTCAAAAATCAAAGGTCCATAAATACACGTTTTCAATAAACGTCGATTTAATGCAAGACAACACTACTAAAATAGCTTAGATGTTTGGTCAGCTGGCGCCTTACATATAAGATCTCTCTCAGTTTGGCTTTGACTAATGTGTGCCTAATATTTGCCGAGCATCCTTGATATGACACGTATGCACACGTTAGTAAAATCATCAGACCAAATTAAGAGATTACAAGAGTACAGGTCCCAAGCATAGCGAAGTACCGAAGTGGAAAACACAAATTCAACTTCAGGTCCCCACGATCAAGGACACGCGGGGAACGGTTAAAATGCGGTTAAAAACCACAGAACAGTGGCGGGGTCGAGGGACACGCGGGCCCTGGCGTCACCCCGCGCGGAGGCCACTCCGGCGCGGGCGGCGGCCGTGGGAGCCCAGCTCTGCCTCTGCGGGTCTCGATTCGAGGCCCCACCGCGGCCCCGCTTCGCGCCGCGGTGCTCACTCAGGTCCGCAGGCCCGAGGGGCGGGGCCCAGCGAGCGGCGCGCGGGCCGGAAGTGGCGAGGCGTCGCAGGGCCCGCCCCCCGCTCCACGGGCGCGCCTCGGGGCGGAGGGGAAGGAGGTGAGAACGGAGGTCGCCCGGCCTGCGCCGCGCTGGACCCTGCAGCTCCGCGGGCGCGGACATCTGCGGAGCCCCCTCCCTCGCGCCCGCGCCGCGTTCGCCGCACTCGGCCCCGCCGCTCTGGGTCGCGAGCCGGTGCCGCCCGCCCGCCCGCTGTCGCCCTTTCCGGGTCGCCCGGGAGGCGCTGCGCGTGCTTCTGTGCCGGGCAGGGAGGGAGGTTGGTGATCGCGTAAGAGCCTTGCCTGCTCGTGGTAAGCTTCCCTTGGCTTATTGAATAGTTTTGACGCTCCCTCGATTATTAGGGAAAAAGAGACAGCGTAGTTCAGGTAATGTAAATACTTCCTTTGGGCGTGTACAGTAGCAGAGGCCGGAACAACAGCATTTTGGGAGGCTGAGGCGGAAGGATTGCAGATTTGACCCCAGCCTGAGCCCTTTAGTGACGTGCAGAGACAGTCTGAAAATGTTAAAACTGGGCTGGGGATGGACCCCCAGAGGGCTCGGGGTTCTAACCCGAGGCCCACAGAATGCAGATACGAAAGCTTTTATAGCTTCTCTTAAAATCTTTGTTGGTACCCTTAGGGTGTACTGATGGCGTGCGCAGGAAGTTGTAGCCAGTGTGCCTTTTTCCCTTTTCCCTCTGCTCCTTGTAATCTTTATGCGCTCCCTTTATAAAACTGGCTTTTAATACTTGGATATTTGTTTTAGAAATTCGACTTGTGCTCATATGCTGATAAAATGAAACCATTCTAGTGGATGTAACAACTTCTTTGATCCTGTCAAAAAAGTCCTGCCCAAGGACTATTTTTTGAAAAAATGGGACTATTAAAATTACTTCTAAAATAAAATTACTTCTATCTAAATTATTTTGGGGATTTCTCTAATGACCACAGACCACACGTTATAGTCGTCTCCCCATCTTATAAAAGAAGACATATTTAATGTTCATAATTAGCTATATGTAATTTTAATTGTGTTGCACAATACATGCGAGAAGAGAAAAAATTGTTAAAAAGGAAACTATTCATAAGTTAACCAGATAGAACGTTAATATAAATGTTTACCAGTTAGCTTTATTTTTCAGACAGGGACAGGTTATTGTTTCACTCAGGCTGGCCTTGAACTCACTGTGTAGTCTAGTCTGGCCTCACTGCGAATCCTCTTGCCTCAGCCTCCTGAGTGCTGGGATTACAGCCATGCATCACCATCCGCATTCTACTTTGAAAGAACAGCCAGGAGGGTGCACAGCGTGGTGCCAGTGCTGGGGAGGCTGAGGCTGGAGAATCTCTGGAAGTTCAAGGCCAAGATGCTTTCTCAAAAAAAAAAAAAAAAGTTATATTCATAATAAACAGCCTAAAACCGGTGAAAGTGCGCCAGCACAGCTGGTTTTGCGCTTAGGTTGTTTGGCTTCACTCACAGCAGGCCTGTTAGGGGAGGGACAAGGGCCATGGAATCTTGTCAGGATCCTCTGGGTGGGTGAGAACTAAAGAAAGGGGCTCGTTTTGATTAACATAATAAACAAGACTTCATCACTGATGGGTCCAGTTTTCTCATGCTGGTTTACATGCCCTTGTGCCAAGTACAGGTGAGAAGCGGCAGAACCACGGTAAGAAAGATGGGCAAGTGCAGGATCCGGGTGACAGCCACGCGCTGGGAAGGGGCCTGGACTTCTTCCCTGAAGATCAACAAAACGAGAATTATTTATTAAAGACGGAATCAAATGATGCCACTGTGGCTAAAATTCCTCTATGTCCTTCATACTTTTCTTTAGCTGCTCACGTTTTAAAACTGACTCCTTGAATTTTACTTTTTTATGGTAGTTTTTTTTTTCTTTTACTATACTTTAGGAAGCAATATCTAAAGGTGAGCTTTCCCACCAGCTCCAGGTAACAGCGTGGCACTCCAGACGCACAAATCTGGCATTTTGTGATGCCAAGAGCAGTGGTGAGCACCAAGCCTGCACGGGGAGCTGCAGCACAGAGGCCCCTGGGGGTGCAGGGCCGCGAGAGCGAGCGCCACAGGTGGACTTTGTCTAAGAAAATGACAGTGCTCAGGAGGTGGCTTCATCATTCTTGCTGACTTTCATTTTCATTAAATATCTTGTCCACAATTTCCTGTTTATGTTATAAACCAAATGTCGTGTTAGGAATTTCTTCCATTAAGTGTAAATACTCAGCAAGAATGGTTCTGATAGCATCCCCGTGGAGGTAAGGTTCTAACGTGCGCTGAGAAGGAAAATCCCCGGCCTTTGGCTGCCTTCACCTGCTTGCCGCGACAGGCACCTCCGGCCGGCTGGCGTCCCTCTTGCCCTCACTGCCGGTTCCGGGGGCCCTTCCCTGTGATCCGGCGGTCGTCAAAAGTGCTTTCAGCGCACGTGCTCAGCAGTCCTTCAGGGCCGTTTTTACAGGGTGCAAATGCTCTTCAGTGCTTTCCACAAAATAACTCAGCCGTGTAAAGCGCCCGCCCGCCTGCCTGCGCAATCACTGGGGCTGGTTCCAGACCCCGCAGGCACCACATGCTGTGCAGCCCCACCCCCAGGGTGGGCTGAGCTGGCCCCAAAATCAACAAATGAATAATTTACACACAAAAGTGGGTTGTGCTCAATCACTCATTTTAAGCTACTGTACACAGGAATGAAAAGGTTACAGAAAACGCCACAGCAGCAGTGCCTGAAGAAAGGACAAAGGGAATCTTAAGCAGGTAAAGGGTGAAGGATCTAAGAGGAAACGTTTTGTTGAAAGCGCATCAGTAGACACGGATCACCAGGAGCTTGTGGTGAATTTTTTTTTTTCTCCCAATGCCTGCAGGGCAGGTTTGGCTGGCTGGAGTGTTGTGGGGATTGAACCACAGCAACCTGAGCCTGACTGCTTTGTTGAAGCAGCCACTTAAAGAACTGAGCTAAGGGGTAGGCCCCGTGCAGTGAATTTTTGGAAATGTAAGATTTTTGAATAGTAATCATCTTTTATTTGCTTTTATCTTTTTGAGATAAGATCTCACTGTGCAGTTCAAGCTGGTCGTGACCTCATTTACAGCCCAGGGCGACCTCAGACTCAGCTCTCTGCCTTAACCCCTAAAGTGCTAGGATTACAGGCGTGTGCAAGCACACCTGGCCAGCTTGTTTAAAAACCTGCAGATAGGTTTACATGGAAAATGATGGGTATTTAGCTGCCTCAGTATTTTTTTTTTTTTTTTTTTTTTGGCCAGACACACTTTCCTGCTGTATTTATGCTGCACTCTCCAGCTACAGTGGGCAGTCAGGAGGATGTCTTCGCCAGGGCAGGGCAGCCGCAGGACAGGGACAGCCCACGGGGCTGAGGGGCGCGAGGACGGGAGGCGGCCCGCGGGGTCCCTGGCCACAGTGTGCTCCTCTCATCATCTGGCGTAGCGCTTGATGTAGTCGTCCACTTTGTTCCGGAAGTCCTCCTTGTCCCGCAAGTGATGTTCTGCAGCTTCGATATTCAGTGGATCATCAAAATTCAAAAGATCAGTGAATAAAGAGTTCAACCCCCAAACAACATCCTTCAGCATTCTCGTGGGAGCCCAGCCAGTGCCATCGATCGAGTGTTCTCTCAGTAAGCTGAGACAGATCTCCCCTGTCTCTGTGATGTTGGGATGCCAGATCCTGGTCAAGCACTTCACTTTGGGAGGCACCATGTTGTATGCATCAGGAACTTCAGTTTCAAACTGAAATTTTCCACCCTGGTAGTAACCCTCATCTGGGGTTACGGTTAGCTGAAAGCAGTGTAGCTTGTTTGGATCAGGAAAATGCACTTTACATGTACAAGGTAAATTAGCTTCAAGTTCTGCAACCTCTTTAACTAGCAACTTGTCTCTCACAGACACCCTTCGCGTGGAGTCAGTCGAGGCGGCTGGCGTCCGGGACCCTTTGAGACCATCATCCCGCTTTGCCAGTGTTAGCATTACTGCCGACTTAGCTGGGCACCCCGAGACAGCGAGGCGGGCTGGCGCCCAACACCGTGCCCCGCCAGGCGGCGGCGAGACGCCCTGCCTCAGTATTGATTATTTTTGGGACTCTAAATTTTAGAAAAATACTTTACTTCCTGTATTAGGAGTAGTTCAGAGTGACTGGACAGCACGGTGGTGCACACCTCTAACCTCAGGAACCAGATGAGGGTAGAGAACGTGTGTGTGTGTGTGTGTGTGTGTGTGTGTGTGGCACAGCAATTGGCCCCGTCCCTCCAGACACAAGAAAACACAGTGGGTATTGTGTGAAATCCTAAGTCTCATGACTTCTAGGAATGTAGACATTAGCCGGACTCATTGCCCTTGCTTGAAACAAGTCTAGTTTTTTCACAGTTCTGTAATTAATATGTGCGCCGCCCTTGAGACACGGGCACCCTCGGGCAGCTGCCACTGAAGATGTCTGCCCTGAACCCGTGTGCACCCGCTTCTCATCTGCAGGACACTTCTCCCTGCTTCGCTCGTGCAGCAGGGTCTAGACTCACGTACACAGGCCCTAAGCATTTGTATTCAGTCTTTTGTACCAAGGGAGTTGGTGCCAGGAAGGGTATGTGGAGCCAGGCACCGAGCGAGCCAGGCCCACAGGAGCAGAACGAGCAGAGGGTTCAGGAGGCCACAGCAGTGAGGGGTGATCGCCCCCCGGGGCGGTAGGGAGGCACTGAGCCGGACAGTGCCCTTACCTTGTTTTTTGTATTTAGTACAAGGTCTACAGGGTCTCACTACAAAGATCAGACTCGTAGTGACCCTGTCCTGTTCTCAGCTTCCCAAGCACTGGGATTACAGGCTCGCACCACCACACCCAGTCTCAGTCACCATTGCAGCGCTGCAGGCAGGCCAGGGTCGAGCCCCTCACCCCGTGGCTGCCTAAGCAGGCACTTATGTCTGCTGAGTTCTCTGGCTGGCCCTGCGCTTATATTTTGAGTCTAATGGAATTGTGAGAAAGGAGAAAGATAGCTGTGACTCTGGTGTAATTTTTAATAACAGCTGGGAGGATGAATATAAGGATTTTTTTGTTTGTTTATTTTATTTTGTTTAGGAGTTCTTGATTGGACTCGGAGATCCATGTGAGAAGTTGTGATGTGCAGAGGATTTCGAGGCCTTTGGGCATTAAGTATAAAGCAAGGAGCAGTAAAGTCAGCCTGTGCTAAGGGACCAGTGGCCGGCACAGAGCCCCAGGTAGGACCCTGACCACCTGTTGGAGCCTCTCCTGTCTGCTCCTTGCCCTGCCTGCTGCCTGCTGCCTGCTGCCTGCTGCCGCACAACCCCCCTCAGGGTGCTCTGAGGCCCCTCTGGGTTCCCAGCACATTGTGTGCGAGCTTATTTGCTTTCACTCAGAACTGAGGTGCCTGCAGATCTGGGTGGAGGCCTCCCCCCACCCCCGGGCCCCAAAGGGCTTCAGCCAGTGCCCCCTTCTCCCTCTCCACTACTCCCTTCCTTGCTCACCCCCACCCCATTTGGCCTCCCCACCTCCACTAGCTCAGAGAGAGGCCCAGCTTTTCCTAGTCAGATCACCCAGGAGGTTTCCTGGTCACCGGGGCCCAAGGAAGCCTCTGCACCCCTAGCATTCTTGGTCATCAGTAGGGTGGAGAGGGCTACAGCCCCCCACAAGGCCCCACTCCCGCTCGCTGTATCCCCCTCCACTCCACACATCCGAGCCACCCTCCCCAATCCCACAGGACACATCCCTTTGGGCTTTCCTAAGGCTGTACTTTCTGCTCCGGCCAGACCTCCCTCGTGGGAGATTGTCTCAGTTCTGCTACAGCCGGGAAAAAGATAGCACACGCTGCTAATCTTATGAGGACAGCCTGGCTACCAGGAGCATTTTACATAAAGATTAAAACCCCAGTGCTGCACACAAGTGGACAGGAAGATCCTTTCTGGCCCCATACGAGACCCTTTCCCCTGGGTGCATCACTCCTGAACAACCATGGCCTGTGCTGGCTGGCATGGTCTTCCTGGTCCCTCCTCTGACCCAAATTCCAGAAGGGGCTGCCGAATGCCCTGCTCTGTCCCATCTGACTGGCCCTTTCAACACTTCCTTGGTCTTAAATCTTTCTTGCTTCAAGCTTCCGGGTACTTCTCACATGGACAGAGGACATCCTTGTCCTGGGCCCTCTGAGACCCAGGGCTCCCTTCAGTGGTCCAGTTATCTTCCTTCTTGCCCTCTGTCTGCTAGAGTGGACCCTACACACCCTCTGTACTGTGTGTTCTGTGGATCTGACTCAATCCTGTGGTCTCACATCTGGTCCTTTGCCTCAGAAGGCGTCCCTTCTCCCACTTGCCCTAGCCCTCCCTAGCTTCCCCTGTGCCTCTGCCCGCGGAGCAGGTGAGCCACCCAGCTGCAGCGCTCTGCAGCCACTATGTAACCACTCCCATTCCCTGTAAGGTCCAGGTCCTCACCACTCTCCCCATCCCAATATGAAAGAGGATTCCCATGCCCTCGCGTCAATATCCAACAGATAGGGACTCCTCTCCTCCTAGGGACCTGCCCCGTGTAGCAGCCTAGGAAGAGCAGCTGGGCATCTCGCAGGGCACAGCCTCACAGTCTATGGCTGATTTCCATCTGTGGGCATGTGGCAGAGCCTACCCATGGCCTGATAAGCCCCAACCCGTGCAGTTTCTTAGCCTGTCTGCTTGGGCTCGCCACCAGGACTCTTGCCTCCCAGCAGCACAGTCATGTGGCTCTGCAGACCATGTCAATTATCAGGTGCCCATCAGGCCTGGCAGCCTGGCACCTTCCTGCCCTCCCCCAGGTGCTCACTACTCAGTAAATACTCGGGAGTTTCCAGGGTTGCCATGTCTCGTGGGACCACACACCCAAGGGACACTTGTCACCTCGCTCCCCCAGCCTGCCTCCTGCTGCTCACCTTTCACCATTCTTCTGGATGGCTTCTGATAGCCCCAAAGTTTCCTGCAGTGCAAAACTGGACAAGAGTTGCCTGCCAGATACCCATTTCCTGGGCTTTTCCACCCTGTGATAGCCTTTGCCCTGTTGGCTACTCTGGGGTCTGGGATAGTGCAGACAAAAAATTTAAGCCCCTCTTAATCATCCACATCCATTTTTGTTTCCTCAGCCAGAGCGTTTTCTTCCTCTGCAGGACCGCTGCCTCTTCCGGCTTCCCCCCAGCTGGACTGGTACCTGCAGGCTAATCCTTTCACTCCCAAGACAGACATTAGAGCCTGCTGTTGCCTAGAGCCTGAGTTCTGACAACATAGGGCCATGTAACTAGGCCCCCTGCCTGTCGTTCTTGACATCTCTGCCACCATGGGAACAGGATAGCAGGTTTAACAACCTCCCTGTCATACTATCAGGCTGTATCCCGGAGGCCTCTCCCAGAGTCTTGAAAAAATAGCTAAGCCTACTGTTGCCCGCAGACACAAATAGACTCCCTGGCAGCAGTTACCCTCTGAAACCCCGGAAGTCTAGATCTCCTCACAGCTGAAAAGGGTGGTTTCTGCTCCTTCCTAGGAGAAAAGTGTTGGCGTTCACACCAAGCAATCAGGTGTAGGGTCAGAAACAGCCAAAAGACAGCAAAAGCTTCAGAAATTAGACAGCAACCCGGTCAGGAGCAGAAAGCCAGTTTAGAGCCTGAGGACTGAGGTGTAAGGTGGCATCTGTCCTGCTCAGTTTCTCTTGTTAACAACCTTCACTGCGAGGTCGCCGGTTTGAGCCCCTGACCCGACTCTTTTGGGCCGAGGAGATGGCTCAGTCGAAGAAGCGCTTCCCTGGCAAGCGCAAGGACCTGAGTTCAATCCCTGGTTCCACCAAAAAACAAAAACCTTCACGTGTCAATTGAGAAGCAGGTGCTTTATCCCAGGAGAGTGAAGCAGAATTCCATCAATAACAGGACTCTTATTGAAGTTTGCAACAAGTCATAGGCTACCCTTGGAGTCCATCATTTATTTGTGCCTTCTAATGAAAGCATTTTTAAAGTTTTACTTAAACTTTTAAGAGCGAGCCATTTCATAATTAGATTAAAATCAGAATGGAGTGAAACTGAAGCAGGCGTGGCTGGCGCACATCCCTAATGAAAGCACTCTGGAGGCTGAGGCAGGTCTGGGAGTTGGAGGCCAGCCTGGGCTAGAATCAGTTCAACTCCAATCGGAACTAGATAGCAAGATCCTGTCTCAAAGTGTGCCTAAATAAACTAAGTACAGGAACAGAAACTGGTGAGTTTTTCAAGGGCTTTGCATTTTTCAATTACATATTTTTAAAGAGCACCAGAAAGTATTGACCTATTCTGATGTCCTTAGTTTTATTGCAAGGAAAGTGACGTGGTTAGAAATAGGCAGAAAGCAAAGACTGTTTTGACCGAGAAGAGATTATAGCTGCAGGCTGGCCCCAGTTCTGCCCATTTTCCTGCCTCGGGCTCAAGTCCTGGGTTTACAGGGATGCACCATTACACCTGGCTTAGAAATTTACCCCTGGAACTTAAACTCAGACTGGGAAAATGACTCTCAATTATCAGCTCTTTGCTATCCGAAGACTGGGAGAGTTACCGCCTATAACCAAAAGGTGCAACTCATAGTTCAGCACAGCAACTTTCAGTGACGACGTTGTTGGCTCTGAAAAGAGCCTTTTTGGTTCCGGAGGCGGCCGACAGCCCTCACTTGCCCTTGGCCTTGTGGTGGCTCTCGGTCTTCTTGGGCAGCAGCACGGCCTGGATGTTGGGCAGCACGCCGCCCTGCGCGATGGTGACCTTGCCCAGCAGCTTGTTGAGCTCCTCGTCGTTGCGGATGGCCAGCTGCA
>NW_004524599.1:19793835-19802053 GCF_000260255.1 Octodon degus
ACATCTTCGAGCGCATCGCGGGCGAGGCGTCGCGCCTGGCGCACTACAACAAGCGCTCGACCATCACGTCGCGGGAGATCCAGACGGCCGTGCGGCTGCTGCTGCCCGGGGAGCTGGCCAAGCACGCGGTGTCGGAGGGCACCAAGGCCGTCACCAAGTACACGAGCTCCAAGTGAGCGCTCCCGTGCGCGCACCCCAAAGGCTCTTTTCAGAGCCACCCACTTTTTCCAAAGAGAACTGGCACTTAGCAGTTTGAATAAGGTGATGCCCACAAAAAGCCACTAGGAAGTTTAAACTGAGTGTGTGCTATAGCATTCTAAATAGGTCCACAATTGAATAACAGTGGAAAGAGTCCCTTGTAGAGCGCTGAGCTCCACCCCTCATTTTTGTTTCCTTTCTAAAGCCTTTCAGTGCCGTGGACTTCGTCCACAGTAGTTGCAGCGTTTTGACGTCATCCTGCGGATCCTGCGGGGTGCTGGTCATGTGAGCGCTCTTGGCCACTCGGGAGCGCAGGCAGCTTGAAAATTGGCCGCTGGTTGATCTTTCGGGGTTGGGGCACGCTGGCGCCTTGGGTGATTGCGGATCAGCGTGCTGCTCCACCCATTTTTTTTTTTTTTAAATTTTTAAAAATTTATGTGTGTGTGTGTGGCCAGCTCAGCCCACCAGGGGGCGGGGCTGGCTGGCATGTGCTGGGGGATTGAACCGCGGTCCCTGTGTTTGCTAAGCTTGTTCTAAATAGGTGCTTTAGACCACTGAGCCATCTCATCAGCCCTCCGCACATTTTCTTCCAGAGTGGCACTGTGCTATGCGCTAGAGATCAGTTTCAACTTCCTGATTTCCCTGCGTCCTGCGCCGACCTTGCTCTGGTCACTTTCAAAAAGGGAGAATAATGCGCCGGGAAAGTCGCCCTCCAGGGTCACCACCCCTTAAGTCAGAAAATCAAGCGGCATCTCCGTTCTAATTCCTCAGAAAATGCATGTATCAGACCATGCTGATCTTTGGTAGAAATCAGGAAGAGAATACTTCCATCCAGAGGCTACTTCGTTTTTGTTTTTCTCTGAAGGTGTTTGATTATACCTTTTATGTAGTTAGGGCCCTCCCTGACCCCACAGCTGGCGCCTGGGTGTGGCCCTGACTGCACCCACCCGGCAGGTACCTACCGCGGGCCGCCCCGCACCCCTGCAGTGGCCGAGCTCCACAAACCTGAGTCTCAGGAGCGTCGGACACCACGGGATTTATAAAAAGGAGCAAATCTGAAATACAAGTAAGTCCTGCGATGTCTAAGTACAAGCAAGTAGCATGTGTGTGATCATAAAAAGTTCTTCGAAGGGACAGGTTAATGCTCGCTTTAACAGTGGGAAGCGTATTTTTCTGGTAATGAAAGCAGGGCAAGGGAATGGGGAAAAGCCCAGAGGAAATTAGAAATGAGACGCCTTGGGGTCAGAAGTGCGGGCCGGGTGTCCGATGAAGTTCACTTTATGCTTTAAATGTGCATTACACACATTTCCTTCATACATCAAACTGCACAGCCCCTTTGTATAAGCACAAATTCTAAGCATGATCTGGTTGTATGAAGAAAAGGCACGAATGAGAGCTCCAAGCCTAACAGCGCCTCTCTAGGTAAGGGAAGTTTCTCTGAGAGAGAATGAGAAAGGCAGGCCATTGTGCAGGACGGAGAGCCTGGAGTGGTGGTTTGAAAATGTCACCCCAACCTGGGTAGTGAGGCAGGGGGACACGACTGAGCTTACTGGAGCATTTTAGGGTGTTTAAGCCTCAAATATTTGAAAATGTGCTGGGAGGTAGCTGGGTGCAAAGCTTAATTCTGGGCTTCATTCCGGGCACTGGGAAGCAAGGGGGTGGCAGAGCTTGCCGTTTCAGAAGGCTCAACGTGTTGGTTAAAACGCGCAGTCAGCAGCCGGTCTCCAGGACATGTGACCCTGCTCCCCACGCAGCGCAGTTACTCAGACGCTCTTCCTCCTAATTCTTTCCGGGTATAAACTGAGTCACCCTCCAAAGCCTGTGGCCTCTCACTCCTTGGACCTTCCTTGAAAACGTGGCCGGGCCGAGCGGGATCCTCCGGCTTCCAGCGCACTGAGGGCCTGCTTCGCCTTCGGCAGCTCTTTGTGACAGCCCTCTGGCGGTCATGTGTGTGCAGGTGTGTGTTGTTTTTGTGTGACCTATGTGTGCATCCCCCAATTTTGAGGGGACTTCCCACTTTCCTATTTGTGCATCCTCCCCCACATCTCACCTAGCAACACTAGGAGAGCAAATTCACTGTACACACATACACACACACACATGCACACACACGTTAATTTTAAAATATTTTACATGGTGACCTTCACGACACAGGTGACACTGATAATCTCCATTTAGGCAGATAGTCAGTGGCAGATTCTGTTATTGATTCCCCCCCAAATTTAGAGAACCAGCAGATAAAATCTAGAACAAAAAGAGAACTTAGGGGGATTAATAAGCAGATGCTCTGGGGCAGGATAAAGATCACAGTGGCAACTGTATGTGGCCAGGACATGTCGCAGAGACAGACACAGCACGTCTGTGAATGATTTTGCTGTCAGAAATCATTTGTGTGACTTGCAATTATCCGCAGGGATGGTGTCTTTAAGAATATAGCGACAAATGGGACAGGAGTGGCTAAAATTTATGTGCCAGTGCAAAAGAAGCAAGCGGCAATTATTCACGGCCACTCTGTAAAGGACTTATTATCACCTCATTACTCCTCATTTTTTAGAAAGTCAAAAATTTGAAACAGATAGAATCAAATAGGAGCTCAAAGGTAGATTGTTATGAGATTTTTGCATCTTGGTCAAGCAAACATCTAACCTTCATTTTAGCAAAATGTCTTGATTTTATTCCATTGCTGATCAATCAGATTTGGCAATCAATTGGGAATTGCTGATCAATCAAACTTTGGAATTCAAACTAGGATATTACTTAAGAGTCTCCACAGTACCTTTTCTGTGATTCAGGAAAAAAAATAACCAGTGCTCACCAGTCAAAGCAGAGGTTTATTTGGGCCCATGTTTCTTCCAGGGCTCAGTCTATAGTGGGCTGAATCCAGGGGCACCGCAGCACCCCACGATCTAATCACCTTCTGCACACTTGGGGCTTGGGGAAGATATTTTAGGTCTAAACCATAACACAGTGGAATGTATGCCCAGTAACTTCCAGAATTTGCCCCAGATACTTTGGGTCACTATTTTTTCCCTAAAGTATAAGGTGTAGAATAGCGAGGAACACACAGGAACATAGAAACGGGCAGGATTGTGATCGAGGGCACTTGGCCAGCCTACACTGTTGCCGGGATAAGCGGTCGCCGCCCACTCCTTGGAAACCGCGCGGGCAGCGCAGATGGTCAGCCAGCGGGCCGGAGCTCAGCTCTGAGCCCGCGCTTTCCAGGTGCCTTGTGCCGTGCCGCCCTCCACCTATGACATCAGGCCAGCATATTATACGTATGAACGTGCTACGGCTTTCCTGAGTTATATTTTAGGTTGGTCGCATGTATCTCATCATCCACAAACTTCCAAGCCATCCCAAATATGCTTTGTGCAGAGCAGTAAACAGTTTATCCGTCCCCTAGTACCCCTAAGCCTGTCTTTCTGAGGTTGGCCTTTTTGCTTCTGTAATCAAACCAAGAAGATGACCCCCTGGGAGACGGCAAGGGGCAGAGAGGAGTGGCGGCAACACAGAAAATGAATCAAATGAAGCTCAGCGATGCCTTTGCAGGCTTGAATAGTGATGAAAATATTTCTGTCGCCCTGCACGGTGCTGCGCATGTGTGATCCTAGCCCTTGGGAGGCTGAGACAGGAGGGTCTGCTGCATTTGAGGCCTGCCTCAACCTCATAGTGAGACTCTTGCCTCAAAAAAGAAAAAGAAACCAAGCCTCTCAATTCTTACAGAGTAGAACACACGTGCAGAGCTATTCCAAAGAGTCAGTAGATGTGAGCGATCAAGTTTTTCAACTTTCACCACAGCCTTTCAGGTTGGAAGTTTCATTCTAGTATATCAATAATTGAAGGGTCCGGCCCGAGCACAGCGGCCCTGATCCACGTGGCTGAATCCCCAGAACAGCAGCCTCTCTTGCCTGTGACCGCGTCCTCCTCCTCCTCCCCACTCAGCCCTGGACACAGCTTCCTCTCACCTTTCTGTGTTCGCGAGGCAGCCCCCAGTCAGCGCCCGTGTGTCCCTGGACCTGCCCCTCACACTCCGCCCCTGCTGGCGAAAGTCCATCCCGTCTCAGCCTCCAGCCTCAGGCCAGAGGTCTCCATCTCCCTGCCTCAACCGCTGTGTCTTCAGAGCTGGTACAGGCTTCCCTCCGCTCATGTCTGCTGCGGGCCACCACCACTGCCCTCGTGCCTCTGCTAAAATCTATCAATAGTGTTTACCTCGAGCTTTTGAAAAATCACTTACTGTTGTTCCGAGAATAAGTAAGAAATGATTATTTTAATAATAAAGGAAATACTTTCAAAATATAAATGCTTGGGTCTTACACAAAAGACATCATACAGTGTTGGGCTGTTTCTAGCTCTGTTGTAATTACTCTGGATACAACCAAGGGCAAGACAGCCACTCTGGGCTGTGATTTGTTTTGAAAAGACTAATGAACTTTGGATGCTATTCCGATGGAGCAGTATCTAACTTGCATTAGTTTGTAAAGTGACTGTATCTTTGTACAGTGCAGCCCCTCGTGCCCCCCACACAGAGCAAAAGCTCTCCTAAAAGCAATCAGGTTCTACGCTTGGGTCGCGCTGAGGAGCACACCGAGCCCCTGCCCCACAAGAAAATAAATGTCGCTCCGGTGATGCTGACCCTGGCGTCAGAAGAGAGCAGTGACAACAACAACCGCAACCTGAAGAAGCAGACTTTAAAATCAAAGCAGACAGCTTACTTGCAGGTGGGGAAAGGGGGAGAGACGACACCTGCTCTGGATCAGTAGGAAGTACTTGAAAGTGAAAGCCCGTCCAGCGCGTCTGCAGCCTGCTCTGGGGGGACTGTGGGCACCTGGAGGTCGCTGCCATCAGGTGTGCTGTCTTGGCCTGCTTTGACCCGAGCCTACGCTGTCACTGTGCATTTCTTCTGGCTCGTTTTTTCTGTCCCTTTGTGATGGGGCAGGGCTTTATAACAAGGTATGTTAGATTTAATGATTCACTATAAGGACATTGACACACATATATCTGACGTGACAATATAATAATGTGAATGTGAACACACACACACACACATAGATGTGTGTGCAGACGTGTGTCCAGCGTACAAATGGGGGCGGCGGCCCTCTGTGGCCCTTGCATGTTGTCAGGCGAGTGAAGGCAGCTGCTTTTCCTGCCTTTGCTTCAGCCTCTTCACTCTGCCAACTCTTTTCGGGAAACTCCTCTCTCGGTCCAGCTTTTCTCTCTCTCTCTCTCTCTCTCTCTCTCTCTCTCTCTCTCTCTCTCTCGCCTTTTTAACTGTGCTCACTACAGAGCCTACCTTTAAAGACAAAAGCTGCCTTTATTAAGGTTTTCTATTAATTTTTGAATAAAGCCTAGGAGGTCCTATTTCACATCTTTACATGAGATGCTATTTTATTATTTTTCCTGCCTCTGACCTGCTATCTCTGTCCTCAGACAAATAGACGTTTCACCTTTGGTTGATCTCAAGATACTTGGAGGTCGTGCCTGGCACAAGACGTCTTCCAGAACATCAGGCTTCCTAGTGCTTCTCTGTCCCCATCTGTCTCGGTTACTCTTCTCTCGTTGCTGGGACAAATACCCGACACTCAAAATGAAGAAAGGAAAGGTTTATTTAGCTCACAGGTACTGGAGGTTTCAGTCCATACTCAGCTGGCTCCAAGGCAGAGCGGCGCAAGGCAGAGAGCAGCCTTTCATGGCGGCAGCAAAGAGTGGAAAGAGAGCGAAGGGAGCCGCGGCAGCCCAGGCCATGCGCCCTCCTCTCTCCCCTCCTTACAGTGTAATTCAAATTCCTGCCCCAGCGCAGGTGTAGCACCCACCCCCACAATAATGGGTTGCAAACTCCGGGAGCTGCCCCATGACTGCAGAGACTTTGGGGGGACACCTAGACACAAGCCATAGCACCATCTGAATCCACCTGATTTCCAGAATGTTCTGTAAGTGCTGGCCCTGTTCTCTGAGAACACTGACACTACATTGTTGTAGATGCTCACAGTGAGCAGGTCAAGCTGGGGCTCAGCTGTGCAGAATGCCCGCAGCAGCGGTGCTGAATCGGTCCCAGAAGAGAAGGTCGCCCCCCCCCCCCCCCCCCGGCTGGCCAGGGGTCCACACAGCTGATTTGGTAACTAGGAGTTCCTTCTCCTTCTGGAGGTACCTCTGGACCTGTGAAAAGCGGGGTCTCAACTCCAAACAGGCTCAGCCTGGGGTGGAGAGGGTCAGAGCTCAGAAGTCCTCTGCAGCTACGCCAGGGCATCTTGGCCACACCGTTACCCCAGCTTTGGGTCAAGGCGTCAGCCCTCAGGTTCATATCAGCGTCAGCTTGATAGAATGCTGTGACCCAGGAGTAAACATGCACCGGAGACCTGAGGAGGGCGTGGGAACTGGCTGACCTAAAGCCCAACACAGGGCCACGGCTCCTAGGGAGGACTGCGCTCGCCAGCTCCCTCCAGGTGGGCCTCGGACTCCTTTTTCGACAGCCACCTCACGTGGAAGCCTCCCTTCCCCAGCCAGAGGCCTGTGCAAAATATGGTCCAAATGTGCCTCATACCCTCATTTTGATTCCGTGGCTGCTTTCACAATGATCCCGTATGACTGGGGACAGGTGCCTTGCTCTTGCTTAGAGGGAGGTGACTTTCTTATGTGGAAATCAGATTATGGAGCACACTGCACACAGTAGGCACAGGAAAGTCAGGGGAACAGACTCTCTAGCGTATGACATGCTTGTGGTAACAGTGCATGCCGCATCTGACCAACAGCTGTTATATCCCGTGGATGTTCATTTGCAGATGAGCTCCTGTGCTGCTAAGGCTTGGTGCTATTTACCCGGTAACCTGTTTCGCACAGACACTGAGCAAGATTAAGCAAGGCCCAGATGAGCCATTCCAAGATTTTGTCTCTAGACTCACGCAAGCAGTCACTGGAATAACAGATGAAGATGCTGCCAGGCTTCTAACCAAACAGTTGGCTTTTGAAAGCGCAAATTTGGCACGTGGCAGCCATCAGACCTGCCAATCGCAAGGGGCCACGCCCTGATTTTCTGCGGCAGTGTGCTGATGTTGGACCTTCCGTTACACATGGGGTGGCTCTCTTTTTTGGTTTTACGCAGGCCCTGGTGCCTGCCAGGCAAGCGCTTATTCTACTGAGCCATCTCCCCGGCCCCCAGGAGGTTGCTCTTTGCTGCTACGCTTCCAGGTAAAAGTCATTACTCAATATTCCAGGCCTGACAAAAGAAAAAGGACATGTGTTTTCTTGCGGGCAAAAAAGGCATTTTAGTCACGAGTGCCCACAAGAGGAAAATGAAGCCAGGCCAGCTGCGGATCGCCCCGATGAGCCTTGCCCCACGCAGGAAGCGAACCACTGGGCTAAGGACGCCATTCTACATCTGCTAAGGACAGATGTCCTCTTCCTCTCAATTCAGCAAACTGGAAAGGGGCTTGCCTTGAGCCTGACCTGATCGAGGCATCATGCAATCCCTTTGTTGGGTCACAGAGCTCCTAGGAGCCACCCCAGGAAGTGCTGTTTTGGACCACGGTTCCCTGGCACTAGCAATACTAACCCTGCTAAGCCTTGCACCGCTCTGCCACAAGAGTAAGCGGTCCTCTGCCCCCGGGACTGCGGTATACTGCTGGGCTCGAGCTCCACATCCCTGCAGGGCATTCATGTTGTCCTGGGAGCACCTGACTGACTCTACTGGGGAGATCAAAATTATGCTTTCCTCCTACATAGTCTGTGACTATTGGGAAAGGCCAAAAAATTGCTCAACTTCTTTTTGTGCCTATTGACCAGACAGGACAAATAGTTAACTCTCAAGAGCAAGGGGACAAAGGCCAAAGGCTTCGGGTATAGTGATTATGCCTTCTGGGTATAAGAAATTTACCCATGAAAGCCTTATATGTTGAAGGAGCCCTCATCAGTGCACTTATGGAGACGGGGACTCATGGTTCTCGCTTCCCTCAGGACAGGCCTCGTCCTTGGCCCCTGGGAAGGACTGGCCTCGTCCTTGGCCCCTGGGAAGGACTGGCCTCGTCCT
>NW_004524599.1:19802198-19820914 GCF_000260255.1 Octodon degus
TGGCCCCTGGGAAGGACTGGCCTCGTCCTTGGCCCACACCGCGGCTGCCGCCACCTTGGCTGGCATAGGAGCCAACGATGACTCCACAGTGCACGAATTCCACGTTGCTCAGATGGGGTAAAGGGTCGGGCACTGTTTACCATACTTGGTGCCTGCCCTGCCTTTCGCCCTGCGGGGCCCAGATATTCTATCACAAATGGGGAACGCTTTAGAGCCCTGACCCTAAGGTGACTGCTCAAATGTTAGCCATGGGATATTTACCCAACCAAGGTGTGGGGGGCGATAGAACGCTCCTGTTATATTTTCCCTTATTTGGGCAAGAAGTGCTGCAGCACCAATCCCCACTTGCCTCGGCATCTTCCTGTGGTCCTGGACCTCCACTACCAATCCACAACTAGTCCCACCCAACTGCTTCCACTATACAGCTATTTAGACCCCGCTCACTTCCTCAATAAACGAGACTTGATCAGAAAGCCTGTCTTGTCTCCGTCTCTTGTGTCTCTTGCCCTGTCTTGTTCATCCCCGTTCCTCCTCCAGGTCATTACCCCACGTCTCGACTCGCGGGCTGAGTCAAGTGGCACCCCACGTGAATGCCTGGCACGGAGGATTTAACGAGGGAGCCATTCGAGAGCCCGGGTACGAAGCAGATAGTGAAAGTAAATTCCGAGGCCAACCCGCGCGAGTGCCTGCCGCGCCGCTCAGCCACGGTGAGTGAACGGCAGCCCCTTCCCCTTCCCGGCATGGGTCAAGCATTAAGCAAGCATGAACTGTTTTAGAAAGCCTCAGTAAGGCACTCAAGACACGAGGGATTAAGGTAAAGGAAAAAGAGTTATTACAGTATTTTAAGTTTATTCATGGTTCCCATTGGAGGGCACGATCAGTTCTAAAAGATAAAAATGAGTGGGTGATGCATTACAGGATTTTTGTAGAGTTTTTGGCCTTGAAAAAGTCCCAATCACAGTATTTTCATACTGGGGCTTGATTGATGAGATTCTTACGCAGAGATATAGAGACCTTTTGGTCGGAGAAATGATTCCCCACGGAGAAGCTGTCCTGAGTAACTCCAATAGGCCCACTCCGGCCCCTTCCAGGCTGGTTCAGACGTCTCCTCTCTCCACAGTGAGGAGGCAAATGAAGGGTTAACTAAACCCCAAGATAACAAGCAGCTTCCACCTTCCCCTAATGAGCAGCTGCCGCCTCCCCCTTCTGAGCTTTTGCCGCCTCCTCCACCCGAGGTTCCTCTCCTAACCCACTATAAATCTTTGTATCCCGACCTTACTACTTTACAAGAGGTCAACTGGGAAGACTTAGCCAAAGAGGCTTCCAAAAACCGTCCTGACCCTGTTGCAGCACCAGTTGCTACAAAACCGCCTCCTGATAATAATGAACTGTCCAAATTTGCTCCTAAATCTTCTGATGTGCTTTTGGACCTGGAAAATCGACTGTTTGAGAGGCTTATATTACATATACAATCTTTGCAGGCTGATCAGACACGTGGCACCCCTAAGGTGGTGCCTGGCCCAGTGGGCCCTTGCCCAAAATGGCGCCTGAACACAATAGGCCCCGCCCAAAATAGCATTTCTGGTTTCGGAAGTGATGGCCCCTGGTCAAATGAATTGGAGTATGTTCCCTCTGTGAGGCTCAACCCAAAAGGAGGAATAAAAAAAAAAAAAATCAAATAAATCTATAGTGATTACTAAAGCCAGTGGGAAAACTGGCTGTAGACACCTTTGACACTTACTGGTTAAAAAAAATGAAATAAAAAAAAAATTTAAAAAACGGGTATGTTAAGAGGGAAGAAAGAAAGAGCACTTTAAGAGTAGCAAGATGCCAGAATAAAGGAAGATCCAGATGATTAACAGATGAGATAATTATAAATATAGTTAGAGAGATTTATAACAAACTGTCAGACTCCATAAATAAAGGGATCTAAGAGCTAGTAAGTTATGATTGCTAGGTGTCAAAAAGGCTTATAAATGTACCTGTTAGCTCAAATGTTCATGCTTTGATTATATATGTTCTAATTGCTTGAAAAATTTGTTCTGTCCTAGAAGATACTAAAGCCCAGGTAATCATGCAGAAAAAAATCTGTTAACAAATATGCTAGATTACGATTCCTTTTGCAGGGATCCACCAGATTTTGTCTGTAAAAACATGTATTAAAGCCTAATCTAATTGTCCACCTGATAGAGCCCAGCTGATCTGAGCCTTCTCTGGGTTTCCTGCCTCATCATAAGGAAAGTTATATTCGTGTTTCTTGGGCAAGACAACCTACAAAAACCAAGAAGTTGTACCTTATGCAGTGGACCCCAGATATCTGACACAAGCTGCAGAAGTTAGAAGGTTTTACAGGAATGAATTTGTCTGAGTTGAGGTGTTTCATAGTAGAAAGGATACAGAATGGAATTATAGATGAAAAATGAGAATGTTGATACTAGCAGCCCACAGGAAGGAAGGTAAATGTCCACAGCTGCTAGAGAAGGAAAAAGAAAGTGTTTATGATGGAGTCAGAGGAAGTTTCAGATTGAGGTGGTCATGCATCTTCCCTCTGTCTAAGGGAACCCATGTTAACTGCCAATATATAAAAGGAAAGCCTATTAAACTTTTAATAGATGCTTGTGCAGATTCATCAGTAGATACCCAGCCAGTGACTCCACTTGCAAACTGGAGAGTACTCAGCACTTTCCCTAGGTCTGACAATTCATGTGCCCCCAGTAATGGCAAAGTTGGTAAAACACAAGAGTAGGCCAGTTTGAGACAATACCCAGTGGCCATGGAAGATAAAGAGATTAAACCTCACATTTAAAAGATCTCTGTTAATAGATCTACAAAATGTTCTGACTAGTGTTTTTATAATTACAAACTTTAGAAGGCTATTGTATTCCAGATCTGCTAAATGATTACTGTATCCTGTTGATATTATTATTTGTTTGTTTCTTTGGTTCTGTCTTTCCCCCAGTCCCCCTCTATATACTGATACTCTTGTTTCTCTTAGTAACTATAGGACCCTGTATGATTTTGGTCCTCCCCTTATTTGAATTCTTGCAAGAGACATACATTCCCAAAACCTAAAGCCTCACTATTAGAAAGCCATAACAGCAGAATGCCCAGGCCTGCTTCCAAGGCCGCAAAAAGAGGACAGTCCAATTCATCCCCTTACTGGTGGGGCTGGAAATCACAGCAGCCATGGGGACAGGTTCAGCAGGGTTGACGGTAGCAGTACATTCTTATACTAAATTATCTAAACAGCTGATTGATGATGTTCGAGCATTATCTGGTACTATCCAAGATATCCAGGACCAGATAGATTCGCTAGCAGAAGTGGTCTTGCAAAATAGAGGCTTGGACCTTCTGACAACAGAGCATGGGGAAATATGTCTTGCTTTACAGGAAAAGTATTTTTTTTTTATGTTAATAAATCAGACATAGTTCAAGACAAAATCCAGGAGCTTCAGGATCAACTACTCAAGTGGAGACAACAGCTTGTGGAGGACCCCTTCTCCTTGTTGTGGGGAGGAATGTTCCCCTACCTTGTGCCCCTGTTGGGACCCCTCTTCTCACTCCTACTGTTGCTCATGATATGACCTTGCATTTTTCAAAAGCTTACAGCATTCATCAGCTCACATTTAGATGCCTTTGCTGCAAAGCCCATTCAGATACATTATCATCAGCTGGAAATGGCAGATCAACAAGAGTATCATGAGAGGGTTCCCTCAAATGGACCCTATCATAATGTGGCCTAATCTGATGTAGGCCCCCTGGTGAGATGGACAAGTAGTCAATGACGGGCAACTAGGACCCACATGCAGTACCGCCGACCACCTAAGACAGGAACAGGGCCTACTGCTGCCCTGCAATCCCAAGACGGGTAAGGTCTGGTCAATCTCATGTGAAGGAGTCCTTGACCCAAGCCAGGCATTGTCCCCGCAGGGCACTGTCAATTTCCGCTTGATGTATTTAATAGAAAGGGGGAATATGTGGGGGGCGATAGAACGCTCCTGTTATATTTTCCCTTATTTGGGCAAGAAGTGCTACAGCACCAATCCCCGCTTGCCTCGGCATCTTCCTGTGGTCCTGGATCTTCACTACCAATCCACAACTAGTCCCACCCAACTGATTCCACTATACAGCTATTTAGACCCCGCTCACTTCCTCAATAAACGAGACTTGATCAGAAAGCCTGTCTTGTCTCCGTCTCTTGTGTCTCTTGCCCTGTCTTTTTCATCCCTGGTCCTCCTCCAGGTCATTACCCACGTCTCGACTCGCGGGCCGAGTCACCAAGGCCTAGGTGCACAGATGTAAGGCTTTATAAAATTTGTTCAGCCCAAGCCCAGTCTGTCCCAGGCAGGCCTTGGATGTCAGGTCTCTCAGGAGAAACCTGGCCACTCAGGACAAACTGCTGACCCAATAAAGTAGAGAAATAATGACCCCGTGTGGGTAGAGCAGTGGCCTTTGACTCAAGAAAAATTGCAAGCAGCCAGATTATTAATTTAAGAACAATTAGAAAAAAAAAGAACAATTAGAATTAGGCCATATAGGGCCCTCCAGCAGCCCAGGGAATCCACCCATATTTGTTACAAAAAAGAATGGAGCCTGTTACAAGATTTAGGAGCTATCAATGCCCCTGTGGAAATCATGGGAGCTTCCCCACCCGGCCTCCTGTCTCCTGTGGCGATTCCCAAACTGTTTCTATTCTTGTTATTGGTCTTCAGGTTGGTTTTTCTCTTTACCCCTGAATAGGTTCTGGCCCTAGTATAAACTGCTAAATTACTATGGTGGCCATCTGACATGGCCGAAGCCCTTAAAGCAACAACTTCTCTTCCCAGTGACCACTTTCTCCCTCTTCCCCACTCCTGGATACACTTTCTTCTCAGCTTTCCCACACATGGAAGAGACCCCAGTCAGCTCCTTACATGTACCTGAAACTGACCCCCTAACTCTACCCCAGCCAAAGTCCAGAAAAGCCTCAGCTTCTTTGTCGCAGGTGAGAGGATTTTCCTAGCTGCCCTGACCCTCTTCCTGTCTTTAGGGTTCATAAAGGCTTCTTTTATCTTTCCTAGCTCTTTGTTGCACTGCTGAAAACCTCTCACCGTAGACCTCAAAGATCTCCCCTTTGTGTTCAGTCTTTCTTCTCTTAATCAAAGAGCCTCTGGCTCGATATCAGTGGAAAGTTCTTCCCCAAGGAATGGCAAATGGTCCAACCCTATGTCCAAAGTCTGTTGTCAAAGCCCTTCAGAAGACCAGAGGTACCTTCCCTGAGGCCTCTGCAGACCACCACAAGGACGACATACTTCTTGCCCAGCCTGCTTGGGCACGTCTACAAGAAATTCTACAGGAAACATCCTTACAATTATTTCTATACCAGCTTTCCATTGCTCCTGATTAATTAAAGTCCAATAGCCCAGCAGATTAAAATGCCTACAAGCAGGCGTAGGGGCCAGGGGTTCGATTCCCAGGCCTGCTGGGCCAGCCCTGCCCCCGCAGCGCGATGAGATGGCAGTTGAGACTGAGCATGGTGGTGCGCACCTGAAATCCCAGCTCTTGGAAGGCTGTAAACAGGCAGATCACTGCAAGTCTGATCTAGCAGTGAGACCTTGAGCACCCTGTAGACCCTTCCCCAAAAAATACAAAAAATAAAATAAAATAAAAAATAATAAAGTCCAGTAAGCTTCAGATAGACAGCAGGTCCCAAGGTTGGATTACTCCCAACCTTGGATGATGGTAGTCTCCCTGCCCCTGTTACACCTACGGGCGTGTTGTGGCCGCAGGGGCCTCTTGAGTGGGTACATCTGCCTGTTACCACCAAAAGTAACAACATCTTATCCATCTCTAGTTGCTACTTTAATATCAAAAGGACGCACACAAAGCAAAGAAATGTTTGCTAAGGAGGCGCAAACCACTGCCACTCCATACAACAAGCAGCCATGGTACTGGCTACTGCAAAATGGTGATGGCTGGCAGATAGCACTTGCTTCTTTTACAGGACAAGGGACATTCCATGGGCCTGTTTCTCCCTACTTGCTTCCGTTTCCAGCAATCCCATAATACCTGCACTCTGGTGCTGACAGGCTCCTGCTCCTTAGCCCGCCTCCTTGGTGCTTACCTGTGGTTCCTCCATAGTTTGGCTGTGACTATTACTGATGGTAAATCTTACCGCAGACAGACTCCAAAGGCTGCTCAGCAGACAGAGCTTTTCGTTTAATTTTTGCCTTTCAACAGCACGCTTCCTCACCTTTTAACCTCTATTCAGGTTTACATTATGTCATCCACCTGTTTCCTCACATCGAAACTGCTTCCCTTCCAACCTTTTCTTCTCCTGTCCTAAAATTGTTAACTCAGTTACAAGAATTAATCCAGGAGAGGTCACATCCATTTCTTGTAGGTGTCATTAGGTCACATTCTCATTTACCGGGACCTCTTCGTGAGGGAAACCGACCAACAGATTTTTTAACTCAGCCTGCCTTTGCACACTTATCTCTTTTATAGCAGCTATTAGTTTTCATGCCGTGCACTGTCAAAATGCACAAGCACTGCAATGGCAGTTTAAAATCATTCCGGAGGCTGCTCGCAGTATGGTCTGCAGTTGTCTGTGATGCCCTGAACATCCTTCAGTTCCAAACTAGGTGTCAGTCCTCGAGGTCTTCAACCTAACCCCATTTGGCAGGTGAATGTGACCCGCCTCTCTTGCTTTGGATGTCTTTCACACGTGCATGTATGTACTGACACCTATCCTCACTTCCTGGTCACCACAGCCAGAATAAGAGAAGCTGTGAATGACATAATCCAACATCTGCTACATTGCCGTTCAGTGGTAGGCTTTCCCTCCATCATCAAGCCTGATAAAGCTCCAGCGTGTGCATCTCAGGCTTTCCAGCGTTTCTGTTCCCGGTTCACTGTTTCTCATGCCACAGGTATAAGGGGCAAGCTATTGTACACAGAGCACGTCAAATGCTAAAAACTCAAATACAAAACATAAAAAAGGGGGAGTTCACTCATAGCTGTCCTCAATCACTTTTAAATCATACACTGTTCACACTTCAGTTTTAAAAATTCGGATTCTGCAGGTCTCTCTTCAGCTCGGCTCCATTGGGAACAACATGCCACCTGCCACCCGAAGGTTACACGGCAGGGGAGGAGTCCTGCTGCCCTCCTGCTGGGGGGCAGGGGCTACGCTTGTGTTGTTCTCCAGGATGCAGATTCTCTCATTTGCCTTTTTTTTTTTTTTTTTTTTTAATGTATTTGGTACAGGGACTCACTATGCAGCTTGGACTCACAGTGATCTTGTTTTCAGCAACCTAGTGCTGGGATTACAGACATGTGCCACCACACACAGTCACAGTGGCTGGCTCAGCATGCCCGGGGGCTGGGCCAACACAGCATGTGGTGCCAGGGATTGAATCCTGGTCCCTGTGCTTACTTAAGCATGTCCTTAGTCCGCTGAGCTATCTTGCCAGCCCAGATTCTCCCATTTGATCCCTGAACGCATGAACCTCTTCATAGGGCTGTGTATGGCCGACCCTCCCAGCACTACTAATCGAGGTGAATGCTGACATGCTGACCACGATCTCTGAGTTCGGACTTCCTTTCCCTGAGTCTTCCGAGACCCCTCTACCCACTGTCAGACCTTGTCCTCGTCCAAGTGACCAGAACTGGGTTGGTATCTATGAGACCAAGGGATTTCCTAATTGGATTCAATGTGTGTTTCCACGTGAAATGTCGTGCTCTCTCTGCTTTTCCTGAGACCATCACGGATTGGTCTGTCCCTTATCCTGCGGGCAAGGGGCTTACCTTGAGGGCATGTCCTCGTGGAGACAGCCTTCCTTGTTGGAAGAGCTACACAAATGCAGCTCAGGCGACATTTTGGTGCTCTGGGGATGGACCACCGGGGTGTTTACCAGGAGATATCTAAGCAACACATTCAGTCACAACTGTGGCAGCTTGTGGCTGCTACAGGACCATCAAACTACAGGGCCTGCTAGCCCTAAGGCTGCGGCCTTTCATGTTACTGCTTGTGCTCCGTCTCCCTAAGTATTGCCGCATAGCCACAGTCTTGGACAGCTAGATATTGTGCACTTAACTAATGTATGAAAAACCACATTCTGTATCAAGCGCTCAAGTTGTACCCTAATTGTGTTTCTATGAATTAGATGAGACTGTATTAGTGTTGCAAAAACCTGCTTTTGTTTTGACTCCTGTTAACCTGTCTGGACGCTAATGTGACAGTCCAGGACTGCAGGCTGTAGAGACCAGGCCAGTTCTCTCCAGGACAAAGCGCTTTGCTCTGCCCTCACTGCGGCTCTAACTCCTCTCATTGCGGCCACAACCGCTGCAACCGCTGTCTAGGTACAAGAAGTTCATGCTGCAAATTATGTACCTCTATTAACAAAAAATTTTACACTTGCCTTAGCAGCTCAGGAATGACCAACCAGAAGCTGGAGGCCAAGGTCAATCTTTTGGAAGAGATAGCTGTCATGATGGAAAACCAAACTGTTAGCTTCAAGGTTAGGCTGCTCTTAAGATGCTATGCTGATTGTAAGTGAATCTGTGTGACTCCCAAAGAATATAATGACACAGTACATTCCTGGGAACGTGTCCAGAGACACCTTATGGGCATCTGAAATGACAGTGACATGAGTTTAGACTTGGCTACCTTACCTCAGGAAACACAGGATGTCTCTCACTCAAGCACTGCTCTTTTCGGAAGAGGCCACGAATGTTTTATCCAAATTAAAAAATTTTACACACACACACACAAAAATTTTACACAAATGCATAACCTTGCAACTTTTCTATATAGTCCTGGTTTAGTGGGAATTGTAATTGTTTTATTGATTATCTTTCTTCCAATCTTCTGCAGATTCCTCTTCTGAGGACTTAAAAAGCCCAAGTAGAAACTGGGGTCTTAAAATTAAATAAAAAAGGGGAAGACCTCTGACGGAGCCATTCGGAGTCTGGAGAACTCGCAGCGCAGAGCCTCGCGTGGGTGCGTCTCCACAGCCCCCAGGGATTCGTAGGCTCATGGTGTGCATGAGAGCTGATCACCTAGGGTTTTGGCACAACTTAACTGCATGCATAAAGTTCTTATAGGGGTTGACTGCTTGCCACCCACCGTGTAGACTTGCAGAAAGGGCCAAGCCTAAGCCAAGAACACTCAACAATAACGAGGAAATTTGGAGTCAGGATCTGGAAGCAGTGAGACAGTATCCCGAGAGCTGAGAGTTTTGGCAGAGCAGAAATACAACAGAAAGAACAATGGTTGATTAAGCTTCCGTGACTACTCCTAGTTTATACTGTGTACTCATACTACTCAAAATTTAAATTATTTCTCATTTACAGATCAAAAGCCGCATCTGTTAATCTTTACACAAAGAAAGCTTATGTAATCACTCATGTATAAACAAAGGCTCCTGATTTTGCTCTGGGTGGGAGAGACACACTCTTCTTCCTAACCCCGCCGTGTTTCTCTGAGTCTTTCTTCTTCACCACCCGCCTTCCCCTCTCAGGTTGTTGTTCCCTGGAAGCTGAGGCTGGACCCAGGTAGCCTTGGCAGTGAGGGCACAGGGAGGTTCGGGCTCCACAGGCCGCTTGCCTGCCACCCACTGCTGCCCTCTCCTCCGGGTTCCTGCTGCCCCCGAAGGCTTTGGGCCAGTGAGCACCTGCTCACCACGGACCCTCATCACGGTAAAGCTTACACCGAGAGGAGCCAGTTTGCCTCCGTGGTTGTCACCACAGCAGCTAGACTCACACGAAGAACCCGTGTGCCTCAGCCCTGAGCAGAGCTCACAGGCTGTGCATCCTGCAGGGAGGCCGGCAGGCTGCCCCCAGCCACTGTGCGGGCCGTCACAGACTGCTGGTGTGGGGCTGGGGCAGGAGCTGATCAGCTTGGGTCCGGGGTTCCCAGGCTGCTCTGCACAGCTGAGTGTGCACACAGGGGAGGAGAAAATGGCGATCATCCTCTTTCTTGGTTTTGTTTGTTTTTGTTTTTATTTTTTAACCACTTAGAATGAAGTAACAGAAAGTAAGTGTAGTGCTGGCATGTCGCAAAGGCCTTTCTAACACTAACCTCTCCTTTCTCTTTTTTTAAAAATTAGTAACAACAAACCCCAGACTCGGAGTCATAGATAGCAAACAGCATATAACTGGAATTAAATAATTGTGCTTTACAACAGGTATGGTGGTGGTACACTCTAGTAATTCTAATACTCTGCAGACTGAGGCAAGAGGATCGTCATGAGCTTGAGGCCAGCCTCGGCTACACAGTGAGGTCAAGCCAGCTGCGACTGCATAGCAAAACGTGTCTCAAAAAAACAAAAATAAATAAGTAATTGCTGTATTTTATATTGTTGTATCATCACCCTATTTATGGCCAGATGTAGAAACTGTCAGCAATATAATGGCCTTTAAAATAAATTGATTTTATAAAGAGCAGAGTTAAAGAAAACGATTAATAATAATATAGTTTGCAACCGTCTACCACAACCAGAGAAGTCATGGTAAAGGTGGAGGTCTACCACTGCACTGTCATGAAATCATAGATGTTAAAACAAAGCTCTAGGTTTTATTTTAGATGAACTTTATTAATGACACATCTCCTATCAATACACAAACTATGCGTAACATTAGCCGAACCTGTCGAGGGCGCAGCCACGCTGTGCCCGCCACCTCCTGCCCGCCACCTCCTGCCCGCCACTTCCTGCCCGCTGCCCTCTCTGTGGCAGCCTCTGTGTCTCTGCTCAGATGCCCCCACCTGATGGGTATTCTGTGGCCGTTGTGCGAAGTGAAAATGCCCCACATTTCTGGGTTTTTCTCCCAAATATTCACTACTGTCTGAGTTTTTAAACCTGGAGCTTTTCCCCTCTACAGAAAACAAAGCCTTTTGCTGTGAGACTTTTTGTCCAGTTCTTGTTGTATTTTTCATATTTCAAAGAGTTCTTCCACACTCTCCTAAAAGAAAAAATGAGCTGGAAAAGAGTACAGTCAGCGCTGTGTGCTAAGCTCTGAAGTTGTTTTACGAGTATAAAATGTCCCAAATCTTTCAAATCCCAAATAAATATATAATATTCCCAGCAAGCTTCCAAGCCCTGTCTTCTTGGCCCGCACCCTCACGCGCGGCCTGTAAGCTGCTGCCAGGCTGCGCTGCCCAGGCCTTCTGCGGGGCGCTGCCCAGGCCTTCTGCGGGGCGCTGCCCAGGGCTGCAGCTCGGCTCCAGGAGCACTGCCCCGCTCGGGCGCACCCAGAAGAACAAACGAAGGTCGCAAGGTCGGCAGCCAGCTCGGCAACGGTCTCCCTCCGCGCTGCCGCCGGGAGCTGATTAGCAACAGCTGCGTCAGTGTCTTTTAAAAAGCCAGTAGTTACCTTTTTCTCCTTGCTGAAACAAAGTACCCGAGACCCAAAATTAAAGAAGGAAAGGTTGATTTAGTTCAGTTTGTGGAGCTTTCAGTCCATGCTCAACTGGCTCTAAGGCAGGGTGGCACATGGCACAGGCGTAACAGCTCAAGCTGAGAGAGCACAGCAAAGCCAGCAGAGCAAATGGCAGGGAAGAGCGAGCTCTGTCCTCCCTCGCATTGTAAGCCAGGTGCCACCCCCTAGGGCTGCACAGCACGCCCACCATCCCTGTGCCCACCTCTTGCACAGGAGGAGGGTGTTTTCACCGGAGGACGATGGCCCCTGCTGAATCCTTAAACTTCTCAACTTCTCACGTTGACACAATGTATCAATCCACTACTACGAAAGTGTTCAAAATATCTTCACTATAAGGATATCATAAATGTTTGAGGAGATAAGTTTAACTATAAGCTGGGCTGAACATTATATGTATGTATGTATGTATGTATGTATGTATATATGTATGTATAAAAAGATCACATGCTACCCGACTGTCTATAACTTTTATTTCTATGTATCAATTAAAAATGAATTATAAAGATTTTTGTTGTTGTTGTTGTTCTAAAGAGAGAACTGGGGATATAGCCCAGCACCTGCCTGGCAAGTGCGAGGTCCTGAGTTCAATTCCCAGTACCAAAAAACCTCATAAATAAAATAAAATTTAAAGAGAGACCGAGATAGTAGGAAGAGAGCCAGTAGCAACAACGGCACCAGAAAAGCAGAAGTGGGCAACCCAGAACTCAGGAGCATTCTGGTGCACACAACAGCCGTGACTCAGAATGCCTGAATTGCAACTGACAAATCCACAGCCTGAGTTTTCAAGAAACAACAATCTTGTTGTCCTGACACAGCCATATGTTTTAGAGACTTGTCTCACTTCAAAACTGGGCACCAGAGCAGTTCTGACAGCGAATGGAAGAAACAGGTCATGGTGGCTCAGCTGCATTATAAGATAGTACATTAAAAGAAGGCAACACGACTGCTGCTCTTGGGTCTAGAGCAGCCAGAAAATGGGCATTGGAAAGATTAGGAGGTTCCAGTGCAGTCAGGCCGTGTGTGTGTGTGTGTGTGTGTGTGTGTGTGTGTGTGTGTGAAAAGTAGAGACAGGAGGGATGCAATCCCAGAAGCCCTTAGCAGGTGAAACAGTCCAGCACCACGGGGCGTGGCCTCTCATCCTGCATTGCCCACCATGGGGCGTGGTCTCTGATTCCAGCAGTCCAGCACCATTGGGCGTGGCCTCTCATGCAGCATTCCCCACCATGGGGCGTGGTCTCTGATTCCAGCAGTCCAGCACCATTGGGCGTGGCCTCTCATGCAGCATTCCCCACCATGGGGCGTGGTCTCTGATCCCAGCAGTCCAGCACCATTGGGCATGGCCTCTCATGCAGCATTCCCCACCATGGGGCGTGGTCTCTGATCCCAGCAGTCTAGAAGATGAGGTAGGAAAATAGAAAATGCCAGGTAAATTACAGCCTAGCAAGAAAGGAGGTGGGGGCGTGTTTAGGCGGGAGGGAGCTTTCATGGGGACCCGGGTGAGTACCTATGAATAGGGACTTACAACACACGGGAAGGAACATTTCAGGAAACAGTAATTTCACCTTTGAGAGCCCAAAGGTCTGTTTCTTGCAGCATCGGCGCCAGGCCTTATTTCAGATGATTCAACAGCGGTTTATCCAATGAGGAAGCAGCCTGTTCAGGAGTCCCTGCGGATTCCACACCGTGCAGGGCTATTTCTGGCGGCGGGGGAACAGTCGCTGGCTTCGTCTGCATTTGGTGGCACTCTGTCTTTTGCTTGCCAAGCTCTCAGCCTGTTTGTGCCGTCTACTCTCACAATGCCTTCCGAGGCTTCCTGCATTCTTATGAGAAGATTGGATGATACTTAGAAAAGCAATGAGATCATTTTGGTTTCTACATGTTAGTGAATGATTGTTATGTAGGAATTAGGACTTGTATTTCCGCACCCATTCATGGAAAATGGTCACTAAATATCTAAATACCAGGCTTCATTCTCTCTTAAATTAAAAAAACAAACAACCTTCCATGTTGGCTTCACTTTTCAAAAAGATTGTTTTGTTTATAATTTCCCTTTGTTCAACATTAAGAGGGAAATAAAATGTAGTGCTGGTTCAGAAAAAATCTTTAAGATTCTAAATTCTTTCAATGTAAGAATCTGACTTAGGGGAAACTGCACGGTACACTGAAATGCTCACCAGTAAACGAGTAAAAGGTGGTGAGAACAGAAGGCAAGGTCTGGTGTCAGCTTCAGGTAGAGCAGCTTCTAAGGAAGGCACCCAGGAAGAGCTGCAGGAGCCTTCTCTGGGCAGAACTACAGCTAGGAATTGGGGCAGTCAGGACTTAACCCGTCTTTTACTGCTTATAATGGTGGTTTCGGCTTCCATTACACGTAACAACACCAGGAAGTCACTAGGGGGACAGCAGGTCTGAAGGTAAGAACAAGGAAAGTGAGGTCCAAACAGCGCGAAGCGGAGACCTGTCAGTATCCACGTGGGCACTTAGTTTAAAAGACACTTGAAATTTGTATAACATGTCTTAACCGTGGCTGGCTGTGGTGGCGCAAGCCTGTAACTCCAGCGCTCAAAAGATTGAGGCAGAAGCTCCAGAAGAGCCTGGGCTACGGAGAGCCAAGGCCAGCCTGCACTGCACAACAAGGTGCACAGGCTGAACGTTAACGTTAACTTACGTCCTCATGTGAGGAGACCACAAGTTACTCAATAGGGCTGCTTAACTCGGTTTATCATGCTTTAAGACACCACAAAGAAGGCAAGGCACCTTTGTGTGTGCAACGAGCATCCACCAAGGCCTTCGACTTCACGTTGTGTTCCTCGCAAAATAAATTCAGTGCCAATTCTTTTTTTAAAAGAGTGGGTGGCTCTGAAAAGAGCCTTTGGGGTGCGCGCACGGGAGCGCTCACTTGGAGCTCGTGTACTTGGTGACGGCCTTGGTGCCCTCCGACACCGCGTGCTTGGCCAGCTCCCCGGGCAGCAGCAGCCG
Organism: Octodon degus; assembly: GCF_000260255.1. Lineage (NCBI taxonomy): Eukaryota > Metazoa > Chordata > Mammalia > Rodentia > Octodontidae > Octodon > Octodon degus. The sequence goes on from NW_004524599.1 coordinate 19,816,596, forward strand.
CACGGCCGTCTGGATCTCCCGCGACGTGATGGTCGAGCGCTTGTTGTAGTGCGCCAGGCGCGACGCCTCGCCCGCGATGCGCTCGAAGATGTCGTTGACGAACGAGTTCATGATGCCCATGGCCTTGGACGAGATGCCCGTGTCGGGGTGCACCTGCTTCAGCACCTTGTACACGTACACAGAGTAGCTCTCCTTGCGGCTGCGCTTGCGCTTCTTGCCGTCTTTCTTCTGCGCCTTGGTCACCGCCTTCTTCGAGCCCTTCTTCGGGGCGGGCGCAGACTTGGCAGGCTCGGGCATCGCGGATCCGAGAGAAAGCGATACACGGACTCAGGGGAGCGGAGGCCGGCGCAGCTTTATGTAGCCGAAGGTATGCAAATGAGGAGCACAAAAGGTCTCCGGCAATTGGTCAGGACACTCTGTGACATCACAGTGCATTCTCGCCCAATGAAAACACTCAGTGCGCATAGCCGCGTTCCACTAGTGTATACAAAAATGAGAAACAACCAATCGCAGCAGTGTCTTTTTCGCTTCCAGAGAATGCTATAAAGAACGCTTTCTGTCCTAAGTTCACGCGCGGGTTACTGTGTTGATTCCTGACCATAGCTGGACGTGACAAGCAAGGCGGGCGGCAAGTTTCGCGCCGGGCTGCAGTTCCCCGCGGAGCGCGTGCACCGCCTGCTCAAGGATAGCTACGCGGTTGGCGCCGTCGCCCCGAGTACCTGGAAGCCGCATTGTAGTTGGCGGGCAACATGGCGCGCCCCCTGCAGCTGGTCATCGGCGACGAGCTCAACAAGTTACTGGGAAATGAGGATCTCGCAGGGAGGCGTAGTGCCCAAGACCGAGAGCCACAAAGTTAAGGGGGCAAGGGGTTCTAACCCATGCGAGAAAAGCACCCCATACAACCCTTATAGAAAGCTTGTGCATATAAGCCCTTTTTCAAGATTTGTGGGTGGCTCTGAAAAGAGCCTTTGGGGCACGGCTGCATGCCAACTTTCTACTTCTTGGTCGCTTTCTTGGCCTTTGTAGCCTTGGGCTTCGCGGCCTTGGGTTTAGAAACTTTAGGCTTAGCCGCTTTAGGCTTCACAGCTTTCGGCTTTGCGGGGCTCTTTGCAGTCTTTTTGGGCTTAGCGGCAGGCTTCGCTTTCTTCGGGCTCTTGGCTACCTTCTTAACGTTAGCCCCCGCGGGCTTCTTGGCCTTCTTTGGGGTCTTCTTAACGACCTTCTTGGTGCCTGAAGCCTTCTTGGGTTTTTTCGGAGTGGCTCCCGCGGGCTTCTTCGGCTTAGCCCCGCCCGCCTTCTTGGCCTTGGGCTTGGCCTCCCCGGAAGCCGCCTTCTTGTTGAGCTTGAAGGAGCCCGAGGCGCCGGTGCCCTTGGTCTGCACCAGCGTACCCTTGCTCACCAGGCTCTTCAGCCCCAGCTTGATGCGGCTGTTGTTCTTTTCCACGTCGTACCCGCCGGCAGCCAGCGCCTTTTTGAGCGCGGCTAGGGAGAGTCCGTTGCGCTCCTTGGAGGCGGCCACAGCCTTGGTGATGAGCTCGGACACCGGCGGCCCGGCGGCCTTGCGCTTCGCTGCGCTGGCCCCCTTCTTGGTGGCCTTCTTCTTGGCTGGAGACTTCTCCACTGGAGCCGGCACAGCCATCTCAGCGGGAGCGGTTTCGGACATAGTGGCAGGGAAACTGAGCGCAACTACAAGCTTCGCACTGCTGCAACGGCTGCCCGCGCTTTATATAACGCGGCGCTGGCCTGTGATTGGTGGAGCGCCCGACCGCCAGCCTTGGCCGAGGCAACTCAGCCCTGGCCTCCAAAGCATGTTAGTGCCCCAAACTCGATTGAATCCTGAAAACCACAGAACAAGATGTTGTGGAACCAACGCAAGAGGACAATCTCCAGGAGATCCACAAACTTACTTGTGTTTTTTTGAACTACGAGCAGTGAGAGATACTATGAAATGTCTTTCAGATACTTGGGGAAACTGAAGGCTGAGTAGGACCTGCTATAATTACGTGTTGCAATAAACTTCTAAGTATGCAAGGAATATTATATGAAAGAATTTCCCTATAAATTCAAGGTTTGATTTTTGCAAGCAAGAACAATATTTTTCCTGTCTTGGGCATAAACTTGTTCCAACTGTGCAAGTAACACAGGCACAGGGCAGTGGTTGGTCAGTCTGAAAACAGCCACACAGACTGTACTTTAAAGTCGGTTCTGTCTAGAGGAGCAGCTTTCACCGAGTGATAATGGAGAATGGATTTTAAACTGGTGGAGTTTGGCTGTTCGAATGACCTCTCCAGGTCACTTAGCATGGTCAACCATCTCTGACCCCAGAAGCCAACCAGCCGAATTCAATCTTCAATTTGTTTTCTCGCTGAGATGAATTCTGCTTTACTTCCTCAGTTAATTCATTAACACAGTAGCGAAAAATATTACTTGAAGATAATTTGCTGCATTTCCTTCTGCCATTAGGAATAATCTGTGAGAGCCAGGAGCAGGCAGTGAGGGGGTCAGTGTCTTTCCTTGCAGTTGGACCCATGTTTTAGAATAAATATTGACTGAAGTTGGGTCGAATATTGAGCGGCTGAAAGTTATACAGACTCAAAATCATGCAGCTAAATATAACCATGGAACTGAGTTATATTTACAATAGGGAGATGACATCATTTGGGAGAAAAGAAAAATAATTAAGATTTTGGTGTCAGTATAACTAAAGGAGATTAAAAGATTTATTTAGAGCTATACTAAAACTAACAGGATCTGGATGGGGTAACCCATACCTTAATACAGCCCTTGGGAGGCTGAGGCACAATTGCCTCGAGTTCAAGGCCAACATAGGCTACATACATAGTGAGTTCAAGATCAGCCTTGACTACACAGAATCAGTCTCAAAAAAAAAAGTTCTATCATAGCAGAAAATTTATTTTTGAACAAAAATACTTTTGATCATAAAAGTCAACAGTCACTTCTTACCTATGAAAAGCTATGTTTAGTCACCAAAAAAACTTCATCTCTTCGAGATCACATGTGGGCAGTAGTCTGTTTTTGACAACCCTCCCATTAAGAATTGTCTTTGCATTTTTACAAGATTGATAAAACAACTTGCACTGTCTTAATTTACTACCTGGCCATTTGTGGGGCATTTTGGAGAAACTACCTATGCCCCTCGGCTAAGTGGGCAGAGCTGTGACAAGCACTAACATCCCTATCTTTACTCTGTGCCATTGGTAGTCATCCTAACTATGCTCTGTGGGTTTCAATTAATCTGCCACATTTTATAGCTGTACAAGTGAGGCCCAGAGACAATAAGTAACCCCCCAAAGATCAACAGTCATGGGCTACTGAGTGTTCAGAAACCACCTCAGAGCCCTGCAAGTGAGAAACCCTCACAGCAACTGGAGAGAAGTGGGGCTTGAAGTTAACTGCGGGAGCGGCTTCCCAGGGCTCATAAGTTTCTCCCAAAATGATTCCGTTTCCAAAACGCTAAGCTATAGAAGGCAAGTTGTTATACAAGAATGAGTTCAAAAACTCAAGTGAAGCAGAGGGCTGACCTCCTGGACAGGAAGACTGGCCTCTTTAACTGCCAAGTGGTTTACCCAAAAACGCATAAACAGCAAAATGGTCACAGAAAACATTTAAGACTATTGAGCAGCTGAAGACACCATCCAAAAATAATGAACTGCTTTAAATGCTGTTTACACCGTGACGATTACTCCATGAAATTACCAGACTAGAACATTGCCAAGTATTTAATGTCCCTGTGTATATTCATTGACATCGAGGGGCGTTTAAGCGTGGACTTGGAATCGCAGCTGTGGGTCGCAAAGTCGTTGACACGCTCACCAAACAGGAAACTTCTAGGAGCGACTACAGGGATGGCAGCCAAGCAACACCTAATAAAATCCTGAACCTTGCAGTTTCCCGTATTTGTCCCAATAGCATGAACCATGTTTAAGACTTAAGGCCGCCGCATACACGTAGAAATGTATGTGGTGGCCGTACAATTCAGACAAGGTTAACAGCTCTTTTTGTTGACCGTGGAGTGGGCTCTGAAAAGAGCCTTTTAGGTTTGTTCCCATAGGGGTCATATTGAGTTATGCCCGCTCACCGCGAATGCGACGCGCCAGCTGGATGTCCTTGGGCATGATGGTGACCCGCTTGGCGTGGATGGCGCACAGATTGGTGTCCTCAAACAGCCCCACCAGGTAGGCCTCGCAGGCCTCCTGCAGCGCCATGACGGCCGAGCTCTGGAAGCGCAGGTCAGTCTTGAAGTCCTGCGCGATCTCGCGCACCAGCCGCTGGAACGGCAGCTTGCGGATCAGCAGCTC
>NW_004524599.1:19821019-19833948 GCF_000260255.1 Octodon degus
GCCTTGGTGGCCAGCTGCTTGCGCGGGGCCTTGCCGCCGGTGGACTTGCGCGCCGTCTGCTTCGTGCGAGCCATAGTGTACAGCTAGAAGACCGAATTACAAGTGAGCGCAAGCTAAGAAAGCTCGGTATTTATAACACCCTGCGAGCTCTGATTGGACCGGAGACTGCCTGCTTCTGCTTTTCTCCATGCCATTGGCTCGCATGTGACTCCCTCGCAAAGGAAACTCCACCTCTATATTAAGACGCACGATTATTTTAATACAAACGTCTTCCACGTGTCACAATGATAAAACGTGGGGTTGAACATCTAAAGCGCCTTGCAAGTTGTTAAATGACATTGGGGATTTTGATAAAAACAAGGCTTATACACGAAGTCATGCTTCGGATTCAGAACGACCGGCCGACCGTGCCGGTGCTCCTCAAATCTGAGAGCACGTCAGGACAGCCGGACAACTCGTCTTGGCTGATTACCGTGGTCCTAACCACACACCCAACACCCCAGTAGCATGTAAGTTTGCCCGTCGGCCTAACTTTGCAAGGACTGTGACAAGGCTTCAAAATTCAGGTTTCCGCCAACATAGCGAAAACTGGAGGGACGATAGCGGTTGGCGCTGATAACTAAAGGACCCTTTATAAGTTCACCCGCGAAAAGTCGGAACAGAACCGTACAAAGTGGAACACTCCCGTGTGCCTGCGGCCGGCCGCGGTTGCGCAGCCATGGGACCCCAGTGCCGAGCGCGCACTCTGGTCCGTGGCGGGGCCCGCCCTGCACACTGCGGGACTGGGGGCGCCTGAGACGTGTTGTAGCGTCTCACGGCGGGGCGCGCAGTTGTCCCGCTACTCCACAGCCCTGGCGCGCCGGAACGTGATGGTCCTACAAGGAAGCCCGAGCACTGCAAAGTACAGCAGCGCTTTATGTCCCATCTCGGACCTGATGTTCTCCATCCTTTAGCGAACCGTCAAGGGGCGCCCCCGAATTTGAAGGAAAAATGGCTTCAGTGATACGAAACCCCTACCTTTGCGGCTCCTGTTTCAGGGTGCTTTTGGTCAGGTCCGGGTCTTCGTGGCTCCTGGGCTGCGTCTCAAAGGTCGCCCGGGCGAGCGCAGCGATTTGGGCCCTGCGCCAGGTGATGCTTTTTCGTGCCTAATACGGGCTTTGGTTTCCCTGTGGCTTTCCGCGTTTTTCTGCAATTTGATTCTGTTCCCTGTTCTTTCCCTGGTAACTCTTTCCCTTCACTCACTCGCCACATTTGTGGGCAGGAGCGACTTTTAACACTGTTTTTCACCCTGCTTAAAAACACTGGGCAGCTGAGCGAGGCAGGCTTTCCCCTGCGGGCGCCAGAGTTTACTCCAGGATACCGTGTCGCCTAAGACTCCGGCGGCCGCGCTCGCTCACCCCCTCCGCTAGGCCACCTCTTGGCTTCCTCGTCATGCCTGGGGTGGTTTTTCTCGCCCACTCCCTTCTCGCACCCTGCAAGCCAGAACTGTTCACCTCTGTGTTTCCGGTCTGTTGATTACTGGACAAATGTCTGCTCCTCGAGGAGACGCTCTGCCCAAGTGCACCCAAAGCCCGTGGGCTGTTTGCCTGCAAGCCCGCGTTCCTGGAATCCGCCGGCTCAGGGAGCTTCCACCCGGCCTCTTTGGGTGGTCCTGGCCTTCTGTCGGCCGGTGGAATACTCTCAGCAGTCCTCTTCACTTGCAGCTAATACAAACCCACAGCAGCCGGCCTCATTAAATGTGTCCTGTGTTATTTTTAAATGAAAATCTCAAGATGAACTTGAATCACTAAGAAGTCTTGCGAGCCCCTTCTGATGCAGGAAACCAAGGGGAAAAGCAGCGTCTTCCCCCAGGGCTTAGCTGGTGGCTGGACCTACAAATCAAACTGGCAAAGGCTTCCATTAACGGTGGAGACTTTCTTAACTATGCATAGCGTAAAAAATAAATAAATATGCATAGGGTAGGCCTTGTCCAAAGGGGTGAAACCTGGAAAGGATTGCATTCCTGGGAACATTACACAAATCCAGTTAAGTAAGGAGCAGGCCTGGAGCCCTTCAGGGCTGGCTTTACACCGAAAATTGTCCTTTATAAGTAGTTTTACAATTTCTCTGTCTGCTTTTTCTCAAAATTGTTCTTATACCCAAGTGACTTATTCTGGGGTGGAATCTTCTGCTCTCCTGTATAACAAACTCGGGAAGGTCTCTGGATCAATGTCTTGGGGGTATCTACATGGTTGGGGTTCCAGATGCACTGTCCCAAATGCATTTTGACTGGCTGGGTACCTTTTTTTGGGACTGAGTACTTCGAATTAAAGGAAAACTTGTCACAGGATAGTGTAGGTCTTTGCTTTCAGTGATAACGGAAGTTAACACTAAAAACACACATTTAATTAGGAGGTAAGAAAAGTGGTAAGCAGCTTTAGTGTGGGGAGTTGATAAAAATCAGACCAGCCCTTCGTTAAAGGGCATGACAAGAAAAGCGGACAGGACCCCACCCCAGCCTGAGCAGCTGGAGGGGCTCTGGAGAAGGGGTCACTGGCCCAGAGGCTGCAGGCTGCCGTCCAGTGCTGCAGGCCAAGTTAGAAGCATTGCAGGCAGGCAGGCAGGGCTAGGCCCTGCAAGGACACCATGTGGAAGACAAGCTATTTTGCAACAGTAGGAGGGACACTGTGCTGTGGAGCAGACCTCAGCATGAAAGTAACAAGTGCAGTCACATCCTCCCCGGGGGTAGGACTCAGAGATTGACTTTTTTTTCTTTTGTGGTACCGGGGATCAACTGGGTCATTGTGCTTGCCAGGCAGGTGCTTATGCCACTGAGTTATCTCCCCAGCTCTTGATGTTCTAAATAGGTATCGGTCACCTTGAAAAAATCAGGAAGAGTCACCCCCTACAGGAAGAGGCCCTGTTCTGTATTCATGCCCTCTTGCTATATGACCTGCTCCCCATTTAATTTTACTGAGCAATGGCACATGTGGTCTTATTGGTGGCCTGTAGCTTTGTCCCGCCTCTTGCTCACCTAGCTAGTTTCCATGTTTTTCACCTTGGACCCACTTCACCTCATGGTGTTGCTCTATAAAAGTCCCTAGAAAAGGCAGCTTCCTATCCAAAAAAAAAAAAAGGTCAGCCAAATAACTCAGCAGATTAAAGCACCTGCAAGCAGGTATAAGGGCTGGGAGTTTGATCCCCAGGACTGCTCTGCCGCCCCACCCCAGGGGCGCACAGAGACTGCAATTGAAACTGGGATGGTGGCTTATACCTGTAATCCCAGTTCTCGGGAGGCTGTAAACAGGCAGATCACTATGAGTCCAATCTAGTAGTGAGCCCCTGAACACCCTATAGACCCTTCCTTAAAAAATACAAAAAAGAAAGAAATGGCAAATTCCTTGGCAACCCACTCAGGTGCCCTTCTGACCTTCTTGGGCAGAAGCTCTGCTCTTAACCTCCGCTGTTCCTAAAATTCTTTTGTTTTAGAGATAAACTCATTCTAGATATCTTTCAAGTTAAGATTTTCATTCCCCTGTATCACCAGGATAAGCAAGACTGTACCAGGCCCGGCATCCTATCTCAGCCTGGCTTCCCAACTCACCCCTGCACCCTACCACCACTCTCTCCTCCCCTCTGTGGCCTCTGCTTTTCCTAAAATCAGGGACTTGGAGGTTCAGGGCCGTGGTGGTGGATTTCAAAGCACAGCTGAATGTCTTCCTTCATCCCTTAGTTTGATGCCCTCAATCTGAAAGGATAGTGAGGTTGTCCACATTCAAGGCCAATCCAACTTGCTTGACCAGCTGTTAAACAGACACTTTACACTGATAACACACCTGAGTGTGGGGTTCAGAGGCAGGGACCCAAATGTTCTGTTGAAAGCCAAGCTTCATTCTGCCTTTAGCTATACTGAGGCATCTGTAGGCCCAAGTAAAACTACTCCTTTCTCTCCCTCCCTCCCTCCCCCTCTCTCCCTCCTTCTCTTTCACTGTATCTGTCTGCCTGTCTCTCTGTTTTACAAAATGGGATATGGCAGGGAATCAGTCATTTGCCTGTTTTGTTAGGGTCACACTGCTGCTGAGCGGTGTGTGGAACCTGAGCTTGTCACCTCGTGAGCTGTGCTGCAGCTGCGCGGGTCTCTGTCTGCAGCTGTTCTGATCGCTTGTCAGCCATAAGGAGCTCCGTTTCCTCCCAGCCCATCAGAATCTCCACGTCCCTCTCCAGTACAAACAGGTATATTTTACTGAGATCCCCTTGACCATTAACAGTACCCACCCAACCTACCTGTTCCTTAGCTCTACCCAGAAGGGCAGATCCTAGCAATGCCAGGGACACTTGGCCCTGAGGACAAACATTACGCAGTCTTCCAGCAACCCCAGCTGTCTCCTGATGTGGGCCGGGCCCTGGACACCGTGACCAGATGACAGCATCCTGCTAATGTCTCCGGACGCCTGGACTTAAAATCAAGCAGGAAAGTCCCAGCCTTTCACCCTGATGGCCGGGCTGCTCTCAGCAGGGCAGCAATCAACTCCTACTTCCTGTAGCCCTTGCCTGTTTGTAAATTCTTTCTATGCCCCGTGGGGCCCATGTTTCACGCAGCATGCCTCGAGCAGCAGGGGCTGAGCCCAGGGACCTTGCACTGAGCCACATTCCTCAGCTATCGAAACATTTTTAAAATTCTGAGGCAGAGTCTGGCTATGTCATAAAATTGTCCACATTCTACTTTAACTTGTGATTCTCCTAGCTTGGCCTTCTAGAAAGCTGGGATTACAGCCGCATACCCCCAAGTCACTGTTTGTTAGGGGAAAGCCTTGTAAGTCTCTCACTGCTTCAGAAAGCGCAGATCATGCATTTCAATCATTGGCTGTCTGAGAGCCCAGGACTGTGCTGTCTCCTGAGCCCGTTCTTCTCACCAGACAAGTCACAGAAGCCAGAATTCAGCCAAAGTTGGGAAGCTGGGGCAGGAGGATGAGAACTCTGAGCCCAGCCTCGGCAATTCAGTGGCTGAGAGAAACCTGGTCTCAAAAACATGAAACAAAATTTTAAAAAGGGGCTGTCGATACAGCTCAGGGTGCAAGCCATGACTTCAACCTGCGGTGTGGGTGGAATCAGAATTCCTATTCCTTAAAGTGGAACCAAATTCTAAAGGAAACCTTAAAGCCTGGGAAGGTCTCTCTTTTCTCCCAGAAGGCCAGCGAGGCTCCGCCCTGCCCCTAGGCCAAGAGGATCAGTCCCACTGGCCTCACAACTTCTCTCAGCCAGTGTCACCTTCTGGCCATGCCTGGGCCAAGCACGTTGCACACATATTCAGTGTCATTAAATCTAAGCACTTGTTTATTTGGTGGTTTTTGTTATTTTATTTATTAATTTATTTATTTCTGTATTTAGTACAAAGTCTAAAGGGTCTCACTGCAGCAATAGGACTCGTAGTGATCTCTTTTTTTTTTTTAAATATTTATTTATGTACGTATTTATTTATTTATTTTGTGTGTGTGTGGTCAGCTCAGCCCACCAGGGGGCGGGGCTGGCTGGCATGTGGTGCTGGGGGATTGAACCGCGGTCCCTGTGCTTTGCTTATCTTAGCTTGTTCTAAGTAAGTGCTTTAGACCACTGAGCCATCTCACCAGCCCTCGTAGTGATCTCTTGTTTTACAGGCATGCGCCACTACGCCCAGTCCTATTCGCCTTCTCAGTGCACCCTGGGGGCGTATTTGCTTGTTTTTAAGACAGGGTCTCAATCTGTAGCCCAGGCTGACTTTGAACTCACTATGTAGCCCACATTGGCCTTGAACTAAAAGTGATCCTCCTGCTTCTGCCTCCCAGTGATGGGTTTACAGGCCTGCACACCAGGCCCGGCAGAACCTAAGCATTTTGTGCTTGGCTTTTAGTGCCCAGTTTCCCTCTGGTCCTTGGGCATCTGCTTCCAAAGGCTCATGTCACACGAAGCTGCCTCAGTAAATCTCTTTCGGTTTCTCTCTTTAACCTTCGTGGACCACACCTGTCCACTGCCCCCACGTGGATTTGCTTGTGTTTCTGAGATCTAAGCTTTTTCACAATGTCCAGGCAGATTCTTTGCTGATTCTCCCCCTTACCCCATTGCAAAGGAAGCAGTGACGGATTCCAAGGATCTCCTCTACAATATCTGAGACTATTTACATTAAGTGTATGGGTCAACTGAATTTGGAGCTGTAACTATGCAAAACTATTAGGCTCCTTTTGCTTCCTGTTATCTACTCTAAGGAATGTATTCTTGCCCTCTGTTCAAGGCTGTTTAGTACTGAGTAACTGTTTCCCTCCCCTCCCTAATCTAATTCCTGCAAACATAGTCAGCTTAAGTTGTATCTCGTAAATCAGCTTGCTCAACAAGCCCCTGCACGGGCAAGTTGTGCATATGGCTGAACTGTGAAAGACCCCTTAGTCTTGTGGTTTTTGCTTTAAAACACCTTGCTCCCTGGGCTAGGTGCCCTTCGGTCTTCTCCTGCGTGAGAAATGGCTGGCGGCCCTGAGCTCAGTAATAAACGGCTCCTTTAAATTCTAATTCGGCTTCTATTGCAGTTCCTATTCTGAACTGACCCATAATATAAGTACTTACAAAACATTTCTTTTTTTTTCTCCTTGTTGATTAGCTGCGATGAATAATTTTGTGGTTTTCTCATATTAGGAGAGATTAATGTTCCAGAAGATGTTAGCAGTGTTTTAATTTCCTTCGATCTTACTCAAATATGGTGTATTTGCCTTTCTGGTGTTCTGTGGACTTTTTGCTGACCCACAATTGGCTCAGTGACAATTTTTTTTTGTGTGTGTGTGATACTGGAAATCCTTCCTAGTGAGCTACATCTCCAACCTTTTTGTGTGGTTTTTGTTTGTAAGGTTTCAAACTGGGATCTACCTGAGGCAATTCTGCCTCAGCCTCTTGAGTGTGTACAGAGGTGTGTCACCACGCCCAGTTGGAAACCCTCTTAATTTTTTACTTTGAGGCAACATCTGTCTAAATCACTAAATTGCTTATCCTAGCTGCACACTCACCCATAATCCCTGCACTCTGGAGGCTGAGGCAGGAGAATGCCTTTGGCTACAGAGTGAGTCTGTTTCTAAATAGTCAAACAAAAGAATGTGTAGCTTGGCAAACCTTCCTGCCTCAGCCTCCCAGAGTACTGAGATGCTGTGATTACAAAGTGTGTCCCACCTCAACGGGCTCCCGATGTGCTTAATGCGAAAGGTTGGGCTCAATTCTTTTGTCTCCTGGTAAACAGGCAAATGTGCTGCTCAGTACAAAAGCTTGTCCTACTGTGCCCTTCTCAGAAGCTGTGCTTTCTCTGTTTTCAGCGTTCCTCCTCCGTGTGCAGTCCCTCCAGTGAGTTCCGGGTAGCCCTTCCAGCAGAGGGCTTCCGTCCTCGCGGAGCCTCTCCGGGCTCCCTGTTCCTCTCCAGCTTCCCTCGGCCTGCGGCTTTCACCCTGAAGCACACTACAGAATATTTTCCCACAGTGCCGCCCTCATTATTTTTTCCTTGATGTGCTGGGGACTGAACACAGGGCCTTCACACTGAGCTACGCTCCCTTCCCTTTTTTATTTTTATTTTCAGACAGGGTCTGGGTTGCTAGATTGCCCAGACTGGTTGACACCTGTAGTTCTCCTGCCTCAGCCTCCCAGAGGGCCGGGATTACCGGCCCCGCCACCACGCGGACTAAGCTCCTACTTTTTAATCTGTCTTGCAGACATCTCCGAAACTGGACATCGGTGGAAGAGACAAACCTGTCCGAGGTGCCGTTGCCCTCTGGCTTCAGCGCAGGAGCGGAGGAACAAAGACAGCGCCGCGAGGGTCGTTCTTCAGCAGACGCTCAGGCTGCCCGCGATGAGAGCAACCGCTGGGTTAAGCCCTCATCAGGAATCGGCAAGCCGGCAGCCTGAGCTGCAAGCACCCTGCCCGGGTGTGCTTGGGTGTGAACCCGGCGCAGGGCGCGCTTGACTGAGCCTTGACCTTAGCTTTATTTATTTATTTATTTATTTATTTATTTATTTATTTGTTGTCATTTATTTGTCATCATCTGCATCCCAGGCCGTTTAAATTTTTCTTTCTTTCTTTCTTTCTTTCTTTCTTTCTTTCTTTCTTTCTTTCTTTCTTTCTTTCTTTCTTTTCTTCCAGACAGAGTCTCACTAGCCCAGGCTGCCCAGGACCTCAACAGCAAGCCTCCTGCCTCAGCCTCCAGGATGGTGGGATTATAAACCTGTACCGCCACATTTAGCTTGTTAGTTATCAGTAATGAAAGAAGGCCAGAGTGCTTCCTGAGCACATTTTCAGTTGTATTGTTAGCTAGCTTAGTGGGAAACGGTAAACTAAAAGTTTTTTTTTTTTTCAACAAATAATACACTGCATATATTCTTCTTAGTGGTTAATTGCTGTACAAGATGCGGACTTGTGATCCTATTTAAAAGTTTTGATTTATAAATCAATCCATTTTTCACATGGAAACTGACAATAAGGATTCTTTTCAGGGGACCTTTTGTTTTGGTTTGGTCTTTTTTAGACAGGGCCTTGCTGTGTAACTCAGGCCAGTAGAACTCTGTACACCAATCCTCTTGCCTCAGCCTCCCAGTGCTGGGATTACAGGTGTGCAACACCACATCCAATCATTTCATGGATTCTTGTTAAATTTTAGGAGACATGAGAAGAGTTAAGCAAGGGTTTTTGTCCCCCCCTCCAAAGCTGACTGATGGACCACCTCACCTGGCACTGACCTGCAAAGCAATTCTAGCCAGTAGGCTCTACTCTTTTTCTAAATCCACAGCCTTGCCTAGCACAGTGGCATATTCCTATAATCCAAGCACTCAGGAGGCTGAGACAGGAGGATCACTGCCAAATCAAGGTCATCCCAGATTATATAATGAAATCTTGTCTCAAAAACAAAAAACAAAAAAATCCACTGAGGCACTAAGCTGATCTTTAGCCTCCCTGGATAGCAATGAAGCTAATCCCGCCAAGGCCAGTGTCCCTGCACGCAGCCTTGAGTGCTGGGCCTGGAGCGGTCATCTTGGCTGGTAGCAAGTCCTAGTCTGACAGTGCGTCCTACGGATGGCTCCCTGTGTGCTCCTGTTTTCCTTCTCCTGTGTTGTTTATTGGGCTCAGGCTGCCCCCAAAGTTAGCAGCTTAAAACAACAAATGGTTGGCAAGCGCAATGGCCTGCGTTCAATCCCCGATTCTGAAAAAAAAAAAAAAAAAAAAGATAAAACAGCAAATGGATCACATCTCGGCCTTTCTGAAAGCCAGGTCAGAGTTCCTTGGCTGCATGGCTTTGGCCTGGGGCCTGCGGTGCTGAGGAGCCACCGGCCCCACGTGGCTCAGTGCCACCGCTCCTCGAGGTTCCTGCAGATCCTGAAGCTCTGTCCCTTACCAGGCAGCTCCAGGAGGCTGGTTCCCCAGGACACACAGGAAAGACCTCTTGCCCCCAGAAATCTAGCACAGCTCCCTGTGGTGCTTACACTCAAGGGAACTGAGTTGAGCTCAACTCATTGAGGGAGAGTATCGGACAATTTTGGGGCATTTCCAAAAACTATCATTGGTAGGCCGAAATTTAAGCTTCACATAGAAAATACCCTCCCAGGTCTGTATTCCATCTGAAATGCTAGATCTCAGAAGCGTACATCCATACTCATTGGTTTTCGCTGTGGAAGAAGTAGAAGGCTAAAACTCTGATTAAAGCGCCTGCAAGCGGGCACAGAGTTGCGGGTTCAATTCCCAGGCCTGCCGTGCTGGCCCTGCTCCCAGCCGCTGAGAGGGCAATTGAGCCTGGGCGTGGAGGCGCGTGCCTGTAATCGCAGCTCTTGAGAGGCTGTAAACAGGCAGATCACTACAGGTCCGATCTAGTAGTGAGCCCCTGAACACCCTGTAGACCCTTCCCTAAAACACAAAAAATAAATAAGACTGAAACTAACTTTGTTTCTTTAGAAAAGCAAAATTTTATTTTTACAACTGGAGGGACACTTTGAAAGATTGGAGGGACACTTTGCCCCTGGGACCTAATATCCCTCACTCAGGGACGTGAGGTGATGCAGGGACCCGCAGAAGCCAGCCACGAGGTGGGGACGGCACCGCACACCGGGTCTCTGCCGCGCGGGTGAGCAGAGAGGACCTCAGCCAACCAGGCTGTGCAGGCCACATGCCAAGCTCACCCCAACGCTGTACCACTAGGCTCTTTGGAGACTCCAAAGGTACAGCTAATTTGCTGAACTTTTAGCACCAGTTATGACTCCCCAAGAACCAGAGCGCCCCTCTGAATAGCTCGCTGTAGCACTTTCAGCCAAATTCAGGTTTGCTCGCGGTTCTTTTAAGACTTACGCTTACTAAGCACTGTTTCAGGAAACTGGAAACACACCAAGGTTGCTCGGTCCTACGCCAAACAGTCGCTCGGTCACCAGCTGTGGTCAGATCTGCACCAAGCAGGCCAGGCCCCGGGGAGGAGGTAGCCACAGGCGGGATGGTCACGGGGAGCCCCTGGGGACGTCAGTCGTCCGGGCCACCGAGGCCAAGGCCCGCGCCACGCTAGGGCTCACGCACCCCAGCCTGGGTGGGCAGCACCATCCGCCCTGGGTTGAACACAGCCGCTTAGTTGAACCGTCTCCTTGTTAATATAGAACGCGTTGACGCTGCCTCAATAATCTGTGTAACTGGACCGGCCAAGATTGTTTCAGCTCCGAGCAAGAACCGAAACTACCAATATTATCAAGGTTCCCGCCAGTTTCAAGCGTAAACAAGTCTCCCCCTTCCTTATTCGTTGGGCGTGTCAACAGCCTCTCTGCGAAAACGGAAGTGGCTCTGAAAAGAGCCTTTGGGGACAGGGGGAGGTCGCGGGCTTCAGGCCCGCTCCCCGCGGATGCGGCGCGCCAGCTGGATGTCCTTGGGCATGATGGTGACCCGCTTGGCGTGGATGGCGCACAGGTTGGTGTCCTCGAACAGCCCCACCAGGTAGGCCTCGGAAGCCTCCTGCAGCGCCATGACGGCCGAGCTCTGGAAGCGCAGGTCGGTCTTGAAGTCCTGCGCGATCTCGCGCACCAGCCGCTGGAACGGCAGCTTGCGGATCAGCAGCTCCGTGGACTTCTGGTAGCGCCGGATCTCGCGCAGCGCCACCGTGCCGGGTCTGTAGCGGTGCGGCTTCTTGACGCCGCCGGTGGCCGGCGCGCTCTTGCGGGCAGCCTTGGTGGCCAGCTGCTTCCGCGGGGCCTTGCCGCCGGTGGACTTGCGCGCCGTCTGCTTCGTGCGAGCCATGGGCGGGAGACAACTGCCAGCACCGAAGACGCGTCTGGAGCCAGGGCGCGCGGAGCAGTATTTATACCGAAGATGCGGTCCTGATTGGTCACAACTGCTGGCGGCGTGCCCTGATTGGCTTTTATCTGAGGCTGTTTCCAATCGCTGTGAACCGCCTTGTGTTACGGGTTTTTGAATTTCGAACACTGACGTTAAAGATTCCCACAATGAAAAGAAAATGGGGCTTGAAATTTGTGGAGGTCGCTCCAAGCTTTTCTAAGAACATTTTCTTATTTCAAATAATGGGACAAATAACAGGTAAAATACACTCAACTAGCCACGTGTCCTAACTGCATTTAATGACAACCGAGACAGCAAAAATGGTTTAAAAATAGACAAGCACTTTGGCCCCTGGCCTCTTTAATGTGAGATACCTTAGTGTCGGCAGTGCTGGGAGAAAGCGGGGAGGATGGACATGCGCTTAACTGATAGCAAAAGCAGTTCTAACACAGATTTCGATCCAAACTGGTGCTGGATGCCGGCCCCGCCCCGGGGCATGCTGGGACAGCAATTGAGACTGGGCGTGGTGGCCGTAATCCGGGTGTTTGGGAGGCTGAAAACAAGAGGATCACTACGAGACTGATCTACGTGTGTGAGAACCTGTAGACCCTGTACTGAATACATTTATAAACAAAAACAAACCAAAAAACTGCTGCTTGAAGCGTCACAAGAGCAAAAATATACATCAGGACGCACTTAAAGATTTATAAATTTTTATTACCCAGTAACTTAAGTCTTTCCCAGTAAATATATTATTTTTTTATTTTTATGTATTTTGCGGAATCGGGGATTGAACTCACGCCCTTGCACTTGCCAGGGAAGCACTTATTCCACTGAGCCATCTTTCTGGCCCCATTAAGTTTAGATATTGCTGAAAAGCGCCTTGTATTTAGGACGGGGTTTCAGTGGCCAGAGAAGGTGTTTCACCCATATTTACATGCTTGGAGACTCACAGGAATGTGTATGTAGGAAAGAACGAAGGATGGTTTGCTGGTTGCTTCCTTTCCAGACTACTTAGGCTTTACCTGGACCAAGTATATAACTTACTTGAATAAATTGTGAAATATATTGCGTACTTAAAACCATTGGCTAGTGGGGAAGAGATACATCCAAATATGTAAACAGGATGGTCTGGACAACTACACTGTATATTTCTACTAGTCCGGAAAGCAGAAATTTGGTTGGGCTTTTTTCAGTCGTTTTGGATTTTCATATTAAGTTTAATCATCTTTCAATTTTGCATCAATATATCCGGTAATATAGCTGGTTGGAAGACAACACTATGCATTACAACAAATATGAAATTCACATTTAATTGTTATTCCACATTGCTTGTAACCTTTGTTGCAATACCCTGTGCTTTATAAGGAAACACTAGCTTTTTGATTAAGAGTGTACAGTTCTCCAGCAGAAAAATGGAAGGTGGCTCTGAAAAGAGCCTTTGGTTCCGGAGGCGGCCGACAGCCCTCACTTGCCCTTAGCCTTGTGGTGGCTCTCGGTCTTCTTGGGCAGCAGCACGGCCTGGATGTTGGGCAGCACGCCGCCCTGCGCGATGGTGACCTTGCCCAGCAGCTTGTTGAGCTCCTCGTCGTTGCGGATGGCCAGCTGCAGGTGTCGCGGGATGATGCGCGTCTTCTTGTTGTCGCGCGCA
>NW_004524599.1:19834628-19843912 GCF_000260255.1 Octodon degus
CACCCCGACACGGGCATCTCGTCCAAGGCCATGGGCATCATGAACTCGTTCGTCAACGACATCTTCGAGCGCATCGCGGGCGAGGCGTCGCGCCTGGCGCACTACAACAAGCGCTCGACCATCACGTCGCGGGAGATCCAGACGGCCGTGCGGCTGCTGCTGCCCGGGGAGCTGGCCAAGCACGCGGTGTCGGAGGGCACCAAGGCCGTCACCAAGTACACGAGCTCCAAGTGAGCGCTCCCGTGCGCGCACCCCAAAGGCTCTTTTCAGAGCCACTCAGCATTTCAGGAAAAGTAGCTGGCACTGTGCATGTCGGCTTTTGTCTTCTGAGGCTTGTGAGTACGTCTGGGAGGAAGTTCCTGAAAAAGTGGGTAGCTTAGCGAAATGGCTATTGCGTGTAGTATGTTGCAGTTTTTCAATGAAGTAGTGAAACAACTACGTTCCTGCCTTTGTCGCGGGGCGGGGCTGTCTGCAGGGGCGGTGCGAGGCCGTGCGTGGTTGCGCGTTCCGAGCGGGCCTCCCAGAGCACCGCCAATTTGCCTTGCTGCGGGGGAGCTGCGAGCGGGAGCCGGTTCTCGGCTGTTCTGCCCCCGGGTACTGCGGCGGGATCGACCGAGGACGCCCCGCCATGAGCCCGCGGAGGCGCGGGTCGCCCGCCGGGATCCGCAGTGTCACGGCGAGCCAGGCACCCCGGAGCTTCCAGCTTCCCGTGACTCATCAGAGCCTTGCCGGTTTCGCCCTGGCAAGGCCCCGCGGCCGCTGTGGCCCCGTCGCTCGGCCCTGCGCGAAATTAGCTGTGCTGCGAAAGCCTCTCCGCCAGATCCGCCCCGGCTTTGCCTGTCCCGTTGCTTTCCGGTCCCGGCTCCTAACGTGGGCAGTCGGGTCGCAGCGGCGCCAGCGCGCGGCTCTCGCTAGCCGGCCGCGCGTGCCTAAAGGACAGTCGGCCCGGGCGCTCGCCACAGCGCCACTCCCCCGCCGGCGGGGAGCAGTGCGCTCGCCCCTTGTCCTGCCGGCTGGCTCTCCAGCCTCCCCTCTCGCCGGTAGTCCCCAAGCCTCGCTCCTGGGCCAGGCAGCCTGGAGGGTGCGGTCCCGAGAGTGGAGAAGGCGCGGGCCTCTGCTGCCCCCTTGTGACCGCGCGCGGAAGCACAAGTCCCTGCGCCTTGGGGCGGACTGTTACAGGCGCAGGGCGGCTAGGACTTGTTCTGGTTCCTTGTCACTGGGGATCTGGCACTGAGCCTCCAAGAGCCATTCGTGCGTGGCGAGGGCAGGGGTAGGAGGACAGGATCATGGGGAGAGAACGTTCTTTTGTGGTCCAAAACAAGCTTAAAAAAAAAAAATCGCCAAAAAAAGTAGTATGGAAATTACTGGGATCGTGCTTTCTAACTTGGTTCTCAGAACAGCAAATACATGACCGTTACCTGTGAATCTGAACCCGGACTGGAACGGCGATAGCCCGTGAGCTTTTGTCAGGCTGCTGTTTGAAGATCTGGTGTGTGTAAGGGGTATCATGGTGGTGCCTTTCCCACCAGGAACAAGCCAGCGTACACGTGCACCCACGACCACGCGCAGGTTTTCTGAATTCTCTTGAGAAGGTTACTGCTTCATTTTTAGCCAGGTAGACTTCTGCACGTCGCCCATTTCTTTTCCAGATGATCGTCTCAGTCCTCTGGCAGTGCCTACTCCTATGTCCAGACACTCCGTGGACACTGTCAGCTTGTCAGGGCTGACGTGACGGTTCGCATGGGCCTGGAATGGGCCTGGAGGTGGCCCTTCCCTTGGAAAGCCGGCGCTTGGGCTGGAGGGGCCGCGGGGCGCACGTTCCTGCGCAGCTGCTTCTGGCAGGAGCCCAGGCCGCCTTGCCCTTCCACGGGAGAAGGCTTTGCTCTCCACCATGGGAGGTGAAGGCAGGGCTGCCAGACCTCCGGAGGCACCTTGGCAATGCCACCTGCTTTCTCCTAGAGTTATGGCCGGGACCCACCGGATGGGGACAACACTCTCCCGAGAGGCTTGCGTGGCGACTGCACTTGCTAGAAAAGGTGGTGGATGGCCTTTTCCATCACATGTGTCCCAGGCATTGCAGCTCATCCTTGGCTGGGCCCACTCGATCCCTAGCGGGGTGCTCACCAAGGATGGGAGTTCAGAACGCTGCTGGTGAGGCCCGTCCTGGAGTCAGAGCCCATCTCGGCCACCAGAGCAGACGGACGAACTGCAGCCCTTTCCACAATACTAAGGGCCGCAGTCCAGCCAGGCGGGACCCCTGGGTTTGCAACCCCCATTGTGCCTGTGTGTATAAGCGTGCATGCGTGAGCATGTGTGGTTCCTGGAATGAACCCCAGCTGTCCAGTGGGCAAGGTAAGTGCTTTCCGGCCATCTGTCCCTACCTTTCCAGAGCTGCGGGCACCGGACAATGGTGAGGACTTGAATGCAAGCCTGTGGGGAACACAATTCACTAAGTGCTGAAGTGTATGCCTTGATCCCAAATTCTCTCCATTTACTTTAAATCAGTCAAAATGACACTTGTGACATTCCCTAAAACAGACCTGAAAAACCATTCACTGACTGGGACCCAGCAGAGAGCACAAGCGAGGCTGGGTGATAGAAAGCAAGCCCCACATCCACACAGCCAGGTACCTGGCCATTTCTCTTGAAGCCCACAGCCTTCTGACCCTGCCTTTCGTTTATCCCGTTTTGATGGAGATGTAGACCAAAGACATGTCCTGCTGCTGTGAGGACCACAGCACTGGGGCCCAGCAGGCGACGTGTGTGAGGAGATGGCAGCATAGTGGGGACGACACAAGTGTGCGACGTGGTCCCCCCTGCAGATGCGGCATTCCCAGCCTTCCTGCCCCCAGTGCACAAGCTCCAAGGCCCTCACATCAGCAGTAAGCACTCACAACATGGTGTGGACACAACAACATGTTCCCTGGCTATCACCCTCCACCCCACACTGCAGCCCTCTGGAGGTTAGCAAAGTCTTTTGAGCCTCCAGCAGCTCTCTACTCCTTCTCCCTGCCTCAGCGGCCCAGATCAAAAGCCCAAGCCTTCCTAGATTCTAAACCAGGACTTTGAGGTGAGCCTGAGGTGCCCAGTGGGTGCCTGATAGCAGGACGGAGTTCAGCATCTCTTTTCACCTCTGTCTTAATTATTTTTCCTTCATTCATTGCTGAGACAAAATACCCAACACCTAGAATTAAGAAAGCAAAGGTTTATCTTTTAGTCACAGTTTGTGGAGGTTTCAGTCCATGCTCAGCTGGCTCCAAGGCAGAGTGGCACATGGCAGAGGGCAGCAGTTCATGGCAGTGGAAGACAGAAAAAAAATAGGAAAGCAAAAAGGGAGGAGAAAAAAAAAAGGGAGGAGCAACAGGAGCAAGCCTCTCTCCTGCCCTTCTACTGTATGCAGGCTACTGGCCCCAGGGCTGGTGTAGCCCTCACACCCCTAATCCCAGCACTGGACTAAGAATCAATCACAAACTCTAGAAGCCTGCCCCATGACTGCATGAAGCTCTGCTAGGACATCGAAGCACAAACCATAACAGTCTTTGTTGCCTGGAATGACAAAGACTCATACAAATCTCTTTATGCAAAAGATATTTTAGTCCATCTGTATGAGTTGCCAAAGTCCTAACAGTTTCAGCATTGCTGAGAAGTCTAAGTCCCAAGTATCCTCCAAGATGTAAGGCAAACTCTTAGCTGTGAGCTCCTATACAAATGAATAGTTAAGCACTTTGAACATTCAATGGCATAAGAAAAATAGAGCCATTCCAAAAGATACAAATGGGGATGCAAAGCATTGGGACTAAAGTGAGTCCAAAATCCAGCAGAGCAAACATTAAGTTCTGTAGTTCCATGTGGGAAATCCAAAGCAGTCTATGGCGAACTGTGAGCTCCATGTGGCGCCGCCTCCACGGCACTGGTGCTGGTTGTGGTTATGGTTCTCTCTTGGGTCTGCTTTGCTCCCTCCTTGCAGCTTTCTTCAGATTATCCACATTACTTGCTCTTTCAAGCTTCTAGGGTCTCCACAGCACCTTTCTGTCCACACTCGCAGCTTCACACACTGCCCACACAGGGGCACACTGCCTGGCCTCCCAGGCCTTCTGAAAGCTAGGTGGAAGCCTTCTTAACCTCAGAACTCTAGAAATATGCATGTGCCAAAAACCGGTGCCCACGGGTGCTGCCAAGGTCTGCTGCCAGCTGGAGCAGAGCCAGGCCTTCCTCTCCTGGCTGTAGAGGCCAAGCGCCTAGGTCGCTAGGCACTGTGAACGCAATTCTAGGAACAAACTCTGTGCTGCTGGATTCGGGAACATGGTGCCAGGGGTTTCCTCCTCAAAGCAGTCTTTCTCCTTTGCAGGTATGAGGCGCCAAAAAGTGTACAGCTGCTTTTTCTTGTGATTCCCTCAGACCACCTTTTCTGTCCCCCTGTCTCTGCTTCGCAGTCATCTTCTCTGCTGTTTCTTTGCAGTCCGCAGCTTTACTGGAGCTTCCTTTCTGGACAGATACACAACATTTTAAATCATTCTCCTGGGCTCTTTGCTCTTGATTCTCAACATAAATCTGACTGAAAGCTCCCAACAATAGCTGTGCCTCCCTCAACATTAGACTGCTTTGAAATTTCTTTTGCCACATTAATTAGTTTACTGCCATTAATCCCAGGCCCAGCGAAGTCTCTGGACATGAGCAAAATGCAGACAAATTTTCTGCCAAGCCATGGCATACATCATGTAGAGTCCAGCAGCCAGTGTGTCCTTCCTCCCAGCAGAAAGCTCGTGAACCTGAGCCCCGTCTTTCTGGGCAGGATTACTATCAGTGTTCTGTTCTTTCAAGCTCTGACCAGACTCTCCCATACACAACAGCCTAAGACATTTCAACTCTACTCTTCCAGGCGACATCTCCACAGCCCTCCAGATTTTTCCCACAGCCATTTCCAAAAGCTCTTGAGTCACATGATCAGGTGTAGTCACAGCAAGAACCCTGTTCTCTGATACCAAAGTTGTCATGGTTTGGGGTTATTACAAGGGGAACAATACAGTACAGGTCACATTTTATAATGATCCACCCAAAGAAACATACAAAGGAAATCTATCTGCATATTGAAGACTCCAGCTGAGGGCCTGGATCCTAATATCCTGCATGAGGACAGCAGAAGACTTAGAGCCCCAACCCATGCCTCCTGTGAGTCCAGCTGGA
The DNA here is from genome assembly GCF_000260255.1 of Octodon degus. Lineage (NCBI taxonomy): Eukaryota > Metazoa > Chordata > Mammalia > Rodentia > Octodontidae > Octodon > Octodon degus. The sequence goes on from NW_004524599.1 coordinate 19,839,813, forward strand.
GGCCTAGAACCCCCGACAGTGTCTCATGCAGGCTTGCCTCACGGATCTGTGCTGGGAAGGCCCAAGGTCAGTGGTGGAAGCTAGAAAGTCTGTGCCAGCAGGCTGAGGGGCCTGCACTGGAGCCAGGAAGTGATGCTCTGTGGGAAGCCATTAACTGCTATCCATTTTATAATAGTGTCAGCCATTCTCTTAAGTTTCTGTTCCCCTGTTAAGTATGGTCCTTCTCACCTTGCCCATTCCCCGTGAATCACGTGCAATGCCCCAGAGGTGGCACTTCCCCCATTGCCTAGATACCTGCTGACCCCCTAGAGCCAAGACTTCCTCATTCCTACACTCCCTATATATACCCAGCACCTCCCCTGAATAAATGGGACTTGATCAGAATCCTGTCTTGTCCGCATTCTTTGTGTCTCCTGTCCCTTCTCATCCCCACTCCTCCTCTAGGGTCCTCTTTGACTAACCCACGGGTCGGGACAATGCTCATAGAACAAGCACTACCCCTGCAAAAGTACCACAGCCGTCCTCAGCGACAGTGAGGTCCTGAGCTCCTCGGAGGATGAGGAAAGTTGAGTCCCCATCAGGAAAACCAAAGCGACAAGCTTTTCCACAGGCTGAGCAGTGCACCATCTTCCCCTCTGAAGCCAGAAAGTGATACTCAAGGTGAAGGCCAGCACCACCCTGCAAAGTGAGCTGCAGCCATCCTCAGTGACAATGAGGTCCCAAGCTCCTCCTCCAGTGAGAACAGCCAAGTTCATCAGGAAAGCCAGCCGGACGAGATCCTCCAACAGAACAGCCCAAGAGAACCAGCAGCTTCCACAGCTGCAGCAGCATCTCCAGGCAGCCTCCCTGACAGCCCTCCACAGCTTCTCTAGTTCTGCCTATTCCGCTGCTGGCCATAATTCTCAGGTGGGCCTCCCACAGCCAGCGCCACTGGTTCAGTGCAGTTGGGTATAACAGGTGGACCACCACCATTTGGAAATCCACTATAGTGGTCAGGTCCTGCTGGAGGCTTCATGAGGCAGTGAATCGCATAGAGGGCATCTGTCTGAACATTACCAATACAGGGTGTTTAACCCTAAGGGCCCTGCCTGGTCCCCCTCAAAGATACAAGTATCTAAAGTAGTTTTCAGGGCATCAAGTGCCAGCTTGTGGGACATCAAGTGCCAGCTTTCACAATGGCATGCTGCAGACCCCCTGGGGCAATACCCAAGTCCCCAGCCATTGTCCTGAACCTGTGCTCACCTCAGATTCCAGGAAAGGCAGAGCTTTGGGGGCCACCCCCCAGTGAGGCCACCCCTCAGCAGAAGCAGCTATCCCAGGACAGAAAGGGATGCTCCTGTCATCTGAAAGAGACAGAGATGTCCCTCCCAGGGCTCTGGGCTGGTATGAGCTGCTGGCTCTGAGAAAGCCCAGCTCTGCAGAACCAGCCCTTGCCTTACTCTGCTTCCTGAAGCCCCAGAGCCCGCGAACCATGGAGGACAGATCCTGGGCCTTTCTGCCTGTGTTCCCCACCATGAGCTCCTCCCCCTCCCCCACTACACTTCTCCTGTGGACATGAAGGGACTGGACAGGTGGCAGAGGCTAGGCTGTGGAGACACTTTAGGCTGGGCTTTTGCCCCAAAAGCCTGGCGCCAAATCCTCAGTAGAGGAGCATCCATGCTTGTCTGGGCTACCTGAGGCTGCTGCACACAGACAGCGAGCACAGAAAGCTGCTTCTGCAGGTGAGCCAGGAGAGAAAAATGGGCCTGAGACTGAGACCCGGATGGGCACCGAGGACTTCAGCGCAAATTCCTTTCTAGTTCAGTGGTTGCAGTTACAGGAAATCGGGTTGCTGGCTAACCATGATCTGCTCCTGTGCGCTTTGATTGCTGGGCGCTGCATGAGGCATCGCCTAGAGAGCATCTGTCTAAGCGCCACCAACACAGGGGTACTTGGTCCTAAGGGGCCTGCCTGGCCCCCCTCGAAGCACCAACTTTGACTGTCAGAGGTTCACCCCACCACTTCCTGTATCCACCACACCCTGGTCATGCTGTGCACCTAGTGAAGGCCGAGGACACCAGGGCCTCCTGGTCCCAGCCTGTCCTGGGCTTTGACCTTCTTGGTGCCCCTTGTAAGTAAAATTCATACTTTGTCTGTGTTTTATTTGTGGTCATACCTCTGAGCAGGAAGGAGATTGAGGCCCTGGGCCATGGCCCCGACCCGACAATTTCCTGCATTGTCTGGGACTCGTTTCCCTTTTCTTCAGTTAAAGTGACCTCCAAAATGTCTTGCAGCAGAAGTAGCCAGTCTAAAACAGTCTCAAAATAAATAAATAAATAAATCTATCTCCTCCGGGGTCCAATGTAACATATGACAGATATCAGGCTTGGAAAAAGCAGCGCTCCTGACTGCTCCAGGCCCTGTAGTCTGGGAGGTTTGTTTTGTTTTTTAGATACTAGAGACTGAACCCAGCGCCTTCTCACTGCACGGCATCCCCAGCCCATTTTACTCTTTATTTTGAGACAGGAACTTCTAAATTCTCGAGGCTAAGACTGGTTCTTTTGAAAATGACTGCCTTCTTATAGCTGTTCCCTTTTCGTTTTTATGCTTGCGAAGCATAAAAAAAAAATAAATTCTTCTCTATACCCTAAAGGGAGAAGCATTAGGGCCTTGTGGACCTCAAAGTAAATGGAATTCTTTGCTTGTGAAGGGTGCTCGACCTGTGGTCACAATATCCAAGAACAAGTTGAACGTGTTTTTTAAACAGGATTCAAGAGAAAATAGAAAGCAATGTTGTGTCTTTCTTAGCAGTTATTTTAGTTAAAAATAACGTTGAAAAAATTGGTGATCCATGTATTAAAATTCATCTCAAAGCCAGACATGATACATGCCTGTCATCCCAGGACTGCCAAGGCTGAAGCCCGCCAGGACCCCAGAGCGAGACCCTGCCTCCCCTCCCAGCCCCTCTGATGGCGTGATGTTGGCAGGGTCCTGCCATAGCACAGATGAGCCTTAGAGTTACGGTAGAGCTGCAGGGAGAAGATGGTGATAGGATTAGGGATGAATCTGAAGAGTGCTTACATCTTCACGACTGGATTCTTTACTTATTTTAATATAAAATATTGTGGTCAGTAAAGGCGGCACGATATAAAGTCTGATCACCTTTGTACTTCCACAATTGTATTAAGGGACGGGACCGCGGCGTTGGATGAGTTAAACGTGGCGAGTTAGAAACCACGTCCCCCTGAGACTTGTGGGGTGCACAGGTCCACGCTGGCCCGGATGGAAACGATCAAAAGATGAAGTCCGCGAACCAGTTTCAAAAAGTGAAACAAAAAGAAAAAGACAAAACGCAGAGGCAGCGAGACACAGCCCCCGGGGGAGCGTGCTGACCCGCCCAGGTCCCGACCGCGCGTGCGCCGAGCTGGAGGCTGGCAGCGGCCGTCCACGCTCAGCGGCCCCGACGCGGCTGCGGTCGGCCTTCCTGCGAGCAGGCGGGAGGGAGGTTGACGCTGGGTCCTAGGCGCCAACCCAGTTTTGGTGGAAAAAGAAAACATAGCACCTAGCAGAGGATGGTTTCGATCCATCGACCTCTGGGTTATGGGCCCAGCACGCTTCCGCTGCGCCACTCTGCTGAGCTAGAAAAGTGAGCTCCACCAATGGTTTTGTCCTCAGCGGCAAGTCAAATTTGCTTCTCTTTGTCTTCCAGTGGAATAACTCATTACATTCATTCGTCAAACTAGAGAATGTGACGAGAACACCGACCCCAATCGCCTGAAAGAAAAGAAACTGGGTGCTTCTGAAAGAAAACCGCCGGTCGCCGGCTGCCGCTCCTTGCTCGTGGAGTCGGCTTAGCTCCGCAAGCCGCGGTCACAGCGTGAGGAAAAGCACGCTTTGGAGAACAAATACGTTTTCCAGACGTTAAGATAACATTTAAACTTCATTACATGGGCCAAGGCTCCAACGCGAGACTCTCCTGTGGCTGGAGAAAGCGATACCACTGATCTTCCGAGGCAGAGCGTACCCCGCGCTGCCCTTGGCTTCCGGACACGCAGAGCCGCGGAGCCGGGCCGGGCTTAGGGGGCGGGGCGGGGCCATGGGTGGGGGCCGGGCTTAGGGGG
>NW_004524599.1:19844052-19848464 GCF_000260255.1 Octodon degus
TTAGGGGGAGGGGCGGGGCGGGGCCATGTGAGTGAGGGGTCGGCCTTAGGGGGAGGGGAGGGGCGGGGTCATATGGGGTGGGCCAGGCTGAGGAGGTGGGGAGTGGGGCGGAGCCATGGGTGAGGGGCCGGGCTTAGGAGGGGAGAAGGACGGGGTCATGTAGGGTGGGCCGGGCAGAGGAGGCGGCGGGGTCAAAGGTGAGGAGGTTGGGCCGGGTTTAGGAGGCAGGAAGAGGGGCGGGGTCATGTGGGGCGGGCCAGGCTGAGGAGGCGGGAAGGGGCGGGGACATGGGTGGGAGGACGGGCTTGGGAGGCGGGGCGGAGAGGGCGGGGTCGTGGATAGGGCAGGGCGGGGGCGGGGCTCGCTGAGCCGCTCGCGCGTCGGAGGTCGTGTAGGCCCTCCAGCACGCCCTGTGCCTCCACCTGCCCGGGCACAGTGCCCAGCTGACCCTCAGCTCCGCCGTCTTGGTCCAGACCCTCACACTACTCCCCTGGGGCAGGCGGAGTACAGGGAGAATCCACTCCCGCCGAAGGGCCTGGAGCCCACCCTGCCTGTGAGAAGATGAGAAGAGCAGAATAATTCTCGGAGCAGACGCGGGCGCCTTCAGACTGCAAACCCCACCGCCAGGGGGACCGCCTTCATGCTTAGGCTGGATGAAGCAGGACAGCCCTGTAGAAATGCGGATGGCCACAAAGGCTGTGCGATAGACGGGGGACTGAGGCGGGCGTGTGTCGCGCCTCCTGCCTCCCGTGCCGACCCAGAGCCCGGCACCGGGCAGCACTGGCCCAGGAACAGCGCTCTGGCTCTGCCGTCCAGGGCGGGCAGAGGACCCCTTCGCGGCCAGCTCTGACACACAGGAGCGGGGTGGGAAAGGGAGTCCTCTCGCTCAGCGACTACAGAAAGGTCGTCGTTTCTCAGCCTCCCTGCGGGCACCAGACTGGAGCTTCCAAGGGTGAGAAACTGCGCCCGGTGTTTTCAGTCAAAGGCTATATGCAAGAGCGCCTCCACCTCAACTCAGTTCTCGCGTTGCCGCCCGCCCCAGCCGTGCACCGGGCTTGCAGTTGTGCTGGGTCCAGAAGCCTGCGGCCTGCATCCCACCTGTCTCTGCAACCCACCAAGGACTCCCAGATCCCAGCCACAGCCCGCTCTGCCCAGCAACCCTCCGGGCCCACCCCCTGCGCCACCTACACTAGCCAATCGGGTAGACTGAACCTTGGAGCTAGCCAATGGGAGGTCAGCTGCCGGGGTTAGGGTATATAAGGCGCTGCTGCTAGCGCATGAGTTTGGTGTCTTCCCTTGTGTGTGGTGCACCTAAGCACAGAAGTAAGTTTGCCTGTGGAGACTTCTTGGTACGTGAATGCTTTGTTTCTGTATGGACAAATTGAGTCTGGGGCTTACTGCCAGCAGAAGTCATTTTCAGACCATCAACAATAGACACCCATATTAATAGAAATGTGCGTAAACACAGGCTAATCTCTCTCTCAACGTTCTAACTGAGCTCACCTTACAGCCACATTTACTCTCAATGCTAAGCTCAGTCCCGTTACTGGCTATCGACTCTCCTGGAGCTCTGGTATGCCAGGGCAAAAACCAAAGTAAGAATGAGGAAAACATAGACAAGAGACAATAGCTGGGTCAGGTGGGGATCCTCTTTCTCCTGAACCAAGGAGAGGAACCGCCCAAGAACTAGAGCCTTTCTTTATCCCCTCAGAGGTTGGTATCAGCATCAAACTGGGCCCAGCAATCAGTTGACGAGCTGCAGCTGCTCGTGTGTGGAGGCGCTCCCCTGTGCTCCAGCTGGCTTCATCCTGCACGCGTACTTTCCAGCTTCAACTGTTCCCCTCTTTTCTGTCTTGTGAATGATGGGTGTTTAGTTCAAGTTGGAAATGCAATTCTTGGAAAATAAAGTCCAAATATTTGCAGCAGTGATCCACTAGCAGTCTAGCTGGCAATTGTGAGAAGTTGATGATTTGAACCTTTTACAGCTAACATTACTATGGCGTTGCCCTTTATACATCTTGTCAATATACTTTTCTGCTGGATGGCTAAGACCAAGTTAAGGCCAGACCCATATTAATCAATTTTTGACATCTACCCAGGTCAGTTACCTCTCAGGATTTATCTTTTTTAATGAACAGAATATATTTATTGAGGGAAAGAAAGCTCCTGTCCAACAGAGGGACAGGAGGGAGGCGCGAGTGGGTTGTTCCCCCAGATCAGGATTTATTTTCAAACTGCCTACAGCACCTCTTAGATCAGTGTCAGCCGTCTGGAGAGTCACAGCTATTGCTTCGCATGAAAGCCTGAGAGGTTTTTTTTCTCTCCTCATGACTTACCTTAGCTATGCTCTTTGGCTGCAGGCACTGGGAGTGCTTGCCGTTGCTCCTTTTCTGGCCAGTGGATACTTTGATTCTGCCCAGATTTTGGGCACAGACACTTTGTGCTGAATGAGTTTCCAGTGCCAGAAATGCATACAGCCACAGTGAGCGCCAAGGCGCAAGGTAGTCATGACCCACCTGCTTAGCCCCAGGTGCACAGGACTGCAGTTGGTGGCTCATGCTGGAGCTGGCCTGCAGACACGTGGGCAGCTGAGAGATCCCCACTGAGTCCACTTAGGGTGGGAGCGAGGGCCTCTCCCTGAACCCCATGTGTGCCCCTGTTGTTTGATAGGCCAAGGCAGGCCCCAATGGGAGTTTTCGGGGAAGGGCCAGCTATCCACATTGGCTTTAGATTTACACTCATTTCCCCAGTGATGCCTTCGTTGACACCGCACAGGGACTGTGAGGTTTTGCGGAAGAGACAGCTACCTTTACAGGTGCAACAGGACAGTTTTGGACAAAATGGCTCTCGACCCAACAATGAAAACAAATGGCCCTGTTTTTTCCTTTTCCTCCACACGATGAATGAATAACCCTAGTGACAGCTGCTGCTGTACCTGTAAGAGGCTAATATCTGCACACATCCGAAGGCCTCTTACTTGTAAAGATGGAATTTGCAGGGAAACACCTCCCTGGTGGGGAAAGGTGCCCTTTCATCTTGCACCACGCCTTCCTCATTTGGTGTATGTTGTGAATCAGTGCCAAAAGAAGCGACAAGAAGACCGATGAATATAGCTTCAGAGGTCTCATGAAATTAGTCTCTCTCAAAGTGAGCCCAGAGCCACTGAAACAGCTCACACTTATTGAGGGCTAAAGGCAGGCTAAGGAATGTGCATAACTACTTTGGTGAACCCAAACTACTCTCTCCATTGCCTTGAACTTTTACCTAACTAAGTTTACACAGTGCTGTCCACGAGCATCCCAAGCAAGGGAGGAGACAACCAATGGCGCCAGCAGGAGAAGCTGCTCTCTGCAGCCCTGAATCCCAGCTTGCCAGGATTTACAAGTGAGACAACAGCTCTCCTCGGGCTCTGTCTGTTGCTCCCTGCTCACTTGGACATTAGGCTTCTGTCTCATCTCCACATTTCTATACTTATTAAATTGGGCAAGACAAGCTCTATCGGCACTGCCGTTGCGCCACCATCCTTGTCTTGCTCAGGATCAGGCCTTGATTTTAAAATGATGCTCTGAGCCAAATCCATTGTGGTTGTAAAGCGTCTCTAAGCAACTTCCAGAAAAGAACAGCGAATATAGGAGTTGAGCGCGCACTTGTACATACATGCACCCCGGGATTGCTGAGACTCTGTTTGCCCATTTTGAACTGTTGCCAATCCAATCTCCTGTTCTGTTCTCTAGGGTAGGCCCTAGCGACACCTGCCCCATGCTTTGTCCCCAATGTGCCGGTGCCAAGGCCCTCCAGGGCTTGATACTGGCTCTCACCAGTGTGCTCCCTGTGTTCCCGCCACCACCTTCATCCTACAAGGGTCCTTGGTCGGGTGCCAAATGTAGGAACTCTTTGGGCTCTCAGTTTACCCTGGCCAGGAACTGCAATAAGAATAAGGAAAAGAGAGACAAGAGACAATGGCAGGGTCAGGTGGAGACCCTCGCTCTCCTCAGCTGACAGAGGAACCTGCCCAGGCACTGTAGGCGGTTATTCACACCCTGCAGAGGGGGTGTCAGTTTCAGCCTACCTGCCCAGCAACCAGTTAGCAGGCTGCAGTGGCTCATTTGCGCGCTTCAAGGAGCTCCCTGTTCCCAGGCTGGCTTCAGCCAGCGCGTGTTATTGCTTTTCAGCTTCAGCCTCCACTGACAGCTGGGTTCTAGGAAGAGCAGGGAAAGCAGAAGATGAGCTTTGTGCATCCTCAAGTGCCAGAAAGTGAGAAGCAGGGACAATGGGAAGGGCGGGCAACAGTTGAAAGGCAGAGGCTGGAAGGCCTCTCAGTGTTGGACCAAACCAGTATAACTTGATCAATTAAATAATGACTGCACTGGATAATAACTCAATGAATAGAATGCTATCTCATAACAGGAGAC
>NW_004524599.1:19848564-19857100 GCF_000260255.1 Octodon degus
CCGGCCAGTGTACTTCAGCTGCCCAGGTGACGGGTCTTGTTGGTCAGGTTGCTTCAGTCTTGCAAACCGCTGATCACTGTGGTGCGCAGTGTAGGAACCAATCAAAGACGGCCAAGGTCTCTGCCTCTGCGCTTCCCCTTTCTACCCCATGAAACCCCTCCTCTTGAGCTTTTGGGGCCTGACATTCTGGGAATGATCCCAAAAAGGGACTGTCCATATAAAATAAATGTGCCTCCTACTCCGGCGTGTCCCTTCGGTGTTTCTGCTGGCCGCTGCCATCTCTGAGCCCACACGACACAAGCTACTGACTGAGCATGCAAACCTTCCTCATAGGACAATTACAGCAAATGTAGCACTAATGAGAAAGATAATCACCATTCAAATGTTACTGTAATTATTGCTACAGGCAAATCTATTGAATGTTACTGTAATTATTGCTACAGGCAAATCTATTGAATGTTACTGTAATTATTACTACAGCCAAATCTATTGGACACTAAACTTGGTCTGAAAAACCTCAAGGAGAAACTCAGTTCTTGTATATTCTCAAAATATCTCCCCCCCCAATATATGAGTTACTGTGACAGTTTTAACTCAAGGCCGCAGATATTCAGACACTCCCAGGAGGCAGGGCACGATTCCCTCTCGACAGTGGCTGCTCCTAGTGACCCATTTCCCACAAACAGAAATGGAAAGCGGAAAGTGGTGACATTCGAGTAGGAAACCCAGCAGGTAGGAAACCCTCCTCTACCCCCTTAGATTCTTCACTCTTCAGCCACTACTCTTAGCAGTAACATTTGAATCATTATTAAAGCCGATACTGTTATCATCCACCGTATGCAAAAGGCTGGGCTGACCTGCTCAATCTCTAAGCTTTACAGCATTGCCTATAGGCCAGGTACCATGGTCTAGGGTTTTGCAAGGGAACGATACAATTCAGGACATGTATTTTATAAGATTATTTAGTCACCCAGAGATCATATACAGAAAGAGAGTGCAGGAAGGCTGCCCACACACTAAAGACCAAAGAGTCCCGCTGAGGGCCTGGATCCTAATACCTGCAGGAGTGCAGCTGAAGACCTAGAGCCCAGAGCAGCGCCTCCCACGAGTCCCGCTCAGGCCTGGTGCCCATAGCAGCCCCTCCAAAGAGTCCGGCTGAGGTCTGGCGCCCACAGCAGCGCCTCCCACGAGTCCTGGAGCCCAGAGCAGCGCCTCCCAGGACTCCAGCTGACACCTGGAGCCCAGAATGTCTCATGCGGGCCCTATTCACACATGTGCACTGGGAAGGCCCAAAGGTCAGTGGTGGAAGCTAGAAAGTCGGCCTGAGCAGAAGGAAGGAACTGTGCTAGCAGGCTGAGGGATCTGCACTGGGGCCAGGAAGCCAGGCTCAAGGTAAGAGCCAGAGTTCCCCGCAAAAGTACCGCAGCTGTCCTCAGCGACAGTGAGGTCCTGAGCTCTTCCGAGGATGAAGAAAGCTGAGTTCCCATCAGGAAAGCCAACTCGACAAGCTTCTCCGTGAGACTGAACAGTGCACCATCTTCCCCCCTAGAGCCAGGGAGCCCTGCTCAACATGCGGACCAGAGCAGCCATCTGTAGTGACAATGGGGTCCCGAGCTCCTCCTCCAGGGAGAACACCCGAGTTCACCAGGAAAGCCAGCAGGACGGGGTCCTCCAGCAGATGAGCCCAAGAGAGCCAGGAGCTTTGAACTGCTCCAACAGCCTCTCCAAACAGCTTCTCTACCAGCTTCGCACCAGCTCCTCTAGTTCTGCCTCTTGTGCAGCGGTGCTCAGGCAGGCCTCCCACAGCCAGCAGCTGGCTGGCTCAGTGCAGCTGGGGGTGGCGAGTCGGCCCCCCCTTGGCAATGCACCAGATGTCAGCATCTTCCCAGGGTTCACTACGCAGGTGTGAACAAGGTCACTGTCAAGTTTTCTGGAAACAAGTAAGAGCACAATCTTTCCTTAAAGGTTCATTGATTGTATTAAGCAGCTATTCATGATGGCCACCTAAGTCAGGCATGTCATAAAGAGGGTTTTTAAAAATGTGTTATTGTTATTGTTGCTGTCCTTTTGAGGCAGAGTCATTCTTTGCAGTTTATGCTGGTCTTGAACTCAATTTGTAGCTCGGGCTGGCCTCTAACTCACAGTGGCCCTCCTGCCTCAGCCTCCGTAATGCTGGAATTACAGGCCTGTGCCACTTCTGGCAAGGAAGCCTTATTTTGGTACACAGTTCAAAAGTCTCAGATGGCAGTCCCTTGACTCCACGCCCTTCTGCTGTGGCAGGGGGTGTGGCTGCTCTGCTCCTGGTGGCTGGGAAACAAAAGCAGGGCTAGGAGGGGCAGGGTACCCATAGCCCCTGTAAGGCCAGGCCCCTCACCTCACTTCCTGCCATGAGCCCGCCCCCTAACAGGTACCACAATCTCCCAATGGTGCCACAGGCTGCAACCAAACTTTAGTCCCTGGCCTCTGGGGACAGTTATTCCCACCACACACAGACTGGCACATGGTGGTTCCAGCTGCCTGGGAGGCCTGCAGAGAGGAGAGAGCCACGAACATGCAAAGTGCCATCCACATCTGCAATGGAACTGTGTTGTGACTGCCGCCTGGTGGACCAAGGTGGTAAAGTCGTCAGTTATGGCTAAACTGCAAAGGTTAGGAAGTTGAGTGTGGGGAAAGCAAGGTGCCTCCTAGCACGTGTGAAGTTGGGGTAACCTGGAGGCTAAGGAAGCACCTCCTTGACTCACCTGCAGGCCTTCTCCATATCCTCCTCCATATTTGGGGGTACTGGGAATCAAACTCAGGGCCTTGTGCTTGCCAGGCAGGCACTGCCCACTGAGCTGAATTCTGCCCACACTTCCCCTCAGGCCCCACCCTGTAGATGGGGCTCCAACACAGCAGAGGTGAATGCAGAATACCGAAGTAGAGCGGCGGCATCACCGGCATCCTTCCCTGAAATGAAGACTGGCAGATAGTCGTGCTTTTTCTGAACTCTGAGGGAGTGTTTAAAGTCATAATAGTACTTGTTGTGTAGTAGAGAACATATTTCCTGATAACTTTACAAATAAAAACTTGTTTTGCTTGTTTGTTGAGACGGAGTCTCACTCTAGCTCAGGCTGGCCTTGAACCCACCTCGGAGTAGCCCAGCCTGGCCACAGAAATCCTCCTGTCCCAGCCTCGCAACCCTAGGATCACCCGTGAATGCCACACTCCTAGCTGTTCTGTCTCAGAATTGAAGAGATCAGAGAAACCAATAGGAAGTGGGAGGACTGCAGCTGGCTTTAGGAAGCACCCAGCAGACCTGTGTCGGAAGGCTGCGCTCCGAGCTCGCAGAAGGTCCTGGTTCTACACATTCTGCCGAGGGCCGGCCTTCAGCGGGGAGCCTGCGCACAGCAGAAGGGAGCTTGTGGCGACTGCTGTGTGTCTTGGCAGCCCTGCTCAGGCCCAGGGGATGTTATGGGAAGAGGAGGGTATAAAATGTTACTTGCCGGGACAAAAGTTACTGCTTTTATCTATTGGAACAAACAACAACAGCTGTAGGGAGGGGAGGTCTGGAAACCTGGCTTTTTCTTTTAAAGTCCTGCTTAGGACTGTTATACCTACACATGCAGTGAAGTTTTCCTTTCTAAAGCTTTTTTACCCTAAATGATACTTAGTGTCCTTTCATTTTATGAGCCAACCTATTAATGACTTAGTGCTATAACTCCTTTTAAGGATTTTTGTTTGTTCGTTTGTTTTGTTTTTTTGGTGGAACCAGGGATTGAACTCAGGACCATGAATTTGCAAGGGAAGCGTTCATTCTACTGAGCCATCTCCCCAGCCCCTTAATTTTTGGATAAAAAACAGAAAACATATGTCTTTTTAATCAGATTCCAATACTTTTATTTAAAATAGAGAATGGGAGAGATAGAGAAAAGGAAGAGAGCAAGAGAGAGAGAGAATGAAAATGATTTCACCTTGTGCCCGCTGGCACACAGGCCTCTGTACTCCTGAGATCTGCCTCTGTGAACTCAGCTAACTTCAAATCAAAATGTGTTTTCCAAATACCTTCAGCACAGACTTTTCTCTTGTCATTTACTCCTAACAATAGGGTGTAGCTCTGTCTGCATCGCATGCACACTGTGCTGGCTGTCACAAGTCATCCGAAGATGACCTAGCACGCACGGGGGTGCGCTCAGGCCAGGCGCACACACTGCCGAGCTCGTCGGACGTGTGTGAGCACCTGCAGCTTCTCACGCTCACTGAGGCCCTGGAACTAACCCCCCAGACACGGAAGGTCATGGCTCTTGAGACAGGGTCTCGCTGTGCAGTTCAGGCTGTCCTTGAGCTCACTCGGTAGACCACGCTGGTCTCGAACTTGCAACTGTCCTCCTGCCTCAGCCTCACCAGTGCTGGGACGACAGACATGCACCCCCACGCCTGGCTTATTTATATCTAAAGTTTGTATAAACTAGTTCTGAAAAAATTATAATGAACACTACATAGGAATAAAATACAGACATCTAGAGTGATTCTACTCAGGCAACAAATGTGTCACAACATACCTACTGTGATCACTGATAAGGGCAAGAAAAACCCAGGGATTGAACAACACGCCCAGGCCTGCAAGGCGCGCGGCACTTCCTTCCAGGTGGCTGCCCTCATCAGTGAGAGTGGCCTCGCAGGAAAAGCCACCTCTTCGTGAGGTTCTTTTAGAAACAGGCATTACTTTATATCACTCTTACTGGAAATTGTCATATGCTAATTTTCAACCAGGTAAATTGTGAAGAGGATTGTTCCTACAGCATGAAGCTTTATCTTTCCTTGTTTTGCTAAGTTATTTGAAAGGATTTATTAAGATTTATTAACATATCTAGCAACTAGATAATATATTCTAAACTCGTCAGCAAATACAACAGATGTGAAAATATATAGAGAATTTTGTAGAGAATCCAAACTAAAACTGACTAGTATGCAATGCGCTGAATCAGCTGTTCATTCAAGAAAATGTTAAATACCTCGATTCCCATCCCTGTGGTTTCTCTGTTAAGTTTTCCCACAATTCATTAAGAGGAACTGACTTTAAGATAACATCGGAGTATGTCTGGAAATTTGATACAACATTTGCTTAGACTTTTAAGATAAAAACCCGCTTTCTAATGTAAGAATGCATTGTCTAAGGAATGTCCTGTCACATTTCACCACACTTGTTTAGTGGTTTGCCCATCTTCTCTTTGCTTATAAGTCTTCTTAAGAGAAATGAAGGAGGATAGGAACTCAACAGAACACCTTCATTTTAACTGTTAATACTGCAAGGTTCCTGTTGTTGCTTGTGGGGATTTTCCTTTGTTGTTTTCGGTCGTACTGACAGTCAGCACCCAGGGGCATCCTACCCCTGAGCTTCATGCAAGCCCTTTGTACATTTTTTAACGTTTAAAGCAGAGTCTTGCTACCATGCACAGGTGGAGGCTGGACATGTGATCCTCCCGTCTCAGCCTCCCCACAGTGCTGGGCCTGCAGGCTTGGCCACTGTGGCCACACAGCAGTTCGTGAGGTCTGGTCCCAGATACATGAGCATACCTGAGAATTTGTAGGGGCTCAAAGTCCGAGTCCCCACTCAGGCCCATGGAATCAGGAATTCAGAGCAGGGATCCCCAGCAATCGAGATTTTATGAGGCCTCCAGGTGACTGTGATGCACACTGAACATTTACGATCTACCAGGCCACGTGAGGTCGCACGAAGGCAGAAGCTTGCAGCCCGGCTTGGTGGTGCTCGTCATAGGCCCAGCACTCAGGAGGCTGAGGCAGAAGGATCACCTGAGTTGGAGGCCAGCCTTGGCCACACACTGAGTTCAAGCCCAGCCGGAACTATATAGTGACACTGTCCCAAAAACCAAACAAACCCAAGGAGTTGTTATTATGAGGCCTCACAGAGAAAAAATCTAATTGTATTTTTTTTGCAATTGCATTTTCTGTTTTTAATGGTACATTTGATGGAAGAAAAACAGTGACAATAAGGATAGTATAGAAGCAGCTAATTACAGGGCAACAAGTCACAAAAACAGGAGTCACAAAAGCAGAGGAATAAGCCTCGTGCAATGCACAAATACTTTCACACTTTGATGAGTCCTGAAAGACTGTGTGAGTGCATATAACTTACAGCCTGTGCGGCCCCAGAGGACCTGTATGGAGCTAGTAAACTGTTCTTCTTGCACAAGACGGTGCATTGACAAGCAGTGGATTATCACTGTAGGATGTGCACTTGGTTAGGATTTTTTTTTTTTTTTTTTTTTCTGAACCGGGGATTGGACTCAGGGCCTTGCACTTGCCAGGCAAGCGCTTATTCTACTGAACTATCTCCTGGCCCCTGGTTAGGATTTAAGCTACATGTCTTCAGTGCTACAGGCAGAAGTATGTATAGTAGAGAAAATCATAAAAATGTCAAAAATAAGTCATTTGATGCTAGTGTAAAAATGTAGCTTTAATTTTATTTGTTCAGTGACATAGAACAAGTTGTCAGTTTTAGAGAAATGAAAATCAGAAACAAGAGAAGAGCAAACATGGGTAAAATGGGGGAAAAATTCAGTGCGGATTTTAGGATCGTGCTGATGTGGACAGAGGTGAATGGTCACCTTGACTTTGTAATTAGGAAGAGGGAAGCTGCAGACGGTTTCGCAGACTTCTTTTAGATGTATAAATATCTGAGAAAGCGTGTGGGGCACGGGGGCGGGCGTGGTGTGGAGTTTTGGTGAGTATGCTTGTGCGGAGCTTCATTTCTCGGGAAAGGATTCCTGTACTTTCACTCTAATCTCAAAGAGATCTAAGACTTGCTCTCAAATATATAAACCAGCCAGCCTGAGAATTTTGACTTTGAGGTTAAACAGTTTGGTTAAAGGTTAAACACGAAAGAGCATCCTTAGAACTTGTGCGTTACTGAGCTCATTCCATAGAAAGCAAGTGGCTCTCCAGCCGTGACGTATTGTAGGAAATCACCATAGTCATTCCTTCTGAAGGCAGTGGGAGGAAAGCAACTCAGAACTAAATCAGGCCGCTAAGCTTGTGTGTGGCCCGCCTATCCCTTAGACAGTCCTTGTTTTCTCATGATGAAGGCCTTCACGATCAGCCTCCGGAAAGCCCCTTTTACCTCTTTGTTCCTCAGCGTGTAGATGAGGGGGTTCAGCATGGGTGTGATGATCCCATAGAAAAGCGACACCATCTTTCCTCGGTCTTTGGAGGCTGGAGATGGTGGCTGCAGGTACATGTAGATGGCAGTGCCATAAAACAGTGTCACCACTATTAGGTGGGAGCCACATGTCCCAAAGGCCTTGCGCCGACCTTCCGCTGACTGCATCCTCAGCACTGCACGGACAATGAAGGCATAAGATATAAGGATTAGGGTCACAGGTATCAAAAGGAAGAGCACGCTGATGAAGAAGAGCTCAGCCTCATTGGCTGTGGTGTCCACGCAGGACAACTTGAGCAGGGCGGGGACCTCACAGAAGAAGTGGTCGACCTCTCTGTGACCACACAGAGGCATCTGCAGGGTCCAGGTGGACTGCAGCACTGAGTTGCTGAAGCCGCTGAGCCAGGACGCCGCCGCCAGCTGCAGGCACAGCCTGTGGTGCATGATGACCGAGTAGTGCAGAGGCCGGCAGATGGCCACGAACCTGTCGAAGGACATGACGCCCAGGAGGAGACACTCGGTGGAGCCCAAGGCCAGGAAGATGAAGAGCTGGGCCACGCAGCCGCCGAAGCTGATCACCTTCCGGGAGCTGCCGATGTTCACCAGCATCTGGGGCACGGTGCTCGTGGTGTAGCAGAGGTCCAGCAGTGAGAGGTTGGTGAGGAAGAAGTACATGGGGGTGTGCAGCTTGGCGTCCAGACGCGACACCAGGATGATGGCCACATTGCCGAAGATGGTGAGGACATAGGAAACCAGGAACACCACGAAGAGCGGCAGCGCCAGCCAGGGCCGGTCCGAAAAACCCAACAGAACAAACTCCTGGGGGGTGCTCTCATTCATCCAATTCATAGTAGAGCATAAAGTGTTTGGTTCCCCAAAGTACAAAAAAGAGAAACAAGAAGTTAAACACCTATTTGTTAAAATTTTGCTCGTGATTTGCATAAACTTACAAACTGTGTACCTAAGTGTTTCAAGAGTGAGGTTCATACAACCAGATATGTTTGGCCCATGCCTGAGACCCCAGCTCCTTGAGAGGCTAAGGTAGGAGGGTCTGGTCACCTTAGTAAGACCCTGACTCAAAATAAAGATGGAAGGGTGGGCAAGATAGTCAGCAGGCAAGCTCAGGGACCCAGGTTCCAGCCCCGGTACCGCGTGCCACACCGGCCCGGCTCCCAAGAGTACTAAGCTGGCCACCAAGACCTGGCGTGGTGTCTCATGCCTGTCATGACAGCACTGGGGAGGCTGAAAACAGGAGGGTCACTACGAGTCTGAGTTGTGTAGTGAGAGACCCTGTACCAAATACATAGGAAGGAAGGGAGGAAGGAAGGGAGGAAGGAAGGAAGGAAGGAAGGAAGGAAGGAAGGAAGGAAGGAAGGAAGA